>NC_056727.1:387154802-387282302 GCF_019279795.1 Protopterus annectens | reverse complement strand
ATTATCTTCATTAATTAAAAAATGATTCTGTGCTCTTACGTTTGTCTTCTAGCACTCTGCTTTTTTGCTCTACTTACCAATTATTTGTTTAATTTTCTTCAAATAAAAATGGCAATAGTGATATATTTCTGGTACATGGAGACCACTTTTATAAGGCATCATCCTTACATTTATGCTAGTTAATTACCTCCAGGAGAAAAAAACATCTTTGTTCTTCTGAGGTTATTTAAGTATTTCATGTTGGTTCTTTGGCTGATAGTTTCTGCATCAGAAAGACTAAACAATGGAAGTCAGTTTATAAAAGCAAGCTGGTGAATACCCTATGTGATACAATTCATAGTTCCTCAAGCTCCAAACTGCAGGATTTCAAGTACCATGAAACATTAGTTCTAAGTAAGTGACTAGAGTAAACTACAGAGTGCTATATAATCAGAAGCCATGTAAACATCTGATAACGTCTTCAATGTAATTACACACAAAAATGAAACCAGTGAAGAAGTGTGGCAGTTCCTTTTTAAATGTTATTATATATATGGGCTTGGGTGAGATATTTCTGCTGGAGTAGAATAGAGGAGGCAGCTGGCCAACTTTTTGAATGAGGCTTCCACATCATAATACTGTGAGACGGCAAATTGTTTCCCTAGATAAAGTTAGAAGGCCCACAAGACTCAATGTCTGAACTCATTAAGTCTTGTATAAAACAGAAATGTCTGCATTGAGGTACAAAAGCGGTACAGTCAGTCAAGAGGAAGTCTTCATTAACCAAGAGATCACCCAGCCCTTTTAAAATGTCAAATTGTTGACATCATAGTAACGTGGGTACAGCACAAGGTACCAACACAATAAAGATGCACAAAACTAAAGAACATCAGCAGGCAAGTTCAGGTAGAAACCCTTGGTAAAAATCACTAATATTTCAGATAAGGTGTTCTTGTTCCATGAGTGATCACTTCCCATAATCCATTAACAATTTTAATAAATTATTTCTCCTGTGATTAGTGCAGTGAAGATCTTACACTGCCTGCTCACTAAAGCATTATCACTATACAAAAATTCTAAACAACACAGCAATGGTTCTATAACACCGTGTGCATTTCAGTTACCTAGTTTCTGCATGGATATTAAGCTAAGCAAAATAAAGAGTGCATGTTCTGTTTAACATGGCAAACTAAGAGGCATGTATTATCAGACAGTACAGAATTTAGGGTTGAATTTGGCCACTAATAGAGAGAAAGGGCAAATATTAATGTCATTGGTGACCAGTGCTTAGATGGCTTTCAAATAGCCTAGTGTAAACCTATGAACTAACAACCACCAGGGTCTTTATATACTTAGCCATACAACCCAACCTATTTTTGTCCCCAAGCTCCTTTGACACCTCTATGGCAGGGTATGGTAATAAAGAGGTACCTAAGGGTTATGTGGGGGGGGGTATGTTAGTTGGGGATTAATTTACTTAGTATCAACCTCTGTCCATCAGATGTATGGGGGCCAGGCCTGGAGTAAATTTGTATACAGCTCACATTCACTTGAAATAAAGGTCTTGAAAAATAGCCAAAACTAGGAACTGTGCCCACTGTTGTCTCCGTAAAATAACCACAAGAAATAACAAGCTCTTCAGCACTATTATGATGGTTTAATCCAACGGTAAAATAACAGCATAAGCAACCATAAACGAATAAAAAGGACACAACTTAGCGCTTTCACCCTCGTCCTGAGGGCATCATCAGAGTTGTGTATATAAAATACATTAAAGTTTAAATAGCATCCTTAAAAACACACCCTCCTTTCATACACCAATCAGATTAGTCTGTTTAAACTGTTTAAATAATTAGTAGTTCTTTTGTAATAGTCTTATACACTACATGGTTATTACATGAAACATCATAAACTTCTAAAAAATCACGCCACATCAAAAAATTAATATTTTAACTGTACACTAAAAAATAATAAATAATGAAAATAAATAAAATAAAATAAATAGTGAATAATGACCAACTCAAATATTTGTGTTGTGTATTAATACAATAACATAATATCAATAAATTATAACACCTAACAAGGGAGTGTTGATTTGATGTTAGGTATTAATACTGCGCAGTGTGTGTTGTTATTAATGTTTGCTTTTATTATATTGTCAATGCCCTATATTTCAATAGACTGGCCAATGAAACATGTTCATTAATACCTGGTGGTCTCGAGGCATTGAGTCTAAGTTGCCATATAACCTCTTTCACTTCCAATAATAAATTTTCATCATTCCCATTGTCTCTGTAGGGAATCCTGTCAATAATAAAAAACAAGAATTTTTTGAACTTGTCACATCTAATACTATGAGTGTATAGTGCGCTTGTTGTTTTCTTGTTTTTTATATCCCTAACATGTTCTAAAATTCTCAATCTTAACTTTCTAATGGTTTTACCCACATAAAACGTGTTACATGATAAACATGTAGCTAGGTACACCACCATCTTGGTGTTGCAGTTTACGTGCCCTGGACTAGCTATGGTTTTATTGTAGTTATATACAGAGACATATGGCCCGTTGTTAATATACTTACACGTACTACAAAAACCACATTTGTTCATCATGCTATGTTTATATGGAACCTGTAGGTTAGTACTTTCCATAAACTGTTTCAAATTCCTACCCCTACTAAATGTAAATGAAGGCAAGACTCCAACAGTACTTGTAATATCTGACGGAAGGGACCCTATCCACGTATCTTGAATGATGTGCATAATGTTAGCACTATCCTCATTAAATGGCACTATCATAGATGGACCTGGTTTGTTGGCTAACTCTTTCCTATTCTCCACTGTTAGCCCTGCTGTTAAAATAGGTTTATAAATCGTCTCTCATTTAACCATAATTTCTTCTTTAATGCTCAATAAGATATCATTAGGGTAACCCCTTTCATGAAACATATCAATCAATTTATTTATCTCACTATTGTATGTAATGTTGTCACTAATTAACCTGGAAAGTCTTACCATTTGTCCTTTAACGATGTTCTTTTTTTGAAAGTAGGGGTGACAACTTTCAAAATGAAGAAATGAATTCGAGTAGGTTTTTTTACGGAAAATACTAGAGTTAAGTTTATTGTTTACTCTATCCTTGATTAGCATTATGTCAAGAAATTCACATTTGTCATGCTGCACGTTGTGTGTAAACTTAAAAAATGATGTACTTTTATTTAGAGATTCTACAAAATAGGCTATATCTTCCTCTTTACCCTTCCAAAATATTAAAATATCATCCAGGAAGCGTACATATAATGCTATATCCTTGTAAAATTTAGATGACATCACATTTTCATTTTCCCAATCTATTAAGACCAGGTTGGCATAAAGCGGGGCACATTTTGCCCCCATTGCCACACCTGTATTTTGCTTATAGAAATCCCCTTCAAAACTAACATAATTGTTGTTCAATACTATTTCAATTAAATCAACTAATAAATTTTGTTTCACTATGTGGTGTGTAGATAGTCTATACAAGCTGTTTCTGAACATTTGTAACCCTACGTCATTGGGGATTACCGTAAATAAGTTTACTACATCAATGGTTAAAAATATGTAGTTTTCTTACCATAGGGTGTTCCTAATAACATCCAAACAATGCCAGGAGTCCTTTAACACTTGTGCTGCTTTTTGATATATGTTCTTACAATGAAAATCTACATATGCTGCAAGAGTCTCTGTCTTTGATCTTTTAGCTGAAACTATTGGACGGAAGGGGGGGTTGGTGTCAGATTTATGTATTTTTGGTATCCCAAATATAGATGGAATAACTGGGGAATTCACTGTTAGGAAGTCGTATTCTTCCTTATCTAGAATGCCTTCCAAAAACCATTCATAAATCTGCAAGTCTATTTTAGTGTATGCTTTGTATACTTCGTATCTAGAAACTCTAAGATACGTAGATGTATCATTAAGCAATACCAACATACTGTTAATGTAGTCAGTGGTGTTCATAATCACCACCCCCCCTCCCTTGTCCGGTTTCATTACTCTGTACATGTTGGAGGAAGTTAGTTCCTTCAAACAAAACCTTTCACCCTGTGTAAGGTTGTCTTGATAGTCATATTTAAACTTAAAATGTCTTCTCAAAAATGTTTCACAGATTTGTTCAAAAATGTGAATGTTAGCATTCGATGGGGGGATGAAAGTACTTTTCCTTTTCAATTTAGGTGTGTATAGCAACATAACACTGTTCTGCTTTGCAAAAAACATTTTTAAATTAAGTTCCCTCACATACAATTTCAAAGAAATCAAAATTTTAACCAAATCATGCTTAAAGTGAGGAACAAAAGAAAATCCTTTAGCAAACAAATTAGTAAAATCATTGTTTAAAATCTTGTCACTAAAGTTATAAATACAAAAGTTGCCCTTTTTAGTAACATCACATGTTAGCACTCGGTCATCACTCACAATTTCACCTCCAGGTATTTCTACATTCATGGTTTTGTCAATGTAGTCAAAACAAGTTTCACTAGAAGGGACCACCTGTAATATATCAATAGAATGCTCAACAGTGTGATCACTTAATATAGGAAAGCCACTACTAGTGTTACAATCTAAATTCGTATTGTAAAAATGTCCATCAACAACATCATTAAGTCCATTAATTAATATCGTCTGGCCCAATTCTGTCGATTCTGCCTGTTGAACCAGTTGGGAGATCTTCCCCTGTTGGGGTGACCTTCCCTGTTCACAGACTGTCGGTCGCGTATCCTCTCGGAACGCCTCACCGGTTGAGGCTCTAAAAAAACTTCTTCTTCATTAATAATAGTCATGTCAGCAACAACATAGTCATCACAGTCATTAACAGAGTTGGTGATGCAAGAGGTTAAAGGAACATTAGACCTTTCATATAATGTTTTGTAGGATCTAAAGTGAGCGTAAGCTTTTTTCTCCAAGTAATCACTTTTGTCCCTATTAAGCTTGTTCAATTTAATGTCCAGTCCCTTATTTACAAACATCTCCGCTTCACTCAGTATATGCTCATATTTTTGTTTGTTGTATTCAAACAATAAATCACTGGTTATACTATTATTCAATAATGACAATTCGTTTTTACATTTGAATAATTTATCATTGTTGTTGCGGATAATTAATTTCATGAGCTCAATACCTGTATTGTCGAACAAGGAAATAAGGTCATCAAAACACTCGGTTCCCATTTCGAAGCCCATTGGTAAACGAAAAACCCATAGGCCCTTGGGTGTCTGTTTAAGCTCGATAGACCTCTCCAAAAATGCATTATCCATTTGAAGTGCCTTGTAACGTCGTAAAACTTTGTCAAACTGAGAAAGTTGCTCTTTAATAGGACCGGGACCAACCACCGAACCTCGGGTTGGTGTTTCAACGTTGTTGGTCATCGTCGGTGGATTAAGCAGTGTTGTAAACCTCAAAGCCTGTTGATTTAGGTTCCGGTTCGTTGTAACCTTTGGTGCTCTACCTTCCGGTACGTTAGCGCCAGTCGTGGGGTTGACTCTGTCACCAAAATTCAGCTCACTCGTAGATGGAGGGGTGTGCAAGGTATATGGATTCATTGGCTGCCTAGCTGGTTTCGTGTGTCACTGGTATCTCCGGAAATCCTTGGTAAGCAGCATGGAGCTACTTTTATCACAATACGTGGAAGCTACTAATAAACTGATTCAGGCGTTAAACAACAGAACCAGAGGTACTGTTAATAACGGTTCACCAGTTGGAGTAAGTGGTAACCTTGATGTTACACTTACGGATTCTTTAGCGAATTTAATCCACCGACGATGACCAACAACGTTGAAACACCAACCCGAGGTTCGGTGGTTGGTCCCGGTCCTATTAAAGAGCAACTTTCTCAGTTTGCCAAAGTTTTACGACGTTACAAGGCACTTCAAATGGATAATGCATTTTTGGAGAGGTCTATCGAGCTTAAACAGACACCCAAGGGCCTACGGGTTTTTCGTTTACCAATGGGCTTCGAAATGGGAACCGAGTGTTTTGATGACCTTATTTCCTTGTTCGACAATACAGGTATTGAGCTCATGAAATTAATTATCCGCAACAACAATGATAAATTATTCAAATGTAAAAACGAATTGTCATTATTGAATAATAGTATAACCAGTGATTTATTGTTTGAATACAACAAACAAAAATATGAGCATATACTGAGTGAAGCGGAGATGTTTGTAAATAAGGGACTGGACATTAAATTGAACAAGCTTAATAGGGACAAAAGTGATTACTTGGAGAAAAAAGCTTACGCTCACTTTAGATCCTACAAAACATTATATGAAAGGTCTAATGTTCCTTTAACCTCTTGCATCACCAATTCTGTTAATGACTGTGATGACTATGTTGTTGTTGCTGACACGACTATTATTAATGAAGAAGAAGTTTTTTTAGAGCCTCAACCGGTGAGGCGTTCCGAGAGGATACGCGACCGACAGTCTGTGAACAGGGAAGGTCACCCCAACAGGGGAAGATCTCCCAACTGGTTCAACAGGCAGAATGGACAGAATTGGGCCAGACGATACTAATTAATGGACTTAATGATGTTGTTGATGGACATTGTTACAATACGAATTTAGATTGTAACACTAGTAGTGGCTTTCCTACATTAAGTGATCACACTGTTGAGCATTCTATTGATTTATTACAGGTGGTCCCTTCTAGTGAAACTTGTTTTGATTACATTGACAAAACCATGAATGTAGAAATACTTGGAGGTGAAAATGTGAGTGATGACCGAGTGCTAACATGTGATGTTACTAAAAAGGGCAACTTTTGTATTTATAACTTTAGTGACAAGACTTTAAACAATGATTTTATTAATTTGTTTGCTAAAGGATTTTCTTTTGTTCCTCACTTTAAGCATGATTTGGTTAAAATTTTGATTTCTTTGAAATTGTAAGTGAGGGAACTTAATTTAAAAATGTTTTTTGCAAAGCAGAACAGTGTTATGTTGCTATACACACCTAAATTGAAAAGGAAAAGTACTTTCATCCCCCCATCGAATGCTAACATTCACATTTTTGAACAAATCTGTGAAACATTTTTGAGAAGACATTTTAAGTTTAAATATGACTATCAAGACAACCTTACACAGGGTGAAAGGTTTTGTTTGAAGGAACTAACTTCCTCCAACATGTACAGAGTAATGAAACCGGACAAGGGAGGGGGGGTGGTGATTATGAACACCACTGACTACATTAACAGTATGTTGGTATTGCTTAATGATACATCTACGTATCATAGAGTTTCTAGATACGAAGTATACAAAGCATACACTAACATAGACTTGCAGATTTATGAATGGTTTTTGGAAGGCATTCTAGATAAGGAAGAATACGACTTCCTAACAGTGAATTCCCCAGTTATTCCATCTATATTTGGGATACCAAAAATACATAAATCTGACACCAACCCCCCCTTCCGTCCAATAGTTTCAGCTAAAAGATCAAAGACAGAGACTCTTGCAGCATATGTAGATTTTCATTGTAAGAACATATATCAAAAAGCAGCACAAGTGTTAAAGGACTCCTGGCATTGTTTGGATGTTATTAGGAACACCCTATGGGAAGAAAACTACATATTTTTAACCATTGATGTAGTAAACTTATTTACGGTAATCCCCAATGACGTAGGGTTACAAATGTTCAGAAACAGCTTGTATAGACTATCTACACACCACATAGTGAAACAAAATTTATTAGTTGATTTAATTGAAATAGTATTGAACAACAATTATGTTAGTTTTGAAGGGGATTTCTATAAGCAAAATACAGGTGTGGCAATGGGGGCAAAATGTGCCCCGCTTTATGCCAACCTGGTCTTAATAGATTGGGAAAATGAAAATGTGATGTCATCTAAATTTTACAAGGATATAGCGTTATATGTACGCTTCCTGGATGATATTTTAATATTTTGGAAGGGTAAAGAGGAAGATATAGCCTATTTTGTAGAATCTCTAAATAAAAGTACATCATTTTTTAAGTTTACACACAACGTGCAGCATGACAAATGTGAATTTCTTGACATAATGCTAATCAAGGATAGAGTAAACAATAAACTTAACTCTAGTATTTTCCGTAAAAAAACCTACTCGAATTCATTTCTTCATTTTGAAAGTTGTCACCCCTACTTTCAAAAAAAAAAAAAAAAAAAGAACATCGTTAAAGGACAAATGGTAAGACTTTCCAGGTTAATTAGTGACAACATTACATACAATAGTGAGATAAATAAATTGATTGATATGTTTCATGAAAGGGGTTACCCTAATGATATCTTATTGAGCATTAAAGAAGAAATTATGGTTAAATGAGAGACGATTTATAAACCTATTTTAACAGCAGGGCTAACAGTGGAGAATAGGAAAGAGTTAGCCAACAAACCAGGTCCATCTATGATAGTGCCATTTAATGAGGATAGTGCTAACATTATGCACATCATTCAAGATACGTGGATAGGGTCCCTTCCATCAGATATTACAAGTACTGTTGGAGTCTTGCCTTCATTTACATTTAGTAGGGGTAGGAATTTGAAACAGTTTATGGAAAGTACTAACCTACAGGTTCCATATAAACATAGCATGATGAACAAATGTGGTTTTTGTAGTACGTAAGTATATTAACAACGGGCCATATGTCTCTGTATATAACTACAATAAAACCATAGCTAGTCCAGGGCACGAAACTGCAACACCAAGATGGTGGTGTACCTAGCTACATGTTTATCATGTAACACGTTTTATGTGGGTAAAACCATTAGAAAGTTAAGATTGAGAATTTTAGAACATGTTAGGGATATAAAAAACAAGAAAACAACAAGCGCACTATACACTCATAGTATTAGATGTGACAATTTCAAAAAATTCTTGTTTTTTATTATTGACAGGATTCCCTACAGAGACAATGGGAATGATGAAAATTTATTATTGGAAGTGAAAGAGGTTATATGGCAACTTAGACTCAATGCCTCGAGACCACCAGGTATTAATGAACATGTTTCATTGGCCAGTCTATTGAAATATAGGGCATTGACAATATAATAAAAGCAAACATTAATAACAACACACACTGCGCAGTATTAATACCTAACATCAAATCAACACTCCCTTGTTAGGTGTTATAATTTATTGATATTATGTTATTGTATTAATACACAACACAAATATTTGAGTTGGTCATTATTCACTATTTATTTTATTTTATTTATTTTTCATTATTTATTATTTTTTAGTGTACAGTTAAAATATTAATTTTTTGATGTGGCGTGATTTTTTAGAAGTTTATGATGTTTCATGTAATAACCATGTAGTGTATAAGACTATTACAAAAGAACTACTAATTATTTAAACAGTTTAAACAGACTAATCTGATTGGTGTATGAAAGGAGGGTGTGTTTTTAAGGATGCTATTTAAACTTTAATGTATTTTATATACACAACTCTGATGATGCCCTCAGGACGAGGGTGAAAGCGCTAAGTTGTGTCCTTTTTATTCGTTTATGGTTGCTTATGCTGTTATTTTACCGTTGGATTAAACCATCATAATAGTGCTGAAGAGCTTGTTATTTCTTGTGGTTATTTTACGGAGACAACAGTGGGCACAGTTCCTAGTTTTGGCTATTTTTCTGGAGTAAATTTGTGATTTCTCATCCAAAGATCAAGGTCTCTTTTGAATAAGGTAAGGAACGAACTCTGCTTCATATAGATAGGGAGCTTATTCCATAATATGGAGATCCTTCAGGACACATATCAGTCTCTCCATCATGTTCTATTTATGTTGCAAACAAAGGTTAGGCCTTGGATCTAGTGTTCTGGTGCTGTCTGTTTTGCAGACATGCAAAAGATCCATCAGATCTGGATCTGAGAACACCTTATATGTTAGGCATTGATCACCTCTAACTAACCTGTAGAAGACTTAGTACAGAAATAGGACCTTAAGGCAATCCATTTATGACAGGGCTCTCCTAGTGAGGAAACATGGAGGGCACTCCAGCTGTTGACAAGGGCCTGATTAGGTACAAGCCAAAGAGGGCATTGTACTCAATGATGGATCTGATAAAAGTTGAGTAGAGTGTAGTATAACTTCCTTGGACTTGGATGCCATACCCTTACTTATGAGTTGGATGAGATAGAATGATATTCATACTATTTTGACTACGTGTTGGTCGAAGGCGAGATTACTATCTACACATGTTCCCAGATCTCTAACTATTGGGTCAACTCCAAGGGGTGTTTTACAGATGGAAACATTAGCTTGGCTGGATGATTTGTGTTGAGTTTTAATCCATGGCTTTGACACCAGTCATTTGTTTGTGTTAGACCCTCTTATAGGATTTTGCTGTCATGGGGGATTCTATGTTAGCTCCACATTTATAGTCATCTGTGAAATTGTTGCACCAGTGGCCTTTGACATTAGCCTTTACTTTCAAGAAGTAGATGTCAAACAGGAATGGGCCCAACAAGGAGCTCTGGGGTACTCGGCTGGAGACTGGTCACTTGGTGGAGGTGGTATCATCAAGCCAGACTTCTTGGGTCCACTCTATGAGCCAGCCAGTAAGCCAGCAAGTTATGCAGAGATTGATGCCTACTTCTGGCAGTTTATAAACAATACCTGAGTGAGGTATTGTATTGAATGCCTTGACAAGGTCAAGTTAGGTGGTATGCACCGTTTGCCTCTAATCCACAGCCTCAATGACCCTTTTGAAGAAGTCTACCAGGTTGAGTAGGCAAGACCTTCCCTTAATAAAGCCAAACAGGGATGGGTCTAGTGTCTGTAGTTTGCCAATCACAGCACTTGTTGGTCATTTCCAAGATAATTAATTTCATGGCTTTACATGTCAGACTTGTCAGGTTGATGGGTTTGTAGTTTCTGGGGTCAACTGACGGTCCACCTTTATGAAAAGGGATGACCGTTGTGGCCTTCCATTCATCTGGCATTTAACCTGTTTTGAGGCTGTAGTTGAAGAGTGCCTCAAGTAATCCTGGACTTGTTTTAGGCTATTTAGGAGGCAACCATGGTTATTGTCTGTGCCCATTGAAGCAGTGCTTTTGGTCTTATCAAGCACCATTGCAACCTATTCCCTGTTGATAGTTAGAAGGATATGCTAGCAAGGAATTCACATGGGGTAGTGTGGGAGTGTGGCAGGGTGAAGTCAGAGATAAATTTATCAGACAGTAGATCTGCTATGCAACCCTGGTCATTGAAGGCTTTGTCACTTATCACCAGATCTGCACAACATTGAGTACCACCTTTAAAGTTCCTGACATAGTTGAAGAAGGCCTTGTGATTGTCCTTAGACTGAGAGACTATCCTAACCTCATAATTAGCCTTGTTGGACTTTATTAGACCTTTTAGTTTCATGTTTAGTTGAGTCAAGAGCTCTTGTTTCTATAAGAGTTGCTCTTTCTGATTTTGGCCATGACTTTTTTCTTTTGTTATTTGCCTGTTAAAGGCCTAAACAACATGTTCTATATGGACCAACTCAAAGCCTTCTCACTATGCTCGGTATCCTATAGACTGCTAAGTGGTGATCTGTGTCTGGCACATGAGGCATTCTCTGACCCATTACTTATTGGTATACTGTACATCAGCAAGTCAAATGGCATACATGGTCTAGGGATCTAAACCTCTACTGCAACATCAAGAGAATGGTTTAGAGGGACAGGTATATCTCGCAGAGAATCCCACTTCTGTGGGACAGAATACATATCCATATAAAACAAAGTTCATCACTGTCCATTTTAAAGTGCAGCTTAGATCTATAGATGGGAAACAGAAAATGTACTCCAAGATTGCCCCCTGTACTACTAATGGATAGATGCAGCTCCTAAATGCTTTATCCCATGCATGGGTCCCCTCAAATTATCTATTTTGTGAAGATATTAGATATTGTTATCTGTGCTAACAAGACTGGCTGAAAGTTTGTAAGTAATGGTAAATAATTGTAAATTACCATGTGTTACAAATGCCAGCATGACTAACTACAATTCTGTAAAAAAGTTTGTCTTTTGATTATCACTATAATTTATGCAAGATGTTTGAATGTCAAACAGTGTTCTTCTGGGTGGCCAAATGTGCATGTTCCTTGTAAACAGAATTCTGAATGCATGTTATGCCAGAGTCAGCTGACCTAGATGTGATGCCATTGTGTGCCAGGGCTGGCAGAATACAATCTTCACTTAAGCTTTGTGTTTACTTTTCAAAGTCTGATATGCGAGTAGAATTTCATGGCAGCTTCCTATTACTTTTGAAAAAAGATCTGCTATAAAAGGCAGGTTCTAAGCCAGTTGTACAGTAGTTACTTTGCAGAGCTGTTCAGCAGTAGTAGTCCAGTTGTTTCCAGAGTAGTTGTTCCAGTTGCTGAGGACAGACAACAGCCTGGAGTGTGGGCATAATTCCTCTTCTTGCCTTGCAGAAGTAAGAGTATAATCTTGCCTTGCTGAGTTGTTTAGATTAGATAGGGATAGTTAATCTTCAGATAGTCAGGGAACTACTAGTTAATTAGAGGCTTTCTAAAATCAGTGTGTAGTATGTCCTACAGTGCTGTTTTCATATTTTCTGTGTGTGAAACGCTGTTGTTTATTGCAATCTAGTTATTCAGTATGTACATATTTTAAATCCTTTTATTTGTTATTATTAAATGTTTTACTACCTCTCATTGTGATTGGTAATTTAGTTAATATTTTTAAAATCTTGAGAGCATTTATGCTTATTGTGATAACACCAGGGCCACTCCAAAAACCCTTAGTGCTTGGGATACATCCTACCATTTGTTTCAATATCTAATTTATCCAATATAATTGAACATCACATTTGAAGGGTATTGTGGTACTTGACTGGTGGCAGCTGTTACAATTTGGGCAAAGAAACACAGCAGGTAAACCTGTATCAATCTTTCCCAAGAGTATATGTATGTCTGAATATCAGACATTTAAGAGTGATTGTGTCAGATACCTAGAATTGGGACACAGTGCTCTGCAGTGGTTAGGGTGGAGACTCATTTTGGGACCTGCAGTGAAGCAAATGGTCCAGTCCCAGGTTTGGAACCTGTTCCTGGTGCATTCTTAGGGTAAACTGTGTATTTCTATCTCTACTTTTAGTGACACTCCCTTACCACAGACATTGGTGAGGATTGAGACTCCTTAGTTACTGCCCTGGGGTAAAGAAGGCTCATGACATATGGTATGATCCCTGTTATTTTCTCTAGGGTTAATATATGATTTTTGGCCATGGGGTAGGTAAGCCCAATATATATATATACAAATGGAATGCAAAAAATAAAAAAATAAAAAAAATAAATTAAGTTCCAATAAATGATTAACCAAATAAATTAAGAATAAATATAAAATAGCAAAAAGAGTGTGAAGAGACAGTTCACCTGTTGATAGACAGGTATACAACTACCAATCAAATCATTAATGCAATTAATTAATTAATTAATTAATTAAGATGATAGAAGTTGAAAAACAGTACATAAAAATGCTACAAAACTTTCTAAACTTTCATTTTTGTGTCCTTTAAAAAAATTGACTGCTTATGCTATCATTTAACCCTGGAAAATAATCTTCCCAGAGTTTAACTTGTGATTCTGTTTCCTTAATCACAAGCTTATTTTTAAAATAAATTCATCCTAAATCTTCATGAACTTGTTCAAACACAAATAATAAAAAATCTTGTATTTAGTATAAACACAGGAATGTTTAAAAAGTGCGTTATTAGTATCCTTGTTTTTTTATAGAGTACACATGTTCCTTAATTCTTTTGCTCAAAGCCCTAGTCATCATACCTACATAAAAGGCTTGACATCTGAAGCATAGACTAATATAAACAACTCCCTTAGAATTACAAGTGAATTGACCATATGCTGCAATGGTTAATTCTAAACGTTCTAAGGTAATATAAGTTCCTTCCCAAATAAATCTGCAAATGGTATACATCCCAAACTTATAAGTTCCTTTAACTTTATTGGTAAGAGCAGGAATAACTTTTGTATTGTCTTTTTGGAACAAAGTTTTATGGCTGTTGGTTTTCTTATATACAAATAATGGTTGGTTACCAACAGCATTAAATAATTCACTACTACTACCTACTATAATTTTTCAGTAGTTACAAATGCCTTCACACATACTCAAATTGTCAACAGACATATCTAAAAAACAAACTGGAGTTTTTCTACTAACTTGCTTGGAATCCTTATTTTTTTTTATTTTTGTCAAAGGGTTTATTTTAAATACGTGCAAAACATGTATTTCTTTTTAAAGTTGCTTCTTTAGAGGTATCTAACAAATGCTTTTTGCTATAAACTCTTGGTATAAATAAAGAAATAATGAATTCAACTTCTTTGTTAAATTTACAATTCCTAGTAATCACCCTGGAAGCTCTTATAAATTGTCTTTTTGGAATATTTTTCATAATAAATACAGGATGGTTACTTTTATAATGCAAATATCCATTACAAAAGGTTTCTTTATGATAAATGTTACCCTCAAAAACCTTACTGCATCTATTCATTTCTAAAGTGATATCTAAGAAATGAATCTTTAAACCTACTTCTCTCAGTATAAATACCAGAAAATCAGAATTATTGTTAAGAAGTTCAATAACTTTTAAACATTCCTCATTGTTTGCATGGAATAAGAAAAACAAATCATCAACAAACCCTTTGTAATAAATAACTCTGTTATAAAATCTGTTTAGAGGCAGAAAATCAGCTTCCCACCTCCCTGAAACAAGTTTATGAAATGCAAGGGCCACAGCAGACCCTATCACCACACCTATAGTTTGTTTACAATATTTTCCATTAAAAAGGAAAAAAAAATATTATGTAACATAATTTCAAGGAGAGAACAATATACATTGGTTTTATCATTAGCTGTTTCATTGTATTTTCCTAAAAAAGACCTTACAAATTCAATACCAAATCTTGTAGAATACTAGTGAATAATGAAGAGATATCAAGAGTCGCCATTAAGATGTCAGCATTATCATACCTATAAATTGCATTAAATTCATGCAATTGGTCTAAAAATCCCAAGAATCTCTAACATAAGAGGGTAACTGTTGAACTAAGGGATTCAAAACAGCATCTAAAAAAAGAGAAATACCTTCATTAACACTGTTAGGAGCCGAGACTATAGGTATAAAAGGGGTGTGTGTTGAACTCTTATGAATTTGGTTATACCAAATGGGACCCCAATCTTTGAGTTTTGAATTAATAACAAAATTGTATCATTCATAATTAATTTCATTGTTCATAATAAATATCATACACATATGCAGAAATGAATGTTTAATTTCTATGTATGTCATTCAAAGAAATTATTAAATATTCATCTGTATTATTCAACATATTTTCTGAAGCAGTTATATAATTACACTCCATAACAACCAACCCCCCACCTTTGTTTGCTTTCATAAATCTCAGTTTCTTATTGTTTACTAATCCACTCATTCAGTGCTTTCATTTACTCATGATTTCAATTTAAAAAAGATTGTTGTTTATTTTATTTGACATCTCCATAGTATCATTTTTGCAATATTGTTCAGATATTTCTAAAGTATTCTGTAGAGCAGGGTTAAAAGTGGCAGGTCTGACAAAAACATTAGTAAAGACAACATTTTGTAATAAATAGTCTAAGTTTAACTTCCTAGTGTGAAATTTTAATTCTAATAATGTTTTAGTCAAATTAGCCCGACAAGTAGGGACAAAGTTCAACCCCAGCTCCAATAATCTAATTTCCATAACATTTAGTTCAAATTTAATTAGGTTGAATAATTTAGGTAAAGAAATCATGAAAGGTCCATTTAAAAGTCTCTCTTTCCCTGTCTGTTGTTTTTCCCCCTGCTTTGATTCAATGGTTAACTATTTTTTCTTCCACGCATCAAGTTTTTTAGTCTGTCAACAAAATTATTAAATCTAGGAAAATAAAGTGGAAGTTCCTGTATTTGTTCTGTTGCATTCGTTAATGTAGAATGACTTTCCGCTTCTCATTCCTGGAGTTTAGCAAACACATCTGCCTGGTTGACGCCATTTTCACTTGAATGCTCTTGATTGTTTAAAGGTGCAGAATGTTCATTGACAAGGGTGTTGACCTTAGATGAACTTTTCAAACTAAGACCATTATTAGAAGAAGGTTTTCCACCAGTAACATAATATACAGTTTTTAATTTTTAAGCCAACCTACCTCTCAGGATTTTATTTTGCTTATGAATCACAGTAGTTTTCTCAAATCTGCCAATGACCATAAAAATTTTATTATATTCACATCAGATATCAGAAAACTGCTTGAGCATATTGTTAATTTGCTCATCTAATTTAATAACATTGTCCTTTAATTGTCCCACAGTTTTGTTATTATTGAATAAGTAGTTTTAAAACATCCAAAACAACTTTATTAAGAAATTCCACAAGCTCTTGAAAAAAAAGGATTGTTACGTGTAATTCCATTCGGAGCTTTAAAAAACACAAACATTTGGGAATGATACCTAGGGCAATACCATGTTTGAAATACATGTTTTCATGATAAATAGCCCAATATCTTTTCAAACTCTTTTCTAATGTGACAAAATCTCCTCTCAATTCTTGTCATACAGACCAGATTGAGCAGTAGCAGTATCAATAAAAGGATTGTAATGTCTATGTAAAGCTGTAGAAAGATCTATAAAGTGCTGCCACTCACCAAATTCAGAAAGAGAAGAACATTGATTAACCCCACTAGTAGTTGGTTCATCTACACCAACATAATTAAGTGCTATATTGTTTGGTTTAAAATTCTGTCTGCTGTTGTTTTTAACATCGATAATCTGGCCAACCAAAAAGTCAATGGTATTTGCATCTCGCTCAAAGTGCTTTGCAAACTGCAAAGCATTCTTTCTTGACTGTCGGGAACTGGATGAGTAGTCAAATCAAGTAGTAAATCTCCACTGGCACAAGATGCTGGACTTTAGTTTACAACACAGAAAAAAATAAGGAAGTTCCTATAAGTGGTTAACCAAATAAACTAAGAATAAATGTAAAAACCACAAAAACAGTGGCAAGAAACAATTTACCTGTTGATAGATATACATCTACCAGTCAAATCATTAATACAATCAATTAATTAAATAATTAACTAATTAAGATGATAGAAGTTTAAAAATATAATACATAAAAATGCTAAAAAACCTTTCCTAATTTATAAACTTTCAGCCTTCTGTCCTTTAAAAAAACACTTAATGTTTATACTATAATTTAACCCTAGAAATAATCTGCCCTAAGTTTAACCTGCCATTCTGTTTCCTTAATCTCAAGCCTATTTTTAAAAATCATTTCCTCTCAGATCTTCATGAACTTGTTCAAGCACAAAAAATAAAAACAAATCTTGTATTTAATACAAATGCAGGAATGTTTAAAAAGTGCATTATTAATATCCTTGTTTTTTTATAGAGTACATGTGTTCCTCAATTATTTTGCTCCAAGTTCTAATAGTCATATCTATCTATCTATCTATATATATATATATATATATATATATATATATATATATATATATACTTGTTTTTCCTGCCTTTCTAAGCTAGTATAGACCAGTTTTCAGGTCAGTGCTGAATTCAGGGCTGTGTTACAAGTTTCTGTGTTTGCCCATACCTTACTTGGATAGAAGGAAGTTTCTCTGTTCAATATGACAGAGAGAGCTTTGAGCAGCCTATCTGTTCCTGGAGGAGTGGTTTCAGCCCAAAATTTAGTAGTTTATTGGCCATTTTGGACTAACTTCTATCTCTTTCATTTCCCTGCTATAAAACCCACATTTGCAAGGTTTTTGCACTAGTATACAGCTCAGCAAGCTCCTGCCTGGTGCCTTGCAGAGTTTTACAGCAGCAGAGAGACAAAAGAGATACTTTGGAGTGATTAAGTATAAATTTCTGCATTTTCTTGTTGCCTTTAGCTAATTCCACCTAAAACTCAAATTTTCTAAAGTTTCTGTGATTTAAAAAGCTTGTTTCAGCTACATATTGTACTTATTTTACTGCCTGCACTTTAACAAAGTCATTTTTGTGTTTAAATTACCTGTTTAACTGTTGTAGGTTACACACTGAAGTGTGATAGCCATTTCTGTGCATTTAAAGTATTTTTTATTGTATCTGCTTTATTTAAAAAAAATATATATATATATATATATATATATATATGTATATGTATATATATATATATATATATATATATATACATATATATATATATATATATATATATATATATATACATATATATACATATATATATATATATATATATATATATATATATATATACATATACATATATATATATATATATATATATATATATATACATATACATATATATATATATATATATATATATATATATATATATACATATACATATATATATATATATATATATATATATATATATACATATACATATATATATATATATATATATATATACATATACATATATATATATATATATATATATACATATACATATATATATATATGTATATGTATACATACATTTGTTTTCCTACCTTTCTAAGCTAGTATAGTCCAGTTTTCAGGTCACTGCTGAATTCAGGGCTGTGTTACAAGTTTCTGTGTTTGCCCATACCTTACTTGGATAGAAGGAAGTTTCTCTGTTCACTTTGAGAGAGGGAGCTTTGAGCAGCCTATCTGTCCCTGGAGGAGTAGTTTCAGCCAAGAAATTAGTAGTTTATTGGCCATTTTAGGCTAATTTCTATCTCTTTCATTTCCTTGCTATAAATCCTGCACTTGCAAGGTATTGCATGCCAGGCAGTGCCAGTTAGCTAGGGTATAACTATTCCTAGCTCCACAAAGTCTACTTTTCAGTTTTTCCTTTGGAACTAGACAACCTTTCAACTTAAGCACTCAAACCATTCACTTCTCATCCCGGCACTTCCTCAAAACTCATAGCAAGCACTAATAAACCTTAGCACTAGACCCCCCTATACTGTAGAGAAGGACGAGACTCTCTATTTGACCTTACCAGCCAATCAGTAAAACAGTTCACTGTACCTATCCAGGCATGTCCAAAGGGCAGTTTCAGGTGTACTCTCTGGTCCAATTGGTGAATCTGGGCATTTTGAGGCAATGTTACAATTGCCTCATGTACACAGACAACCCTCTCCTCCTTCCACCAAACACTAATACATGCAAGAGATGCAATTATACAGCCAAACTGGAGGCAAAGCTCTCTCAACCCAAGACTGGACCAGGCTGTCAAGAGGAGATGGGAATTACTTGCATCACACCACCATTCTCACATAGACCTATGAAACCAGCACCGGCAAAAAACACACATAAATACATGAAAACATACTCGGAGGTTCTAAATAAAAATCTGCAAAAGCAACAGAGACCTTCAAAGCAGGCATCCAAGCAACCTCCACCCCCCAACACAAACCATGAAACACATACTTCATAAAACCAGTGTGCCACGTAATCACAGCCCTTAAGGCAAAATAACATACCCAACACACTAGTAATAGGTGACCCTATAGTCAGGCACTATGACGTCCCACTCACTAGGCTGAACAAGGAGAAGGTTACTGTTAGCTGCCTGTTGGGTGCCAGCATCCGCCACATAACACAAGCACTCAGGTCACTCCAGAACAAGTACAAATATGACTCTCTCATTGTCTATGTTGGTGTGAATGACCTGAGCTGTACCTTCCTGGACTACATGAAAAGACACATGGAGGAGCTCTCTGATCACATAGCCCAGGCCGGTATGACCCTGACCCTGACTAGCATCCTGCCCTCACCAAGAATGATACCATGGTACAGAGAAAAAATTATCAATTTCAACAATTGGCTAAGCTTCTGGTGTCATTCAAAGGGGATCCAGTGTCTGTCAGCCTAGGATGACATGCTCAACAAGCCATGCTGCTTCGCTAGAGACAGCTTGCACCTGTCACGCTTAGGCTTTCAAATACTGGCCAAGGCTCTTGCCACCCCCACAGTGCCTTTTTTAGGCAAGGCTCAAAAGACAAACCCACCACCATAAACAGCACAAGTAACAAAAAACTGAGGGTAATGCTACTCAATGCCAGAAGTCTAAACCTCAAAATGCACACACTCGAGGCACTCCTCAGTATGGAGAAAATCGATATATGTGCAGTAACAGAAACCTGGTTTACGGCTCCAGAGAGCACCCCAGCACTAACAGGCTACAACTCATACCATACATTTCGGCCACAAAACCCAGACCGAAATACAAAAGGCAGGGGGGTATCCATATTCATCAAGGGTACCCACACCTCCAGATTAGTGGCACAGCACGATGCTTTGGAGATCATCCACGTGCAAATAACAAAGGGCAAAATTGCTATTCAAATTATTGCTTCCTATAGATCACCCACCATGTCTTAGGACCCCAAATCCGCTTTCCTGGAAGCACTGGGAAACATAAAGGTCCTACCAAACACCCTGATATTGGGTGATTTCAATTACCCAAATATTAATTGGGGAACTACTCAAGTACAAACTCCCTTGCCCAACATTTCCTAGAATTTATAAACTCAAATGCCCTGGATTAACTGGTCAATACCCCCACCAGAGGTGACAACATATTGGACCTGGTCATCACCAACATGGGTGACCGGTGTTCCACACTGGGAGGTCAACCCCTTGCTGGTTAGATCTGCCCATAAACTAATCACTCTGGATATCCACATTCTGCCACCAGCCCTGGTCAATGAATCCACCATGAAAAACTTTTCAAAAGCAAACTTCACGTTACTTAAGACCGAAGTGGGAAGTTTCAAAGCCCTCATGCTAAAGGATAATGCTGTCCAAGCTGTAAAATCCTTTACTAATGCACTCTACGGGCACCTACAAGAATGCATGGATTGTGCTATCCCAAACAAAACCAAAACTCACTCCTCCAAGAAAAGGAAACCAGTCTGGCGGACCCCTGCCATAAACACGCTATACAATAGAAGGAGGAAACTAGTGCAGAAAAGAGTAAAATCCCAAGAAGGGAAGACATCCCTGATCAGTATCAGCAAGAAACTACGATCCCTCATTAAATCATCCAAGGCTAACTTCGAAAGAAAAATTGCCATGGACTCCAAAGATAACCACAAGGCATTCTTTAGTTATGTCAGGAATCTAAGTGGCAATTCTCAGATCTGCTCAGAGTTTGTGCAGAATGGCATAAAATACACTGAACTGACCAATATAGCCAACATCCTGGCAGACAGGATCAGTGCAAACTTCACTCCCCTCTCACCCCCAAAAGGGCCCATAACTATACCAGAACAATGTAGTGACCCTGAAATCACAGACACTCAGGTTAATACAGTCCTCTCTAAAGCCAAAAACACAGCATCAATGGGACCAGACGGTGTCCCAGGCTGCATCCTACACAAGCTCAAAGATGAACTAACCCCTCACCTAAACACACTGTTTAAACTCAGCCTCGCCACAGGCTATGTGCCCACAGAGTAGTGCACAGCAATGGTTATTCTGTTCCACAAAGGCGGAGTCACAATGGACCCCAGGAACTATCGCCCTATAAGCCTGACTAGCTTGGTCTGCAAAGCTATGGAGCGCATCATCATGGATCTCATTAACAGAGACATTGAGGACCTCCAAACACTGGACCCTACCCAGTTTGCCTTTGTTAAGGGCAGATCATGCCTCCTAAACCTGGTGGACTTCTTTGAGACAGTTACTAAGGCTATAGACGAGGAAAAGGTGGTCCACACAGCCTACCTAGACCTTGCAAAGGCCTTCAACACCATTCCCCACACAGGTATTATAGATAAGCTCACCAGCCTGAACATAAACCCCTACGTCATGAGATAGGTTGCCAGCTGGCTTACGGACAAAACCCACATGGTAAGAATTGCGGGAGCTAGGTCTGACTCTAAACTGGTTACAAGTGGCGTTCCCCAGGGCACAGTCCTAGGACCCCTCCTGTTCGGCATATACTTCTCAGAAGTACAGGCAAGCACAGGAGGACTATGGCTGACCAAGTTAGCAGACGACTGCAAACTAGGGGCTATAACTGACTCTCCAGCTGCCACAGACATCCTCCAAAAGGGTCTCACTGAGACAGATACTTGGTGTCAAAACCAGGGCCTCAAGCTAAATGCCAAAAATTGCATAGTCATCCCCTTTGGAAAAAACAAAGTATCCACAACCTCCCACATAGGTGGTCGCCCCCTAAATATGGAAGACGTAATAAGGGATCTGGGGACCCAACTAGATAGTAACCTCTCCTTTGATAATCACATTGCCAAAGTGGTTAGAAAATCCTTCTATGTGGCCCACCTAATCACAAAAGAGTTTGCATCCAGATCGAAAGAGGTCATTGGGCCCCTCTACGAATCAGTCATCAGACCCATCATAGAGTACAATGCCCCATTTAGGATGTACCTTAGAAGACACCTGCAACAACTGGAAAGACCACAGAAGTACCTCACCAAGAGGATCACTGGCCTCAAGCAGATGCCCTATGCAGCTCAACTGAAGAAACTTCAGCTGTACTCGGTTGCATACCGCCTACTCAGACATGATCTCTGCCTGACATACAAGGCCATGTCCAACCCAGAATTGATGGAAATGCTCCACCTAAAGACAACCATATCCACTCGAGCCACACGCTCCAGGGATCTAAACCTCACCACAACAATAAATAGGACGTGCTGGAGGGATAGATTCCTGTCCCAGAGACTTCCCATGCTCTGGAACAAGATTCAAATCTACATTAGGCAGAGTTCCTCACTAACCCTTTTCAAGAGAAACCTTGACGAGTGGATGGGAAACAGAAAGTTTACCCCGGGGATCACTTCAATGGCTCTGCTGGACAGACTCACAGGGAACTAATCTAAGGGGGTGGCGAAAGCCAACACATTCTGGCTAGGCTTATAAATGCCTTCGGGCAGATAGCCTAGTACCTACCTATGAACCTATATATAAGGCTTGACTTTCAGAACACAGACTAATATAAAAAACTCTCTTAGAATTACAAGTAAATTAAACATATGCTCCAATGGTTAATTCTAAAAGTTGTAAGGTAATATAAGACCCTCCCCAAATAAATCTGCAAATTACACATATGCAGTACTTACAAGTTCCTTTACCGTTGTTGGTAAGAGCAGAAATAAGTTCTGTATTGTCAGTTTGTAACAATTTTTTTTGTATAGGGCTTTTGCAAATAATTTTGCATGGGTAGCTGTGTTGTCAGGAAAATGTCACTTAATAGGATGTAGTTTGCTTTAGAGTAGTTCCTAACTGTTATGGGTTTAGATGGATTTTCTGAGATGATTTTTATTTCAAGAGAAACAGTTTTGTGATCCAACCTGTCCAATGAGGAGGTGACAAGGGGGGGGGGGGTAGGGGCAATGCTCTCCTATGTTGGTGAGTACTAGATCCAGTATGTTTGATTCTCTGGTTGGAGTGCACATTATCTGATCTAAAGTGTTTGTGTTGATAAAGTCCAGGAAATGTTGTGCTTGTGAGTTAAAGGCAATGTATATTTATCAGTTTACAGAGGACTGGTTAAAGTCCCCCATGAATAGGGTCTTTGGTTGGATAGTGAGTGCCTCAAAAGGTCTAGGTAAGAGTTGTGAGTTTCATGGGTTATAGAGGGTGACCTGTAGCTGGCCAGGAAATAGTAAGGACCCTTGTCTATGGAGGTCTGGACGTGAATGACCTCCAGGGCATCATGCAGTTTAAACAAACTGGAATTGTAGTTTTTGCTAATGTAGATTGAGACACCTCCACCTTTAGCCTCTGTCTATGCTATATTAGTCTAAATGTCTGAATGGCATTGTAGCTTTCCAGTGCCGGAGTACTTTTTTTGGCTTTAAACCCAGTCTTGGTGACAGCACAGATGTCTACTTTCTCCAGAGTGAGGAGAGCTTGTAGGGTGTGGAGTTTCTTGTTTAAAACCTTAATGTTCCTTTGAGCATTTTTTCTCTTCTTGCTATGTTGGTAGTCTTCTTATTTTGACATTGCCTAAAAAATGCACTAAGAGTGTTGATAATGTTTTAGCCAATATCCAAAAGCCCAGGGTGGGGGGTACAGGGGGACAGGTGCAGATAATCCTTGGCAAAACCAAGTGGTCTGTTACCCATGTCATCCCATGCAGAGAGATATTGGATTCCCCTGTAGTAACACCAGAACTGAAGCCAGTTATTAAAATGAATCATTTTCTGGTCATACAGTTTCTTGCCTCAAGAAGATTAGTTAGCTGATGAATGTGTGCTCTGTCTGGAGGTGCACTTTAGTGTGGCCCTACTTCAGAAAGGGTATAGCACCCTTGGGAAAAGGATATGAAAAGCACACTCTTGAGGCTGTGCATGAATGCAGTTGGTTCATTTGTTAGTGTTGCACATCTGCACTCCTAGAATGGGGACACCAAAGGCAGGTCCTCATCAAAGACTCATCTGTAAGATGGGCTATCATAACCAGGGAATGTTATGTCTCACAACCCATTGTACAGTCCCACTCACAGTAATAGGGAGAGTGGACATGAGGAAATAAGCAATAAGTGCTACTATGCATGTCAGCAGAGTAACTCTGCATTAATAAGAAAGCATCAGCATCTCTTTGGAAATGATTACTGACATAACAACGTGAAATGCATATGCAGTACATGACAAGGCTGCATCCAGAAATTAAATAAACAACAATCGCTGAAGAAAAGGGTGTGTTTGTTAACATAATACAGGACAGTGTGAAATGGATAATGCTTATTTATTAAAGGCCTAGCAGTATGTGTTACGGACTGTAAACTAATATTAGATCATTTAAAAAGCAAAGATTCACCATATAGGCACATGAAAGGCTAAGGTGTTTATATGTGTTACCAGGACAGATAAGTTGTTTTGTTATGTTCATTTCTAATTCTGAAAGATTGCTAGAAATTATAAATTCTGCGGTTGTTGCCTTACTTTCATAAACCACTGAGCTGTTTAAATGTAATTTACTGAAGCTTAAATAAGATATTCATTTGTATTTCCATAATTATCTGATGACACAGATAAAAATCTCTAAGCTGTAAACTCTGCCAACTACTGGTCTAACGGGGTACTCTTCATTTCCCTGTGGCAATCAGCCCATATTATGATGTTGTGCAAAGCCAGTGCAGGGAAGTCAGAGCTGGATTATGAATGCATTCTGCAATTTGAACATGGATAGCATTTTTCAGGCATGCAGGACCAACATGCAATAATAACTTTGCATACTTGTAGTCTGCTTGTTGAACTTTCACTCGTGACTCCTGCGACTAAACATGACATGTTGATAGATAATTGTATTTTGTGCCAGAAGACGCTTGAAAAGAGAGATAACTGAATGGAAATGTTGTGGCATTACAAACGAAAGATGCACAGCTGACACTAACTTCTCATCAGCCTGACATGAATATATTACACTATACCTAATGAACACATTAATACACTTAGGTTTAAGATTCAGATAGGAAAGTGGTCCATCACAGTGTAAACCTTATCTCCCTAATTCATCAGTTAATATTTACTAACTACATAAATAGCCCTTGACTGTCCATCAGTATGTGCATTATTCTTCTAATTCAATTAGGGCACTGCTATCAGTCAGATTCTGCATTCCATCCTCACTCGGAAAAATGTCCAAGGGCATTACCATTCTTTTGAAAAGTAAAATTCTGTATGTGTGATTTGAGACATTTTTCCTGGACTGTTATCTGTGCCCTCAGCTGTACAGCTGACATTATTTAATTCTGTTTCTGTGACCTGTTATCTGATTGTGTATCACATATGTTGATCTGTTTCTTCCATGCCATATATGATTGCACTCCTAATGCCATCAGCTCTGATCACAGACTGACCCACTTCTACTCACCCACTTAATCTTAATAGCGTATACTAGAGAATCTAAGACAAGAACCATTGCATCAGTTGTAATATCATGTGACCTCAGTCTACAAACTCTACATCACGTCACTCATACAAGCTTCACATTTAATACCTGTTTTGACATATACATAAAATACAGTAACACAATATCAGAAGGAATACAAAATGCAACTAAGAGTACTTACATAAGAGGAAAAGCTTTACAATACTTTACATAAATAAAGTGTAAATAGCTTGCATAGGCATATATAGTATTGAATATTCATTAGAAATAGGCACAGGGAAATGATATCGCTTACTTAGACTTTAAAAATAAACTCAGACTCTTCTTGATTAAACAAACAGAAAAAAAACAGTTGTTTAAGGATTACACATATTCAAATCAGATTGGTTTATTTTACAACTATAACTTCATGCCAAATGCAAATAATGTATACAGATTTTTTTGTTTGTTACTCGGAAAAATTTTAATTAAGTTATTTGTTACCCTCTGAAGAAAAGTTAATAAAAAGACTTTTGAGAAGAAATAGGCACAGGCTTGTATATAGCAAAGAGATATATAACATCGCAGAAGATAGTGTAATATTACCTGCAATATTATTAATTTAATATAATAATAATATTGACAATGTAAGATACTAATATTTTCTCACTTAAGTAAACATTTTAAAGTCCAACTTGATATATTTGTTTCTCCCCATATGCATCTACTGCTGTACTCAAGTACAGTTTTCAGTGAATTACAGACCCATGACATCCACATTTCTTCTTATCAACTTCTGCTCTCACTTTCTACCAGACTGTGCTAAATTTGACTACCAAGATATTCCATACCAGTAAACTGGCATTCAGAATTCCACCAACCTTGCATTCAGGAATGTCTCCATCACTTTCCCAGAGATAGATGTGAAATTAACCAAAGTTACACAGCTTCATTTCCTTGCACAACCCAAACTTCTACTCCATGAAGTAAGAAGTATATACATATATACATACATACATATGTTTCAATCACGGGCATTAATGACCTTCTAGCTTGCCAATATGCCAAAACATTTATTCCCATAATAAGTGTGCAGGCTGTTTTTAAAATATCTAAACTAATACTTGCTTTAATGTAATCTGGTAGTCTGTTCCAAGCATCGGCTACTCTGCCAGACCACCAATTTTTACACTTCTCATTCCTATAGAATATTCTACATAGGTTATCTGATGATTCTTTAGTACTTTTTCATAACCCCAAACATTCCTAGATGTAGTTGTCCCTAAATGCCCTATATACCTGAATAAGATCTCCTCAAAAATATCTCTAAGAATCACTGTACAAGTTCAGATATTTTAGACTTTCATAATAACTTAGATTTTCACATCCATGGATGCCCTTAGTATATTTCCGCTGTACTCTTTCCAGTTTACTCATGCTTGTATTCTTATAGGGTTTCCATATTGTTATTCCATACTCAAGTTTGGATCTAATGTAACTAACAAACAATTACTTCATTATGTTTGATCTCCTAGACTTTATAAATCGTTTTATACAACCTATAGTTCTATAACTATCATTAGCCAATTGGTTGATATGATTAGAAAAACTCATAGCTGAATCTACCCATATACCCAGGTCCTTAAATGAGTCTACAGTTTCAATCACTGTGTGCTGTATTCAATATTCACCTTTCAGTTTATGTCTCCCCAAATCTCATATACTTAGTTTTTGATGTATTTATCAACATAGTATTCTCCTGTGCCCAAATGGTCAATTTAGTCAAATTATTTTGCAGACATGCCTTATCTGTAACACTTGTAATCAGTTTACCCAATTTCAGGTTGTCAGCAATGCATATAGACTGCAGAACACCTCAGATGAAAAAGTAAGGTCTGAAAGATACAATCTAAACAAGTAAGGGCCTAGGACAGTGCCCTGTGGAACATCTTGACTGTAACCAAGGATTTTGCCTGACCAGTTGCTGTATGATACTTGCCATGTCCTATGTGTAAGCCACGCAGCTATCCATCAACAGTACATCAATACCTAGTTGTACTAATTTATTGATCAGTGTTTTGTGTACGACCCTGTCAAATGCTGAAGTTAAATCTATATAAATCTCATCACAGCACAATTTTTCATTCATAGCTGTTATTATTTTGTTATAGAACATCATGTTACAGGTGGTAATATATCTGTTTTCAACAATTGCATGCTGATATATGGTTTCAAGTCCCAACCTATCCAGTTCTGACAATAACTTATCCAGTATTACCTTCTCCATTATTTTTACACAACATGAAAGTAGACTTAAGGGTCTATATGATTCTGGGTTTGTCCTACTCCCCTTTCCCTTAAAGACAGGTTTAATAAGCGCATGTCTCCAATCTTGAGCAATCTCCCCATATTTATATGACCTAGTGAATAATAGATATAATGGTAGTGTAAGTTCTTGCTGAAGTGTTTTCAGGTCATTGTTACTTATTCCGTCTCTTCCCTGTGCTTTGTTTGGATCAGTTTGCACAGTTCTTTTTCAATATAATCTAATTTACTTGCCCATCTGTATTTCAGAAATGACAGAAAGATTTATGTGCATGTATCTATCATCACCATCAACATCCCCATATCTCCTCTGAGTTAGATGAGTTTTTGTTATTGCTTGTTGTACCATAACTTATTGCATGAATACCTCAAGTACCCCAGATATCAGACTTCCCTTTATATGTGATGTTCAGTAACAGCAGAAACCAGAGATAAAATGGAACTGGAAAATCTTTAAACTCTTTACTGGACAGAATAAACAGTTGTAATTACAGAGATGGTGAATTATCGTAATTTGCCCGTGTAACTATCAGTCATTATGGTCTCACAGGAGATCCTCATAATAATAAAAATAGCTATTTTCTAACCCTTTAGGCCCACTGGACATAATGTCCCTTTTCAGGGGTGACCCAAAAACAATGTCTGGTTAAGTGACTTACTCAAGGTCATACAATAAGCAAATGAGTACTGTGGGTATCAAATCCTGTACCGCAGGACAGCTTGCAACCTTAACTTCTGTGCCAGCCGCCAGACTCCTCATCGTGGTGAGATTCTATCTTTGATCACACACATTTTGCAGATGAATTATCATAGTATATTAGATATTACTATATTAGACATCAATTTTTTTTTTTGGGTTAAGGCAATGGGCTCTCTCCACTATGATTAGTGCACGATCTCTAAGAAATGCTGTGAACACTTTTTCCAACAAGATCTCCACCTTCAGCATTTTATGGTACACCAATGAGTCTTACATTGCTGTTGTGAATCTAATTCAGTTTCAAGGTTCAGTGTTAACTCCAAGTCTCACTCCTGACCCTAATCAGCTGAGCATCCAGATCTTAATTCTGGGATAGGACAGATGTTTCAAAATATTAGAAATTATTTTTTTGTATAAGCATTACTGAACAGATCATGATGTATGCAACAGCATTTTACTAAATTATCCTTTTTTTAAGTTAGCCAAGGTTCTTTAAGTTCTGAGGCTGTATTTGCTCATTAGTGACCATACTGATACATCCATAGGTTCATAAGTGTTTACTAAGCTAATTGCCACAAGGGCCTTTTTAAGCCTAGCCATGCATCCCAAATCTCTTACAAGTTCTGATACCACTGATAAGTGTAAGCAGGGGTTTGGAAGATGAAACATTTATAAGCAGGCGCCTTGAAGATGAAACATTTACAAGCAGGGGCCTTAGAGATGAACCATTTGTACATTACATTACACACATAGGTGCCAAACCAGTGATGAATTTCCTATTCCACATCCAGTTCTCCAAGTTACACTTCAATTAGGTTAGGAACGAGCTCTGCTTCACATGGATGGGGACCCTGTTCCAGAGAAGGGAAAGTCTCTGGGATAACATACTTGTCACTCCAGCAGGTCCTATTTATATCACAGGCAAGGTTTAAGCCTTTAGAATGGGTAATTCTAGTGTTGTTTGTTTTACAGATATGCAGGATGTTCGTCAGAGTGAGGTGTAACAATGCCCTGTATTTGAGGCATAGATCTCCCCTCAAAAGCCTGTAGGAGACAGAATACAGGGATAGAGCCTTGAGGTGGTTTGCATAGGACATTTTACTTAAGCCCTGTATTCTTTTAGTGAGGAACCCCTGTGGACATTCCAATTGTCTTATATGCCTGGTTAGGTACATGCCAAAGGGTGTACTGTACTCAATGATAGGTCTGATGAATGCCAAATACATTGTAATAATGACTTCCTTGGACTTAGATGCCATACCTTTGTTTATAAGTTGCGCAACATAAAAGGATTTCATCACTACTGTAGACATGTTATGGTCGAAGGCTAGATTACTATCCATGTGTGTCCCTAAGTCCTTGACTACTTGGTCAATTCTAAGGGGTGTGCTGTCAATATTATAGTAACCAGGGATGGATGACTTCCCAAAGGATACTATTATGCATTTCTTGGCATTTATTTATACTCCATGGCTCTGACACCAGTTGTTTGTCAGTGTCAGTGCCTCCTGAAGAACATTTTTGTCAGTGTGGGATTCAATGACAGCTCCTAATTTGCAATAGTATGCAAATTTAATTGGCCAGAAACCACTGTCATTGGCCTTAACTTCAGAGAAGTAAATATCAAAAAGGAGCAGTCCAAGGACTGATCTCCCTCATGAAGCTGTGCGTCTCAGTCTACTAAGACTCTTGTGAGTTGTGAAAGAGATCTTACGATCTGTGATGTTATGTTCTGTTGTACCCTATGTTCACAAAATTAAATGACAGTGTGACTACCTGCAGGGAGCTTGTCAATTAAGATTCACCACTACTGTAATAATGAGTATGGCTGAAAAATTAAGGAAGTCTTTTCATATGAAAAATGCAATTCTGAATTTAGCCTGTGATTTGAAAAGATGAGGCATGACACCACAAAGCAATGACTGAAGAGATGAATCGATTAAGTTAGTGCCTTAATTGAAAGTAAAATTAATTTAAAAATCTCCACATTTACAAAAGTTTGTTCTCAACTTAGTATGTAATCTCCTATCATAATGAAAAAAAGAGCATATATCAAACAAGAAATATATATCTACATTGTGAAGCGGAAGCGCACTGCAGGATTTGCAACTGCATCTGTTCCTCTGGAATTTGAAATGTTACCATTAATAGTGTTGCTGGGTGAAGAATAATACAATAATTTGTTGCATGAGGAGAAATATACCCTGTCCTATTTATGCATGACATAGTCAAGCATACAGTATACAGAAAAATGTTCTTCTGAAAATCCATGTTCTGAAACTGATATAAATAGCATTCATTGTATTTAATGTGTGTGCCTTTTCTGCAGTCTGCCTCGACTCACTGATGTGCTAATTTACCTTTGCATGTGAATTGCCAGGACAATGAATGTGTAAGTCAAAAGCAAAAAAGGAGATGGGCTGTATGCTGTGATAATCACTGCCATGGTAACCGAAAGGAAAAGCAGAGTTAGGGGCAATCAGCTTGCAGCAGGTGAACAGTGAAGAAACGCTTCAAGAAAATCACAGTCAACAGGGTGTTACTTCTTTGTACTGCATTGTGCTTCAGTAATGTTAAAGTGATTGGTTTCCACAGAGAAAACACAAACAACATTTCATCAAGCCATCTGCTCTATGCAATATCAAAGATAAGGACAGCTATATCTGTCATCCTACCACATGCAGAAAAGGATGAACCTTACAAATCAGGATGCATTGAAATTATTTCATGAATGTGTGTTACTGGGAAAAAAAATATCTCCACACAACAACAAACAAAATGATTATTTTATTTTTATTAAATATGTAGGACTATAAAATAAGTACACACAAATCAGTGACATTTTAGCTTAATAAAATGTTTTCCCAAGCCGAAACAGTAAATGGGTATGACTGCAAAATCAAGGATGTCCTTTTGGAGATGTTGACATGCTCCTCACACTGTGACATAGAGGGATAAAATCCTGACTATGACCCAGATGAAACAAGTCTGAGTAGCAGCGTGGGCACCTGAAGAACTGGGGGATAGATGAGAGTGAACATCTAATATCGACTTGCCAATGATTAGGAAGGGGGGAGATGATTCTTGGTCAGCTGATGCTCCTGTGAGGTTTGTTCAGTGTACATTAACTGAGCGAGATGTGTTTGGTAGCCCAGTGCGAGTGTATAAGTGTGTGTGTATATGTGTGTGTGTGTGTGTGTGTGTGTGTGTGTGTGTGTGTGTGTGTGTGTGTGTGTGTGTGTGCGTGTGTGTGCGTGTGTGTGTGTGTGTGTGTGTGTGTGTGTGTGTGTGTGTGTGTGTGTGTGTGTGTGTGTGTGTGTGTGTGTGTGTGCGAGCACTCCGATATCAAGGAGAGGATGCTGGATACCCTGTGATGTCAGTACCAACATCAACAGGTAAGTGGTACAATTAGGGGTTAGCAGAAGTGCCCCCATAGCTGTGAACACAATGATGTGGGCTGCTGATATAGGGTGGGTAGTGTGTAGTTTCTGGCCTGCAGGCATGACTGTATTGTCACCATAGGATCCTGGACTGGGGATATGCAAGGCTAACCTAGTCTAGGGGAAGAAGGCGCCCAAACCTGCCAGTACAAGTGGAGAATGAGATGTGGGCAGTAGCACACAGCACTATTATGTAATGACAAGCTTTCTGGGTGGTTCTTGGTTCTATGCTGAGAATACCCAATAAAGGGAACAAATTGTCTTGAGTTCAATTAGGGGTGGTGATGGTCTGATGGCTGGCTGGCACTGATATAACTACCACTTAGAAAACATTTTCATGTAATATTTTTTAACAATGAATAGTTGTTTTCTACGATGTCATTATTTTGTAGTTTATTTATATTAAAGTTTATCAAACTGAAAGATCATAACTTTATGAAGGAGTCTGTCTTGCAGTAGTTCTAACAAGTAGCATCATAAAAAAGATGAGGACTAAGTACACTGAAAAAAAGCATTTTTAAAATTAAACATGTGTACTGAGTTGATACTATGTTAATAAGGCATTGGCTATCTCACCTAAGTGGACAATTGGTTATGTGCTGTTGTTTGCAACACTATAACCACTTGTAGTCAGAGGTCTTGGGTGTAGCTACTTGGATGAGAATTCAGCTTCATTGACTCATTGTGAACTATATGGAGTATACATTTAGTAACTCAGGATTTGCTGTGGGTTGTTCTCTTAGCATCTCAGTTATGAATGCAATTTGTTTGATATCATTTTATCAGGGAAGATAGTAAGATTATATGGTGATTGTTTGCTTATAATGAGGGGTTATTACTTGACATAGAAGGAGAATGAATTAATCATGACCCCAGCACTTAATCAAAAAGAATAAAGAACAATATCCACTGAACATGGATAGCCATGCTAACATCTGTTGGGGGGATGTTGCTATCTGTAGATACTTACTGGCTCTAGATATTAAATGAGTTCTTGTCTCAAAGGTGCATAAAAGTCTGAAGTAACTAGGAATGGATAAGCATGATGCCTGAGTTATATGTATCAATTCTTTCACAGGGGAACTACAGAAGTCCAAAAGCAGTTTTGGATACCTGAAAAAGAAATGCAACTGCTGCACCTGATATGAACGTGAAATGTCAACCTGGATATTTGGGAGGAAGGCTTAAAGTGTGTCATGGTACTATGGCTCAATTAAATAAATAGTCCTTGAAGTTAGATCATTCACACCTATTCAATAAACAGTAAGCTGTTCAATAAATGAATATATTAGTTCCATTAGGCTGATGGACTTTTGATGAGAAGACAGCAGAGCTCAGTGTATTGGAGTGCCTTATCCATTTCTTAGTGAATTTTCTTTTACCTATTATCAATAATTTTTACTCATGGTATATTTAGCGCTAAATAACCGGGGTCACCTTGATTTCCTTTGGCTCTTAGTTCCCTAAGGCCTTACTAACTAGACCCCTATAGTATATTTCATTGAGTTTGGTGGAAGATTCTAGGCCATGTTGGAAGACCACATGTTTGCTACCAGGCCCCTTGTCTCTGGAATATACTCCCCCATTGCGGAGGGGAAAGCTTGGTTGTAAAATGTACCTTAAGCTCATCTCTTTGATTTAGCATCTGATTCATAATAATTGTAAATTATGTTGTCATTTTATTATAGTACATTATCTCTCCTTACTTTCAATCAGGCTTTTGTCATCTTGTCTTAACCTGACCTATATTTTACCATTTTAATTAACACAGTTTTTTATGCTACCAGCATTCAGGCAAGTATTATTCCTGGTACTTCATCTGATGATTTATTTTTATTTTTTTATTTATTTTTTGCTAATTCTGTTGGTTGGTTGTTATCCTTTTATCGTGCCCATTTATGAATACTGTTTTGTTTAGATAATTAGTTAATTACTGCTTGATGACCAGGTCAATGGGCTGGCATCATGACCCTTTACAGCCATGACCTGGCTTCAGAAAAAAACAAAAATTGCAAATACAGAATCCTTTTATGCAATATAGCAATATAAACAGCTACTTATCTACAATAAACTTAGCAAGAAAAACTATGATATACATCATCCCCGAGGCTTACAATGATAGTAGAATATTTAAAGCATTAGCATAGCTAGTGTGAGGGGAGATGGACAATTGCTCTGGATCCAAAGTATTGGAGAGGGTGATCAGCTGATCCCGATCTCTCTTTAATGCAATACCAGCTTTTAAAAGATGGTATTGCTTTTGCAGTCAAACCTCACTGCTGTAGCACTCTGTCTGTGGTCTAAACTGTAGCAACGGCTTGATACATTGTACATTGCAAGAGTTTTCTACAGTTTAAAAGAAAAAAAAGTATTTTTAATTAAATATGTTGAAGGAGGGTTGGATGAAGGGCACAGAAACAAGGACCTGAATGGCTGGGTGGGGGGGGGGGGTTATCAATCATCTATTTTTTTTTCCTCTTCACTGGAAGAGCTTTGGGGGCCATAGATCTAACTGTAATAAGCCAATCACTTACAACGTAGTGATCAGCTTATTACAGTGCACTTGAAGAGCTGAAGGAGGTGGTACACAGATTCATAGTACTGGGCCAGGGTGCTGGTTGAACCAGCTATGCTTCTGTTTCAGAGTCATATACCTACAATATTAAAGAAAAGGTAAAAATTATATACATTTCTTACTCATGCCAAAGTTTCTTCACCAGCATACCACAGTACAGATAAATATAGAGCAAGCTAATGTTTTTATGTTATAGGCAGAATACAGAATAGGTAACCGATACAATAATCATATCATGCTGAATGTGTCACAAATATATTACAGAGAGTTACATGCATACAAACAAAAGTATATTTATATTACACAGAGCTACATGCAAAAATAAAAGTATGTTCTTGAACACAAGAGGCAGACTGAATCTGACCAAGCAGGTCAAAGAGTCACGGAGTATTTCTCATCCACAGTCCCTAAAACACTTACATGCTGCATTGTGAATGAGCTGAAAGATTACTCATTTGAACCCAAAGAGTGTAGTTATAGATTTAACTTCTCATGGAACTTTATTCCAAAGCATGGGGAAGGGTCTTGAAAATGCTTGTTCCCCTATACTTGTTTCAAATGGGGGTATGATTAGTATAAGAATATTTTCCTTTGTGTTTCTTAATGCACACATTTGTTCTTTAATAGGTAGCTTTCTTCTCAATGGTGTGCAATAACCTTCCTTCATTTAGAATTCTGAAGACTATGCCTAATACAAATGTGACTAGCAGCCAGTTTAACTTCTTTAGTGGATCACAGTTGTATGTGTGGGACTAAGCAAGCACAGCAAATCTACAGATTTATTTATTTTTTTTTTTGCTAATTGCAATCTTTGATTGCTGTACACTGAGTTAAAAGTGAAAAATGGGAAACCATATTCCAATTCAGAAAGGAGCACATTTCTGTCATGGGTAAAACAAGCTCAAACAAAGTTTTAGTTGAGAATAGGGTTGTCACCTTTTCAAATGCCCAAAATGGGACAATTGTGGTACAAACATCAAATTTTGCAGGCCAAAACATACCCACAGCCAGTACAAGGGAGAGAACTTCACGTTTTTGTTTAAATAAAAGCTTATTCTTGTAGCAAGTTTAGTTGCTTATTCTGTCTCTTATTAATATTTAGGTGTTTCAGATAAAGAATAACTGTTTTATGCAACTATTACATAAAATATAGGAAATAATTTTGCCTTAATATCTCAGGACATTTGCCATTTTTACAATTTTTTTTTTTGCAGGACACAACTGCCCAAAGAGGGACTGTCCCTTGCAAAGTGGGACAGGTGGTAAGTTGAGAAAGGACCTTAGCTGTAGTGGTTTAAGTATGTACTGATAAAGAAAGTGCTGGATTAAGAGTGTTCAAAAGATAATTATATTCTGGGACTTGTGACATAATACTGTTATGGTTATATAGGGGGCTAGTGCTTATAGTTTAATTGTTACATTAATTTAATTGTTATAGTGCTTGGGAGACAAACAATTAAATAAACTGGATTTTGAATCTGAGTTATACCTGATGGTGACACAGCAACAAAAGTGATGGGTGATTGATTATTATTCCAGGAATGTAACACTGGCAGAAGAGTAAAAGTAAATCTCAACATGAAACAGAATCCTAGGGCCTATCATCTTGTAGACAGATGTGAAATCCAATGAATAGTTTTCTTTTCTGTCAGGCTTTCTACAAATTGTATCTACATTACTGTATGCTGTTCATAGGCAACTACTAGGCTAGCTGCCCTTATGAGCCATTTAAAGCCTATCCAATTTCCCTTTTAAAGGTGAAAATCAAACTCTGTACTTTGTGACTGTGAGTTATACATGATACCAACCTCCAATCCCATTTAATAATGTTTTTGAAGAAAGAACCCTTACTGTTTTCAGTAGGTGCCATAGGGTCTTTTACATCTACCTGAGCTACCACCAGCTAAAGCAGATGGGGTCTTTGTTTAATGTCTCATTTGCAGGACAGCACACTCAGGATTGCAACACCCCCCTTATGCTGCACTACAGTGTCAGCTTTTGATCTGTTCTGGCTAGAGTGTGAAAAGGACCCACGGCATTCTGTACGAAAGGTGGGTGTGCTACCTGTTGTGTCTTGGAGTCATAAAATAAAAATGACATCAGACTGCTAGGAGTCCTGTGGAAAACCAAGAGGGGGAGAAGAAGAGGAAAGAATATGACTGCAACCTGGAGGAAATTAATGTCTTCTCATCTGCGGCTTGATATGGGTCCATAAGCTAATGCTGGGGACATCTGAAGGAACTCAACCTGACAGGAAGGACTGGGGGAGACAATGCCTGTTCTGCTCATCTCTCTCCAAGATAGTTCACTACCATCAAGATCATTAATCAAATGTGGTCAGCTGCAGTCATAGATAATTGCTTTCCCTCCTTCCTATTGGTCTGGTCTGAAAATGATCCATAATGTTCAGTAAGTGCAAAGTGATACCCCACTTAATGGAAAGACTGGGCAACAACTTCGACCAAGTGATTTAAAAAATGGCTTGTCAGATCCCTTGAAACTAACGTCAGGAGAGCAGTTCAGCTCTATGCTTTGTCACCTGCTCTTCTCACATTTATAACATGTAACAGTGTTGACTCTGATAAGCTCAAAGCATTTTTTTATTCAGATGATATTTTAATGTTAAAGGACAAAACTAGTATATCACACATTACTTCCGATATCTCAAGTGTGCATTGAATATGTAAGTGGGCATAAACACATCTAAAACTAATTATGTAATATGTGCATTATTTCTTCCAAACATTTCAAAAAAATATTCATGTTTACAGTATGTTTCTTCCCCTTATCACCCTTTTGTGGTACACAGGTATTTCCTGTTTCAGCTTCTATTCCCATCTCTACTTGTACTGGTACCTTTCTGTTTGCCAAGCTGCGTCTAAAATTTCTTAATATACTTGCCATCCATAGCAGACTTCTTTTTGTTGTGTATTTTCTTTTACCTGTTTTGAGAACTGTTTTTTTACCAGGATCAAAGTAACCTATTTGACCTTTTCCATGTCATAAATTACTTTTGTTTATGAATCCAGTATAAAAATAACCACTAAATTTCTTAACATCTTTTGTATTTCCGATTTTATACCCAAATTGTGGTAACTGTGAGATCTCCTTCCAGGCTACATATCCAAAAGATTGTCATAACTAAACTACAAAGTATCCCCCCAAAGCATTTTAGTCTCCCACAATAACTCTGCCAAAAAGGAAATACACAGATAGCTAGCTAGATAAACAGATAGATAGATAGATAGATAGATAGACAGATAGATAGATAGATAGACAGACAGACAGACAGATAGATAGATAGATAGATAGATAGATAGATAGATAGATAGATAGATAGACAGACAGACAGACAGGCACAGGCAGATAGACAGACAGACGGATAGACAGACAGACATATAGACAGACAGACAGATAGATAGATAGATAGATAGATAGATAGATAGATAGACAGACAGATAGATAGATAGACAGACAGATAGACAAATAGATAGACAGACAGATAGATAGATAGATAGATAGATAGATAGATAGATAGATAGATAGATAGATAGATAGATAGATAGATAGAATACAAGACAGATAGGTCTTTTCATATCACACTATTAACAAACTCCCAAACATCCCAAAAGTCCCTCCAGCACTGAAGTAAATCTTCTCTGCAAAGGATAATGAAAGCTTTACCCAACAGCTCTTTATAGCTACTGATACCCACCATCACAATCTAAAGTCCAAAATGCACATCTAACATTTTAATTACTTTACATGAAAAATGCATCACTTCTTAAAGCGCCGCTTTCCCAAATGCTCCTTTATTCTGCTGCAAACTTAGCAAGTTATCCAAATATAATTTCCTAGAAAATCTCCTAACGTCTTTTCCTGCTTTTCTCTTTCACTGAACCATTTTGCTGGCACATGATGAAAGTCTCATTTCTAGAAATTTTAATTTGTGTACACATTAATAAAGTCATACTAAGCCAAAAGTCCTGTCTGACCTTAGCAGTTACTAAAGTATGCTAACCTTGGTAACTGACAACCACCACAATTTGATTTTCAGAACCATTATTCATTGTCATGTATACATAAATATCATAATCTGGACAAAACGGCTTACCTGAACCATATTTAGTGCAATGTTTTATGTGGTCTTTTACTGAATTACCTTCTTGTTTGGGTCTACTTCAGATGAGTGAAGTTTCAAAACTTTGAACATCATATGACCAAGGACCATATGATCGAAGTTTTGAAACTTTGAACATCTAATAAAAAATACAAAAAAACAAAAAATATTTTCTGGTTGCCCCCATTCACCCCACACATCCTCTGCTAATTAAATACACCAACTCTGAGATCACACTACAGTAAAGAAAATGGCAAATTTCCTATTCCATGCTGCACGATTATCTCCATTTAGAAAGTTTCAAAACTTCGATCATATGGTCCTTGTCTATATGATGCTCGAAGTTCTGAAACTTCGATCATCTGAAGGGGACCTGATTGTCCACAGTTCATGCAATACTTGGGAAGATATTGTGCCTGAGTATGACTTTCCTTCTCATATAAAAAACAGTCTTAGCTGAATAGTGTATTCCAACTTACCACTACTGCCCTTTATGGTAAATGCACTAATCACATTTTCTTTGTGTTTAAATAAACCACTCTCTCTTGTCCCCTAATCTATAATCCATATATTTTTTTCTTGAAATGTCCTAAGCAGCACATTATTTATTTCAGCAATGTCAGTCCAGTCTTATATGTAACCATTCTGTAGCAGGACCTGTATTTTACATCACTTAATTACTGCCTATTAAAACAAGCTCAAAACACAAATAATACCTGTTTCCCTAAATTCCCCAAAAGAGTTATAATAAACAGACTCTCATCCTAAATGCAAAACAGACTTCATGTGCTCTATACTGAATCCCAAAATTTCAATCATACTGCATTAATTGGGGGGGGGGGGGCAGTGAAAGACCTTCTTGCAGTACTTCACAACCTTGCCACAAATCACAACCCCACCCCCATACCCATACCTCTCAACTGTCCCTAATTTTCAGGGGCATCCCTGATTTTGACTCAAATTTTAGCTATGTTCCTTTTAATCCCTCCTAAAATTGGTGACTTTTGGAGAACAGGCAGTGAATTATACTTATTAAATAATAACAATAATTACAGTTATTTTTACTTTAGAAATTGTATATTAATTCCCAATCTCTTGTTCTGTCAATGCCTCTTGTTAAGAGAGCTAATATTTTAAAAGTGTCTCTGTCCATGATTATTTCTGGATTTGTTCCTGATTCTGTTGAGATTTGTCCCTGATTGGTTGAGAGCTATGCCATATCGTCCAATGAAGCATCTTCTACCACTTGCTTGAATAAACCCATTACAGAAATATCAGATACTTCAATGTTCATTCTTGTTTATAATATTGAATGAAATGTGCCACAGATAGGCTAGGATTCTGTAACCGCATCCAACTCCAGAAGATTTTAATTTGACTGTGCATTTACAGGGGTATTTGCAACTATGCCCATATAACTGGGTTGAGATAAAAGTTCTATACCTGCATATTAACCACTTCCTTGCATCAAAAGTGTAACACAAAAATACAAACCCTTGATAAAGAGAAGCAGGAATTTCTCCAGTATCCTAGACAAATAAGACCTACTCCAACTACTCTGAACAAATACCTCATGTCTCTTCTAAAAACAGACCATGGGCCAAGCAGGAACAACAACAGCAATAAAAATCAACCCAATTAATAATCAAATGCCTACCAAGCATTCGTTTAGCACAGACACTATCTGTTGCTTCATGAGTCAGTTGTACCCTTGGCCTATTATATACAATACACCTTGCTGCATTCTCTATTTTGGTAAGCTTCATTATCATTTTTCTTTGTTTTAAATTCACCAGTTACTATTATCTCAGTTTTTAGACACTTTACACACTATCCACTGCACTGCCTATTACAATTTCACAATGAAGTTTCAATTTCTCCATCATCCCTTAATGCAAGTCAATATCCCACTCCTGGTCACCATTTATGTTACCAAGCAAACCTTAATAAACATCAGTGCATCAGTACAGTAACTCGCCTTACTAATCTCAAAAGTACTTTGTCATTCATGTATACATTTTCTATCATCCCCGTCTGGGAAACAAATCCATACATATATGCTCTTCAAAATAGTACTACAACAAGCGTCTATCATGTCTATTAAACACAATACAAAACAAATACAAGACACTTGTCTTTTAGTATCTTTTATCACATGCAATACTAAAATGTATTGCTCAGACTACACCACCATATACTCAGGCAGAACAAGGTTTCACATAGGAAGCAGTTATATAATAACCAACAACAATACACACCTTGGCTTATTGCTTACAGACAAGCATAAATACGTAAATAATATAGTTACCCACCCACCTAATATAATTGACAACTGGACTATATCATATTCTTACTCTGACTATGGAGAACAAACTGTCCCTTCATCATCTACTCTATTTATAGCAAGACCACAACCAGCACTTAAACTGAAACGTGCCATCGACAGTATATACTGAATCAATGTTTTATAAAATCACTAATGTTATTGATACAGCCACATTTCTAACAACTGCCATTGTCAACATTCAAAACCTGATTTAACCCTGTACTTTTTGGCATTGGAAATCTATACATATCGCTTGGATGGCACCTGCAGTCCACCACTTTCTTAAACAAAGACATTTTGCTGGGAAACCTGGAAGTAAGCATAGCCTGCCAATAAACATTGCAGGGACACTGCATCTAGCTACTTATCAATATACTGTACATTTTTACAAAGCCATACTTTCTGGGAAGATGGAAATCAACTCAATAGTCATTCTATGTCAAACATCACTTTCCATTCTTTTATAGAAAATTATTTTGCCAAAAAAGTACTCAGCTGCCCCACTCAGTTATGTGCCACTCAACACTTCTAATCCATCATTAATAAAACTTATTATCCACATGTTTACATCAAGAAAATCTCTCCAAACACAAACACTCATCATATCTCTCAACCTGTTAAAGGACAACAACATGATTCTGTTATTAAATGCTCAGGTTCTCTGTCTTTTTTCTTCCTATTTATTGTCCTTGCTATGAATAAACAACAACACAGCATTTAAAATATTTTAAATTGACTGTTTCTGTCCACTGGAACAGTACCTTACTCTACTGTGGTGGTTTCACTTTCAAAAAACTTTTATCCTGTCCTGAAACAGTCTATAATTCATTGATGGCATCAAGACCACTGAATACAGGTAGTTTTCTGGCCAATTCCCTCCCCAAACTGACATCATCATGACTGTCCTAAAAACCCTGATGTCACAGCTCCCTGGTCCTTCCCCTACCCATACAGAAAGTAAAGGCTAGAACAAGGAAACAGTACATTAGTCAAGTCTCCTGCTGTGAGTTGTCAGTCACAGCATGGAACAGCTCAAATTAAAAAAAAAATCACACAGAGAAAGCGAAAAACACCAATTGCACAAGATCAGAAATTCTTTAATACTCCAGTGCCTCGGCTAGCTACCCTTTCACAGAGCTCAAATTACCTTTAGCACTTTGACAGCTAAAGAATTTAGGTGTGATGGGGGATGGCTGATGAGTCAAACTAGTACAATTCAGGCTTCACAAAAGACTTCAGTTTAGCCATTCTAAAAAGAAGCAGCAGTAAAAAGCACTTTGAAAGTCTGTTATGTGACATTTGCCCTGTTTGTGTTTTAAGTAGCCATTGAAGAGCATGAAATGTTATTTAAAATTAACTGACTGAAAGACAGCAGTGTATGCATGTAAAACCAGTGTATTGTGGAATACCTAGAGGCAGACTAAACAATCAGAATTACTTCAAGGTGCCAGACTCCATGTGGTCACACTCAGAAATTACTTATAAAAATATTTAAAAACCTGTAAATAGTACCAGAGTGGTGTTAAAATGTAGGAAACACCAAACCATGATGAAATAAACATGTTTTTTTTTTTTTGAATCTGTGGGTGTGGTTCTCCTTTAACACAAAAAATCTGGACAAAGCCAAAAATATTGGGGGGAAACAAATAGGGATATGTTTTAAGTATTGCTCTTATAAACTTACAAAGTTGCTAGAATAAAACATGCTTTATTAGCATACATTTTCTGAAGAATATGAAGTTTGAAACTAAAATGTATGTCATTAATTAGGGACTTCAGCACTTAAAGGTTTTGCCAGGAAACCACAAACTGTATGAGGAACACCCCAAAAATATGAGGCAAAAATATGGACATTGGTCCAAAATCTGGGCAGTTGAGAAGTAAAACTCTAATAAACCCGGTGATGGATCTCCTAACTCAGGCAGTCTCTTTACTGGTTCTTTAATCAGTACGGAGATTTACTATCCCATTACATATACCATGTATTTAACCTCCCCGTTACACAGCATCCATTTCCAGATATATGAAAAACACGTTTACTCTCCATTATCCAAATGTGCAACGCCAGCTAGTATATCTATCACAGTATTTTCCTCCTGCCTCACTATGGTACGTTACTTGAAAGAGCAGTACACAAACAATGTACATCTCATCTTTAACAAAATAATTCACTGTCATCACACCAGCATGCAGTTATAATACACAGGAATGTCCAAGAAGCCATGTGAACCCTTACAGATATAATACTAACCAACACAAAGGGTGCCCTATAGATGCTTTCCTTGTCAATTTTGCCAAAGCCTTCCACTCTGTAAATCACAAATGACTTCTTAACTTCTTGGCATATTCTAGTTTTGGTGCATCCACCTCAGATTGGGTATGTAGTTACCTCAGCAACAGAATCTTTCATTGAAATGCCCCATCGCCACCACCATGTCAGTCCATATAAAATCATCACAAGTGTTTTTCTGGACTCAAAATTAGCCTCCATTCTCATCAGTTTATTAAATAACTCATTGTCCACTAATCTCAAATTATCCAGCATTAGTCTATATGCAGCCAAAGCTGCCTTCTGTGATCATGGTCCAAACTACAAATGTATACTGCAAAAGCTCCAGCTCTTTCTCCATAGCATACATCCCAGGTTAGTCAGCAAGCAACTCACAGTGAACACTACAAAGATCAACATCATGTTTACTGAACTCTTTAAAAGCTAAGCCAACTACCACCCCTATTCTTGCAATAATCTACCATAGGTGAAGTATACATCTAAAATACTTAGGTGTTGCCCTAGATTTTAGCCTAAATATGTCAGCTCACATCACAATTGTGTCAAAATCAGCTTTATAATTGGAGTATACTTTACCCTATTTGAACCATGCTTCTATAAAACTTCAAAAATCTACCAATTCTCTTAAATAAATTCTACTCATTCTTACTCTTTTAAGGTAAAACAGAGGACCGCTGCATCACCCTACAACAAGAAAACTAGTTACCTATAGAGGTTCACACATACCTAAATCCTTCTTTGCTCTTATCCACAAAAACATATAAAACAGTGCTCCCTCATCACACCTAAGGCTGATAGCAAAGAAACTCTCAGTTCAGCTCTAGTCACATGCCAACAATGCTCCTGTACTTATTAGGCTGACATATTCCCCTACTTCTATAGACCACATGCTCCCCATCTTGGTCCCTAATTATGGAAGTCACTCTCCAGAGAAATCCACAACATTGGGACTACGGCATGTTTACAGAAGAACATTTAACATTCATTTCAAAAGGAGTTTCTAGCACCTCTTTAAAATAACACATGTAACCTAAACATATCTAATCATAACTCCTTCAACACAATCTATCCTCACAACATATAACTTTGCAATCTCTACAGTGGATCCTGAAGAAGCAAACAGACCATTTTTTTATTTGCAATCTGCAGTAGCTGTTGTTTCATGTACATCAGCTCAGCAGAATAAAAAAGAAAAAAATAATTCTTGCAGGATTGAAAGTGATTGCTAGGTTAAAGTTTGTCTTACTTTTTTATTATCTTGGCATGGTCAACCAGATACTTTAGTTAGGTAGGCTAGGCAGGGTGATTTGGGAACTGTTTGTGGATATTTTTTTTTTTCTAATATCCTGGCAGGGTCAACTATACTAGGCAGGTAGTGTGTATTGAGGGCTGATTTGGGATGGGTGGATAAAACCAGATACTTTAGGAAGGTACACATTGGGTTTGGGGGCTTTAGTTGATAAAATTATTATTATTTTTAAATCTAAGAGGTCTTGTACATTTTTTTGCCCTGGCAGGATCAGACCTGATACTTGTAGGCAGGTAGCAGATAAAAGGGCTATTTGTGAATTCTTTTTTTAATAGGTCTTATATTATGTTGTCTTCTTCATCTTTTTTTTAAAATCCTGGAAAGATTAAACCAGATACTTTAGGTAGGTAAGCAGTGGGTATGGGGACTATATGTGAATTATTTTTTTTATCTAGTAATCTGGAAGGGTTAAGCCAAATACTTTAGGTAGGTAGCTGGCATGGGGACTTGTGGATGCAATGATTACAACTCCTGGTTTGTTTTTGAAACTCTGGCTTTACATGATTAATGTGTATTTGGATAATGTAAGATAGACTGCAAGCCCTGACTACTGTTATGTGAAAAAATACATTAATGCAACCATTGCTGCCTTTTTCATTTTTTTTCACCTCATAGTGTCACACCATATGCTGTGTACAGACAATATGGATGGGGGTTGTGTGTGAATGAAATGATCATACCTGCTGTTCATTGTTGCAGTTATGGCTTTGCAAGAATAATGTGTAAAAGGAGAAGGTAAACACTTGACACCACACCACACTCATCACATAGTGCCCCTATATGTACACCACCTAAACCCACACATAGATACACAAAAACATTCTCGGAGGCTCTCAGTAAGAATCTGCCCAAGCAACAGAGACCTCCAAAACAGAAACGCAAGCAACCTCCACCCCTAAACACAACCCAAAAGAGAAATAACACACAGACCCAGTGTGCTTCTCAGCCACAGTCCATAAAGCAAAACAAAGTGCCTAACACATTAGTCATAGGTGACTCTATAGTCAGGCACACTGATGTTCCCCGCACCAGAATAGACAAGGAGACGGTTACTGTTAGCTGCCTGTTGGGTGCCAGGATCCGTCACATACACTCAGGTCACTTTGCAACAAGTATAAATATGACTCAGTCATTGGCCATGTTGGTGTGAATGACATGAGATGTACCTCTCTGGACTACATGAAAAGAGACATGGAGGAGGTCTCCAATCTTGTAATCCAGGCAGGTATGTCCCTAGCCCTGAGTAGCATCCTACCTTCACCCAGAATTATACCGCAGTACAAGGAGAAATGACTGACTTCAACAATTGGCTAAGCTTTTGGTGTCATTCTAATGGGATCCAGTATCTGTCTGCCTGGAACAACATGGTCGATAGGCCACGATGCTTTACCAGATATGGCCTGCACCTGTCACCCCTGGGATTCCAGATACTGGCTATAGCTCTTGCTGCCGCTATAGTGTCTTTTTTAGGCAAGGTCCAAATGACAAACCCATCATCATAACAGATACAGGCAAGCAACAACTTAAGGTAATGCTACTCAATGCTAGAAGTCTAAACCTCAAAATGCACTCACTGGAGGCACTCTTTAAAATGGAGAACATTGATATCTGTGCAGTGACTGAAACCTGGTTCAAGGCTCCAGAGAGCACCCCTGCATTACTAGGATATAACTCATACCATACTTTTCGGCCATCTAACCAGGACAGGAACAGCAAGGGTGGAGGTGTGCCATATTCATTAAGGATATCCACACCTCCAGGCTAGTTGCCCAACATAATGCATCCGAAATTATCCAAGTGCAACTAACTCTGGGCAAAACTGCAATCCATATTATAGTTGCTACAGATCCCCCACCATGCCCCAGGATTCTCAATCCACTATTCTTGATATACTGGAAAATATTAGGGTTCAACCAAACACCCTAATAATGGGTGATTTCAACTATCCCACCATTAACTGGGAGAACTACTCATGTACCAACTCCTTCGGTCAATGCTTTCTAGAATTCATAAACTCCAGTGCCCTGGATCAACTTATCCACACCCCCACCAGGGGCTATAATATCCTAGACCTAGTCATTAATAACATGAGTCACTGGTGTTCCATACCTGAAGTCAACTCCTCCTCCTCCTTGGTCAGATCTGACCATAAGCTAATCACCATAGATATCCACATCATGCCCCCATCTCCTATTAAGGAAACCACTGTAAAAAAGTTTCCAAAGCCAACTTCATGCTTCTTAAGACAGAAGTGGCAAACTTTACCCATGCACATGGATAAGACAGTTACAACTGCCAAATGTTATACAAATGCACTCTATAAGCACTTACACAAGTGCATGGATTGTGCTATCCCTAGTAGAACCAAGATCTATCCTCCAAAAAAAGGAAGCCAATCTGGTGGTCCCATGCTATAAACAAACTCTACAATAGAAGGAAATACCTGTTGCAAAAGAGAGTAAAATCCCATGAGTGGAGGAGCTCCCTCGTCAGCCTCAGTAAGAAGCTGAGATCACTCATAAAATCCTTCAAAGCCAGCTATGAAAACAAGATTGCCACTGACTCTAAGGACAATCAAAAAGCATTCTATAGCTATGTCAAGAATCTCAGTGGCAACACCCAGATCTGCTCTGAGTTACAGCACAATGGCATAAAAATTACAGAACCAACTGATATCACCAACATTCTGGCTGATAGTTTCAATACCAACTTTACTCACCCCCACCCCTAAAGGGCCTATATCTATACCGGAAGAATGCAGTGCCCCTGCAGTCACAACTGAACAGGTAAAAATTGCACTCTCCAAAGCCAAAAACACAGCATCCATGGGACCAGACAACATCCCAGGCTGCGTTCTATACGAACTACAGAACGAACTGGCCCCACACCTAAGCACCATGTTCAATCACAGCCTCACATCAGGCTTTGCATCAACTGAATGGTGCACAGCAAAAGTGATAGAACTCCACAGAGGGGGAGCCACCACGGACCCCCGGAGCTATTGCCCTGTTAGCCTGATGAGCCTCGTTTGCAAAGCCATGGAACGTATCATCATGGAACTCATAAACAAAGACATTGGTAACCTCCAAACTCTGTACCCCACCCAATTCATGTTTGTGAAGGGCAGATCATGCCTCCTGATCAACTTCTTTGAAACAGTCACAAAAGCCGTAGACGAGGGTAAGGCAGTTCGCACAGTCTATCTTGACCTCGCCAAGGCTTTTGACATCATCCCCCATTCTGGTATTATAGATAAACTCACTAAACTGGGTATAAATCCATACATCACAAGATGGGTTGCCAACTGGCTCAATGAGTGAATCCACACTGTAAAAGTTGCAGACTCCAAATCTGACTTCAGTGACAAGTGGAGTACTAAAGATTTCAGTCTTGGGTCCTCCCCTGTTTGGTATCTACTTCTCTGAACTACAGGCTAACACAGAGGGCCTCTGGCTGATGAAGTTTGCAGAAAATTGCAAATTATGTGCCATAATCGAGTCCCCGAATGATGTTGACATCCTACAGAAGGGCCTCACTGACACTGATGCCTGGTGTCAGAGCCACAGCCTCAAGCTCAACGTCAAAAAGTGCATTGTTATCCTCTTTGGTGAAAACTTGGTACCCATGAACTACCACATAGGCAGCAGTCCACTTAATGCCGAAAGTGTGGTAAGAGACCTTGGAACTCAGGTGGACAGTAGCCTCTCCATTGATAATCACATCGCCACAGTGGTCAGTAAATCCTTCTATGTGGCACACCTCATCATGAAAGGGTTCTCATCCAGGAAAAAAGAGGTCATTGTTCCAATCTACTTGGCTGTCATTAGACCTATTATTGAGTACAACGCTCCTTTTGGAATGCAACTCACAAGACATCTGCAACAGCTGGAAAGGCCACAAAAATACCTCACAGAGAGGATTATGGGACTCAAACAAATGCCCTATGCTGACCATCTCAAAAAACTCCAGCTTTACTCCATAGCATATTGCCTACTCCAAGGTGATCTCTGCCTAACATACAAAGTTATGTCAAACCCAGAGATGTTGGACATGTTACACCTAAAGAAAATCCAATCTCCCCAAGCTATGTGCTCCAGGGACCTAAACCTTGTCACCACAATAAACAGAACATGCTGGAGGGATAGATTTCTGTCCCAGAGACTTCCCTTACTCTGGAGCAAGCTACCTATCTATGTCAAGCAGAGTCCCTCATTAGCACTCTTCAAGAAAAATCTTGATGAGTGGATGGGAAATAGGAAATTCACTCCAGGGATCATTTTTGTGGCTCTGCTTAGCAGGGGCATAGGACAATAATCTTCCTGGTTGGCGAAAGCCAGGGAACCTTGTTGGCTAGGCTTGCATGGCCATTGGGCTGATAGCCTAGTACCTACCTATGAACCTATGGAAAAATTGGGTGAGGTAAGTTGAAAATTAAATACACGATGTGACTACTGTTCCTGAGAAACAAATCTAAATTAATTCAGACAGCATTACAGTTACTGCTATTCTAATACTGGCGGGGTCAAAGCAGATGCTTTAGGTGAGCAGTTTTACAGTGGCTGTTTGTAGATGAAATGATTGGGCTTGTTGTTTTGTTTACTCTGTCTTTGCAGAACTAATGTGTATTTGGGTGAAATAAGACTGAGCACAAGCTCTGAGCTCTGGCTATTGCTTATTTAAAAAAAACACATTAATATAACCAATGTCACTTTTTTCATGTTTTTTAACCTTGTAAGGTCAAACCAAATACTACAAATGGGTGTTGTGGGGGTTATGCATGAATAAAATGAGTTGCTATGCTGTTTACAGTTGCAGTTCTGACATTGCCCAATTAATGTTCATTTTGAGTATGGCAAGCTGGCATGCAAGCTGTGAATATTGTTTCTGTGCAACAAAACTAAATTTATGCAAGCACCATTGCAGTTATTGTTATTTTAATCCTGGCAGGGTCAAAGCAGATACTTTAGGTGGGTAATTTGTATGGTGACTGCGGATGAAATGGTTGGCACTGTTTTGCTGTTGCATATCTGGCTTTGCAGGAGTAAGGTGTATTTGAGTAAAGTAAAACCAACCACAGACTCTGACCTCAGTTTATGCAAAAAATACATTAATATAACTATTGGTGTCTTTTTTGTGTTATTTATTTATTTGTTTAATCCCACAAGGTTAAACTAGATACTGTAGGTGGTCCAGGGGGGTGGGGTCTGTTTGTGAATTAAATGGCTGACCCTGCTGTTTACTGTTGCAAATCTGCCTGGATGACTAATGTGTATTTGGGTGAAGATCAACCACAAGTTCTGAGCTCTGGCCACAGCTTATGTTTAAAAAGTACATTAATATAACCAGAGTCATATATGTGCAAAATACAGTTTACCTCATAGTACAGCATACGTTTATTATATCACGTGTGCCCCTCATAAATAGTTTCATGCAGTCAAGATCAACCATTTTTTTAATGATTAGAGGGGTTTGGTGCTTGTGCTGTTGTATCAGAACCTATTCAACCACATCATTAGCTCTGAAATGCACTTTATTCTCACACAAGTTCTGGGGTGTGAAGAAGTCTAGTATCAGTAGACAATTTAGCACATGCAGAGGTGAATGACCAGTTATTTATGTACAATGCTGTGCACAGTTGATGGTGACAAGCTGCAGTATGATGCTGCCCATTGCTGTTAGCTCTATCAGATTAGCATGTGCAGCTGTGAATGACCAGTTATTTGTGTACAATCCTTTGCACGGTTGATGTTGACAAGCTGCAGTATAACGCTGCCCATTGCTGTTAGCTCCATCAAATTAGCACGTGCAGCAGTGAATGACCAGTTTTTTGTGTACAGTGCTGTGCACAGTCAATGTTGACAAGCTGTAGTATAACCCTACCCATTGCAGTTAGCTCTATCACATCATGCAGTTGCCTCTGATGTCACCAGATGCCACTAAGTTTCACTACGAATATGCACTATCAATAATGAATGACTGAATAAGCTAAGCTTAAGGAAGTGTTACTATATTATACAACTAAATTAAAAATAAAAAGATATAAAGAAAATAGCATGCTGAAAACCAGAGTAGGTGTGCAAAGAAATAAAAATGATTATAAAAAATATTATGATGGAAGGAAGGAGGGGAGAAAGGACTTTCCCAGAAAGAAGCAGTGAAAAGGGAAAGAAAGTGCTGCAACTTACGTCTAAATTACCTATGTTATGAGTGACCTGTAATTGAGGGTATCCTGAAGATGCATTCGAAGATACATGAAGATATCAGGAGCTTCCCAATCTGATATATGTAGAAGGAAAAAAAATAAACTAGGATAGAAAACATAGTAATGCAACAAGAGAAAGACAGTTGTCTTTTCAAGAAGGGGGAGATGATGACATCCAGGTTAATGTCTTTTGCTGGGGTTTAGTAAGAAATTGCAAATACACTGCAAATGCAAAAATAATGATTCAAAGAATGCAAATGGAGAGTCATATGAAATTATAGTTTTATGCTGCGTAGGGCAATCTCACTGCTTTCCTAGTGCTCATTTCATAAACTGATGATCCTGTAGACGTGTAACTCACCAGGCAAGTTGCACAAATGTAGGCATGCAGTGGGCATGCTTACCCTGTTCCTCAATGTAGTCTGATCTTGGAGTTGGTATATTTAATTTTCAGTCAGTGTGGGGGGGTGCAGAGAGGCTTGTCCCCCTGCAAAAACATAATAAAATACATTACGGTGCTGGACTGATCTAGGTGGCTCTTTCTACTGTGCAGCACCGGTGAGGTATACAAGTACAGGATAACCCATATTTGATACCATCATTGCTCATAGAAAAAAAGCACCTGCTTGTCTACCTAATTATCTAGTTGCCTCTTTATCTAGTTACATCTCTCTTTGTTTATATCTAATTGTCTCTCTCTATCTCTTTATTTCTCTCTTTATATATATGGAATTACTGGGAAAGGACAACTGAGTGTCAGTGTTACATCAACATGATTAATACTGACACAGAGTAATCAAATCATGCAATGTCAACAAGCTTTTGTACATGATCCAAGAGTACTTATTTGAGCATGCAATAAAGATTGTTTTTTTCAGGAGAACAAGCTCCCTGCACCCCTCAGTACACCCTCAGCTAATTATATACATTAACTTGGGAATCTCACAACCCCATGAAAGTGGCATATTTCCCTTCTCTGGGAATTATCCTTTCTCACACAACTGTCAGCCATCTGTATTGCTGACTCGCAACTGACCAGTCTCACAAAAGCCTTTTATATGCATACACATTTTATATGCATACACATGCATGTATACTTATGTATTTTACTGTGTGTGCGTGTATGTTTGTGTGTGTGTGCGTGTGTGTGTGTGTGTGTGTGTGTGTGTGTGTGTGTGCGTGTGTGTGTGTGTGTGTGCTTGCGTGTGTGTATTGTATATGAGTTTATTTGTTAAGTATATTTAAAATTAACCTCCATACATAATATAATTATTTTTATAGTAAATATCACTCATTGTTTTATATTTCGGTGAATTTATCTTAATTATAAAAATAAGCTTAATTGTGTTGTGATATATCTATTAGTACCCGTAATAAAATCATTTTGCTCTACTGACATAGTGAGATAAAGGCCTGATTATGAACAAGCTACTGTAAGTTTGATTAATGTGAACCTGGGCAGAGAAGAGTGAGGAATAACATGGAGTCTGCATGCATCTCTCTGAGGGGTGGGGGTGGGGACAGAAAAGCACATGCCTGGTATACAGGCATGGCAGAATTCTTGATACAGAATGGAGATCACAAGAGGTACTTGCCATTCATGTGGCAGGGTGGTCTATGGGCTGCTAGTTGTGAAAGTGGAGAATCTGCCTATCTTTTGCACACAGTGCATACTACCCCTTGGGGAAGCTAGATCCATGCAGAGAGTGGCGGTTAGGGCTATAAAGAAAAACCCCAGTAAACTGCTAGGCATGACAGCACCACTAATGTTATTCAGCCCTCACTTTTAAGGATAAATGAACTCATCAGAAAGCTCTCATTTGCTGAGGGGAAAGGGGATGTCCTGAATGGCTTTAGCAAATGAAAGGTGTGATGATCATTTGGAGGCATAGCCAGCCTTAGGCATAGGCCAACTAGGTGTTCGCCTAGGGCGCCGCTCTAGCAAGGGTGCTTTTCCACTATTTATTTGGTGTAGGTAGACCAAGATGGGGGCACCAGGTGGTGTGGTGGGGGGCGCCATGGAGCCCTTTTTCCTAGGGCACCAGTTGACGTAAGGCCGCTCCTGTTTGGAGGATCGGATTATTCCATCTGGAACATCTTTTCTGTTTATGAATATGTATCATTTCTTACAATTTGGAAAGTGTTTGTCATGTGCCTGCAGTTTGAACTGTATTCTTTGATTTACCTTCAAAGGTTCAGTATATACATGAAACAGTAAAGGAGTATACCTTTCCCCTATGACAACTATATGCACCCTTCCATGATTTAAGACATGCAAATGTCTCAGAAACATCACATAAAGCCACTTTCATTATATCTTCAAGTAATACCAACATGGTACTGCTTTTAATACACAGCCTGTAAGGGGACAGAATATTCTAGCATCAAAAATGCAATATTACCAGTTTATCTTCATCATTTCTATTTCCATACATTTTGAGAAAGTATCTGCTACTTTATGTACAGTCTGCATGCTAAAACAGACAGCATTCATTATAAACATAACTTTGTTGAAAGGCTTACCTAAAAAAAATGTCCTGGTAGAATGAAGAGTGTCAAGAAACAAAAAGACAGATAATTGGATGTCTCAAAATGATTATGAATGTTATGTCAAAGCCAAGTATATAATGAACTTTATTTAGTGCAAAGGGAAGCACTCAATAATAAAGAAAAACTGAAAATGTAACCATAAAGCAAGAATCCTTTGTACTGCTAGAACATTTCAAAATTCATTACATTTCTGATAAGGACACAAGTTTCGGATAGTCAGTCAACGTAGCTCGCACAACAGCAGTTGGTTGTAAAACTAGGCTAAATCATCATAACAATTTCAAAAACTGAACAACTGCGTTACATACTCAATGATACTTCAGAAAAGTGTTTAGCCTGACAAGGAAAGTAAACAAAATTATTGGCATTAATAATGAATGTATTTCATGTATTTCAAACTGTATATAAAGGTGATATATTCATATAGCCTGAAGAAAGCTCTTTGTTTATTAGCAGAGATTAGATATTATTTTACTTATAGAGAATGGCATGTCAGTTTTAACACATTACTGCATGGCTGAAATTTAACGGTTACACAAAATGTACAATTATATGTGCATGACACGAGTGTTCCATAAAATATTGTTTTCACAGATTTCATACACAGGTATTTGGTCGGATATCCCAGCCTCTTAAAGCATAATACAATAGAGCCTCAGTTACAGTTTAAGATAAAATTGTGTTGCTCTGTTGTTCAGTTACAAATACATAACTACATCTTGAATACATGGCAAACAGGTTCCTCTGAAATTTCTTTGATAAAACAGAACATTTCTGTAGTACACACTAGAAAGACAATAGCTTACATAAACTTCCTCATCTGCAAAGCCCAGAAATGAACTGACTTGTTCCATTAATAGAAAAATATAAAGCTTTCCCAAGAGCAAATGAATATGTCTGGCAACGTGCCACCATTTTCTCATCAGGATCTTTCATACAAGGTGTTATGTTTGTTGATTTTAGTTGATTTATGGTTACTGGAATTCAGCCATTCAAAAGATAAGATACGTGCAGCTATGCAACATCTCAACCCATTTATGACCCATTTTTACTTTTTCTTTTGCCTCTGTCATTATGCATGACCTGTTAGAACCACATTTGAAAATGTATTAATCATTACTATTGTTTTCCATGATGCAGTTTTTGTGGGCTAGAATTTATCGTTTTCATTTGTTTTACTAATTCTGCAGTTAAATAATTCGTTTTTATACATTAAAAAAGTCCACATACTGAATGTTTTCTGGAAAAGACTGATTGAAATTGCTGTTTTCTGTTAGCCTTGTTTATTTTTTTCTTCAAGAACTCCAGTAATGCATTTAGCAACCTACGATCATAGTTGTCAATATATACTTAATTGTTCAAAGTGACACAGATTTTATAAATGTCTAGTTCAAAAGCTTTTGAAAACAAATAATTTGATTCAATCTCTTACAGTTAAAAGGTTTGCCAGTCATGATGAAGTTTTGAAATAAGGGGTAGGGGTTATTGCAAACCGAATGTTTGCCAGAGTAAATGTTGTTGTTAGAGAGGTCAGCTGATGTCACCAGGCTTTACAGATTTCATCCCCGATATCAAGTGCTGAGCCATCACTTGAGTGACTGCTTTTTTCATGGTCCCTTTGAAGTATGGCCCCTTTTAAAAAAAAATGTAGTCTTTCTGTATTGATACTCAGTGTTGCTTGAACTGAACGATAAAGTGGATGAGTATTAGTTTTCATCAAAATGAATAAAAAAATAAATATACACATAAGTATATATTAAACAAATGTATTTAAAAAACGGACATGATTGTGTTCAGCAATGAAGGATTGTCTTTCTTTCAATGGACTAGTTTGGTGGCTGGTCAGTTGCTTGGCTGGCCAAATAGTTGTTTTTCCATTTGCTATGTAGTATGATGGCTGGTAGTTTTTGGTATTGCTACCCCTGTTCTAGTCGCTACCTGTATTGCTCTTATTTGGGGTCATATTTTTCCATAATATATAATTGAAGAAGAAAGAAAAGAAAACAGTATCTTGTCAGGCGCTATCATGTTGTTTTTTTTGGGGGGGTGCAGCTGGTGGGGTCGCTGTCTGGAAAGAGACTGTTTGACAGGGCTTGGTTTGGTTTGGGCTTGGCTGAGTGCTTGCTTGTTGCTGACTGGCATTTTTCTGGAGTGGAGAGAAAACATTTGTATACATATACAGTATGTATATGTATATGTATATATATATATATATATATATATATATATATATATATATATATATATATATCTTTGAGAATATTGTGGCATTTGGGATGTCAGATTCAAAAAAAAAGGTAAGTAATCTGTTTGGATGGAGTGAGGAGTTGTTTGTGTGGAGTTGGCAATCATGTTGGCATTTTGAATTTCAGACAGCTTGATTGTAAGTTGCATCAATGAAGCACACTCTTCAAGTTTCTCTTTCCAGAGCTAATCTTTGGTAGCTCTTGGTGCCAGTTGCATTACTTAACAACTACTGTAACCTGTTTTTGCTGGGATTTTTAGTATAAGTTTGAGATCCTAATTAAGTAGGCATTCACATACACACACACACACACACACACACACACACAAACATATATATATATATATATACATAGATAGATATATATATCTATCTATATATATATATATATATATATATATATATATATATATATACATATATATATATATATATATATACATACACATATATATATATATATATATATATATATATACATATATACATATATACATATATATATATATATGTATATATGTATATATATATATATATATATATATATATATGTAGATATATATATATATATATATATATATATATATATCTATATATATATATATATATATATATATATGGGGCATCAGCACCATTCACAATATCACCAGGAAGAATGGTAAGGTCCCAGAGAAGGATAAATCCCTGCAGAAGACAGCCGGTCCAGATATTATTATTGCTTTAAGGACACTCCAAGCCTGTGCTTCAATGCTTGCTGCTGATGTTCTGGCTGGCATATTTAACCTCTCCCTTGCACAAGGTACTATTCCCACTTGCTGCAAGGCAACCACTATTATTCCATTGCCAAAAAACAGCAAAGCCAATTGCCTGAATCATTATAAGCTGGTTGCATTAATTCCCATAGTGATGAAATGCTTCAAGAGAATCATTATCAGTTATATTCAGTCATTTATACCTGATGCAATGGATCCCCTACAGTTCACATACAAACCAAACAGGTCGACAGAGGATGCAATTAGTACAACTCTGTGTACAATTCTTACTCATTTGGAGAACAAGGACTGCTATGCTCGATTGATACTCATTGATTATAATTTGGCTTTTAATACTGTACTACCAAGTCAGCTCAACAATAAGCTGTCTATATTGGGTGTACCATCTATTCTATGCAATTGGGTCCTGGACTTTTTAACAGGCAGACCTCAGTCAGTTAGGTTGGGAAGTAACTTCCCCAAAGCAATAATAATAAACATGGGCACTCCACAAGGCTGTGTTGTGAGTCCAGTGCTGTACACTCTCTTCACCCACGACTGTCACCTCCCAACACACAAGCATTATCAAATTTACAGATGACACAACTGTCAAAGGTCTGATCTCTAAGGGTGACAAGTCAGTGCACAGCAGGGAAGTGGAGAGTCTTATGGTGTCACAACAGCAATCTCTCTTTTAATACCAGCAAAAGGAAGGAGATAATCATGGATACATGGAGGAAGAGACGGCAGTACTTACCATTATACACTGGTGAGTCTGAGGTGGAAAGAGTGTCTATCTTAAAATTCTTTGGCATCAACATCTCTTAGGATCTCTCCTGGACTCAGAACACCACAGACCTGGCAGGGAAAAGCTGGCAGCATCTGTACTTCCTAAGAAGGCTGAGGAAGTTTGCCATGTCCAGCACCATCCTCTGGAACTTCTACAGATACACAGTTGAGAGCATCCTCTTCCACTCTGTCACTTTCTGGTTTGGGAATAGTACAACTTCCAGATCACAAGGCTTTGCAAGTAATAAAACTGCACTAAACATCATTGGAGTAACTTTTCCTGCATTGGAAGACATTTATACCAAAATAATTCTCAGGAGGGCCCAAAACATTAATAAGGATACTACCCGCCCACAACACAAACTGTTTATACAACTATCATCAGGGATGTGTTACAACAACATTGTGGCTAGACCAACCAGGCTGAAAAGCAGTTTCATACCTCAGGCCATTAGGCTGTTAACAGAACTCTCTCATTGCCTCTCCCTTCAGCATTGTAGGCTGGTCTGCATTTAGAAAGGGTGAAATGCATTCTTTTGCACAAATGCTTTCTTTTCCACAATTACCTATTTATTGATACTTTTATCTGATATTATTATTTATTGTTCTTAATTATTTCTATTTTTCTTTCCTAATGGTAGAATGTTTTCATATTGCTTGAGGATTTGCAGAATAAGAATTTCATTGTACTGTGTGACGTTGCCCCTAGTATATATGACAATAAAGGCCTCACTTCTGCGAAAGTTCACTTTAACGAAAGTGAACTTTTGCGTAAATGCATTTTACCAAAAACACCGCAGCACAGTGGAGGACATAAAAAACAAGCTATGTCCTCCACTATGGTGCGATAGTCACGGACCTTAGGGTTAGGGCACGGGTTATGGTAAGGGGATAGTTAGTAAAGCTATCCCCTTACCCTAACCCATGCCCTAACCCTAAGGTCCGTGACTATCGCACCATAGTGGAGGAAATTGCTATGTCCTTCACTGTGCTGCAGTCGTCACGGAACTTAGGGTTAGGGCATGGGTCATTATATTATATATATATATATATATATATATATATATATATATGCTGTATGCACTCCTTCAAGTAGTTGTTTATGACTCTTTTATTTGAATATGCTTAGCCCCCTCCACTCCCATTACTGTTTCCAGGAGATTTCCGGACCAGTTTAAGTTTAATCATAATGGGTATAGTTTCTATTTTATCAAATAAAGAAGTTTAACTCATAACTTTTTAAATGAGACAAATGCCACTGTGAATCAAGATCACTTTTACAGGTTAATCTGATAACAGTACATGGTAATTAAGTTACTCTGCTCACAATCCCCCCCTCCCCATAATAAGAATCATGGCTACTAAGAGTCATTGGCCATAATATTACAGCTTTGTAAATTAATGATTTTTATAAATAGGTCCCTGATTGTGTGTTTTCTTCCTAGGTGCCATAACCTTTCAGTCTTTGACATCTTACCATAATAACTTCAGAGGTGAAGCACTTATTCCAAGAGCTATAAACCATGAACAGCCAGGTGCCATTAGGAAGCAAGAGAGGTTTTGCAGCAGCAAAATTAAATTCCTATAAATCACTGGAACCCTCACCCAAGAAGTGCAGGCACAAACCTCAGAATAATGTAGGAATCACACCAGAATCAGAGAATCAGCCAGGATCTGCCATTCTAACATCAGCCATAAAGGACACAGGTAATGAGGTCCCCTTGGTGAAAGGAATGGGGAGCGGGAAGTTCTTGTTAACCAGACACAAGAGGAATACGTTTAAACTACCTCCCACTCTGCAGCAGAGGCAGGCTATTAGACTTAGGTGTGGAAATAAGGTTCTGGAGGTCACCAATATCCAACAGCTGGCATTTCCTTCCACATCCAATTCAGGGCAGCCAGCATTTGAGGTTAGGGGATATAAGTAGATAATACAAGGCATACTCCTGATTCTGAAACCAGGGGTTCCAAATTGTTGCCACTGATGGCTTAAGCCAGTTTCCAACAGGAATTGTCAGTCTCTCAAGATCTCACATAACAACACACATTCCTAAAGCCATAAAAGGCAAAATAATTAAGAAAGAATGCAAACATGTATGTATTTGATTTGGCAGATGCAGTTGGGATACAATGACTCCTACAGACTGAATATACAGGCTCCAAATTCTTATTAGTTGCTTTGGCTGCTCTAGGTATGGCTTCAAACAATAAACAGATCCAAAAAATCAGGACACTTGGGCATCAGGCTTATGGGTGTACTTACTGAAAATGATCTGCAATTGGCTTTGCTTTGATTTCTTATTTATTGGCACTACATTCCTGGGGGGGTGTCCTTGCTAAGTTATGACCAAAGGTTCAGAAAATTAAAAGCAAACAAGTCCTTAAAGTGGAATCAGACACATGGTTAAGAGCCATGTTGGACAGAACCTCTTCCAACAACCCAGGAACCAGTTTGGATATGTAGAACATTAAAACCTGAAGGGCTTTTAATAACAGAAAATGTTTTTGGCCCACTTACTGTTTCTCTCACTCATATTTACATTGTGAGAAATCCCACCCAACCTATAACTGCTGGCAAAACTTGAGTCAATCCATTTCATTCCCAGGAACACACAGTAAACTTGCCTATTGAACCTGATTGACTTCTCTGAGACTGTCACCAAGGCTCTGGATGAGGGAAAGTCAGTACATACAGCTTACCTTGACCTGGCCAAGGCCTTTGTCACAATCCTCCACTCAAAAGCTAACACAACTTGGTGTTAATCCCTAGCTAGTCAGATGGGTGGCCAACTGGCTCACAGATAGGACCCACAAGGTCAGAATAGGTGCTGCCACCTCCGACAGCAGACCTGTCACTAGTGGTGTTTCCCAGGGATCTGTCCTGGGACCCCTACTGTTTGGCATATACTTCTCAGAGGTCCAAAGACAAAGGGCCTGTGAGTGACCAGGTTTGTGGATGACTGTAAGGTGGGTGTTACCATTGACTCCCCAGTTGATGTTAACATACTGCAGGAGGGCCTCACAGCTACAAATAACTGGTGCCAAAGTCATGGTCTTAAGTTAAACGCAAATAAATGTATTATACTATTAGGCAAAAACACTGCCTCGGATTACCACATCAACGGCAACTCCCTAAGCACACAACCCATGGTGAGAGACCTGGGTAGTCAGGATGACAACAACCTCACATTCGACCATCATGTGGCAGCAGTGTTCAGAAAAGCCTTTTACTTGGTTCATCTCATAAGTAAAGGGATTGCATCCAGAAAAAAGGGAGGTTATTACCTCTATGTACTCCTCCCTTATTAGACCTATAATTGAGTATAATGTCCCATTTGGTATGTACCTCTCCAATCACCAGCACCAACTGGAAAGGCCACAGAAATACCTCATAAAGAGAATCCATGGCCTCCAACACCTATCCTATGTGGACAGGCTTACATCACTATCACTCTACTTGGTATCATACAGATTGCTCAGAAGTGATCTGTGTCTCACCTACAAGGCAATGTCAGACTCTGCCCTACTGGAGATGCTCTATATCCATAAGTCTAACTCCTTGTGCATTACCCGCTCAGTAGGCCTAAATCTAATATGCAACATCAACAAAACCAGCTGGAGAGACAAGTTTGTCTCCCAGAGGTTGCCCCATCTCTGGAATAGACTTCCCATACATATCAAACAGAGTACCTCACTGACCCTCTTCAAACACAGTCTTTGTCCCAGGGATTCCATCTTTGTCCCTCATTGACAGGGGCGACTGAGGTTTCTTTTTCTTTTTTTTTTTGAGGATAAACTCTTGGCTAGGCTTGTAAGGGCCCCAGGACCATTAGTCTAGTAATCACCTATGATCCTATGATAATGATAACTTTCCTCCCTTCAAACAACCTGTGTCCTTTTGACAGAGAGGTTCCTTTTGAGCCAACAGGGGCCACCATTTACTTTGGTATCAGCAGCACCAAGATAAGCCATTCCCCCATTAAAGTGGATGCACTTTCCTGAGAGCTGGAATTTTATCCTACTCACAAGGATGCATCAATGTTAATATGTTAATACTCAGAACTTTACAAAGTTTTTTTTTTTTAATCCAATGCCCCCTTTAATAATACATCGGTTAAAAACTTGAGCTCTATAGTAAGGAAGAACACTATAGTATTAAATATTCTTAATGAGGAACTACAAGCAGGAAGAATGATTGACCCATTTATTACTTCCCCTTGGCACCAATTTATGACCTCACCCATTGGTCTAGTTCCAAAGAAAAAAGACAGTGAATTTTGCCTAATTTATTATCTTTCCTCTCCAACTCGGTTGTCAAATAATGATTCTATTTCATAGGATGACACAAGGGCAAATTATACCACCCTAGATGAGGTAGCATCCACTTTAATGGGTGAATGTGTTACCTTGGTGCTCATTTTAATGTCTGCTTGAACCAGGCACCCTTGGGAACAAGGATTGAACTTGGCTAGGCTTGTAAGGATCCTGGGGCCATTAGTCTAGTAACCTTCTATGATCCAATGATCCTATGTGTAGTTTTATTGAGCCTTGATTAGGTAAGCTTGAATTTAAATCAGATTTTCTCCTGTTGACCATTTGGGAGCTAGACTGGCCAAGGCTGGGTCCTTTCAAGGACTATCTGTATTTCAACAGGGTCATACCAATGGAATGTTCCACCTCCTGAGATATTTTTGAGTCTTTTACAACAGCTGATGCTGGCAGAGAAATATTAAAGATCAAGCTGCACTTCATTACCTTCATAACTTTGTCATCATTGGGCAGGACAAGCAAGACACCAGGGACAGGCATAAACAATTTCATCTAGTTATACAATCATCTTGGGATTCCACTGGGAAAAGATAGTAGGTCTGTCCTGCTCCATTACATTTTTAGGTCTAGAAATCAATGTGCCTAGTCTATTATTTAGGCTTTCTACTGACAAGCTACAGTGGCTGAAGTCACCTATTGATGAATTTCTAAGAGTTTTTAAGGGTCAGGTCATATCTCTCATGGAGCTTCTCAGTTTTGCCTACAGTGCCATCTCCCTAGCCAGGTCCCTTACAAGGTCCTTGGTTAATATTCTGAGGGGGGAACATCATTGGGTCTGTATCCTGAAAACAGTGAAAAATTATTTACGTTTATGGAAAACATTTTTGGGTCAGTTCAATGTGGTTATATTATAGCAATCAAATTGGTTATCATTGGACTCCCTCCAACTTTACACAGACACAGCAGTTAGTGCAGGAATGGGTGGGTACTTTGGGGGAAATGATCCTAGCAGGATGGCCTCCTTCCTGGCCAGAATCGGTCATGGAAGAAATTGCATTCCTAGAAATCCTCCTGATTTGGGCCACAGTGTTCATTTAGAAAGAATACTTCAAAGACAAGAAAATTATTTTTCATTCTAATAATCAAGCTGTTTCTCAAACCCTGCTAAGTAGATCCTCATGATCAAACAGGATACAATCAGGTTTGAGGTTGCTTGTATTACTTAGTTTGGATTAATTTCTCATACTCTGCTAAATATGTACCTGATGTTTGGAATGCCACACCTAACAGCATATCCTATCCCCAGATTTTCAGGTTTTGTTTACTGACTGCAGATGATCAGTGTCTTCCTATTCCAGTCCCTCCATAGATATTGCTCCTTGGAGAAGAGTGATGTTGTGTTTAGTGGGCAACCTGTGCTCAGCAAACACTAGATCTTCATGGTTGGGAAACATTAGGCGAGCTTATGCCTCAGCATTACTGAAATTCAGAAATTTTTATTTGAAGTTAACATCCAAAGACAGGCATTGGTCACTTGTTACTGTGATTTAGTACATTCTGCATAGGTCTTCACTGTGTTAATCCCTCCAGCTCCCTTCTTGTACAAATCACTGCAATTGGTTGGTTTGCAAGATGCATAGGCCTAACCATTTTGACAAAGCACTTGGTGTTCAGCAGATTATGTAACGGATGGAGGATGAAATCACATGAATGCTTTTCATAAAGATTCCAGAAAGCCTACAGGGGTGCATCTACCACCAATCGAAATAATATTGAAATCAGTTAAGGATTTTTCCCGACGTTGTGGGTAACTATTTATTTGGCTTTATGCAATGGCTTTTAGAATCAGTGAACTTTTACGGTCACTATGTTGGGCTGATGTTGTAGTATCAAATTGGCTTGTGTGAATTTGATTAAGAAAATCCAAAACAGGCCAGGCTGGAGATGATTCTCAAATTTTCTTACAGAGACTGGACACTTTGGCTTCATGCCCAGTTCATGGAGCATTGCCAACACAAAGAATTTTAGGCAACACTTTACCTCATGACTTGGTATAGTGAGAACAAAATGGTCAGCCTATGGATCATTTAAATGCCAATGACATGTTGAAAAAAAACATTTATGTGCCAAGGCATCACTCATGAGGGTTACAGTTCTCATTCCTTTAGAATATGGAGGGTATCTGACTTAGCCAGGGATGGGAAAACAGTTTAACAGATAAAATGCACAGGTTGATGGAAATCATATGCCCTCCTAAATTGCATTAGATGATTGCATTATATGTTCCCCTTTAAGTTCCATCTCAGTTGTTGATCATAGACCCTTCCTTTATCTACAGAGCAGCTTTCACAGGAACTGTTAGACCTAACGGGACAAATCTGAGCCTTGATCCTGCACAGTGGTCAGATGAATGCTTATGTATCTAGGTTTATCACAGCTTCAGCTGTTACTGCCCATTGAGAATGTTCTCATCATTAACAGGGCACCTGATGTTATAATAATCCACATGGGTGGTAATATTCTGTGCTACATTCCAGACAGGATTTTGTTTGGTAATATTTTAGCTGATATAAACATTTTATTTTAGAGACTTTGGTCATTTATTTTGCCAAGACTGTTTTGGAATATTGAGTGCTAACTGTGGCAATAGATTTGACTAGATATTGCTTGAATCATAGAACAGAGTGATCAGGCAGTTTGATCAAACCTTGTTTGAAATGGTATGACAAGAGGACATTAATGACATCTACACTTTTTTTTTTTAAGTAGAACATTGAAAAATTGCTAGGTTTTTTGGCATTTCCAAAATTCATAAAACCTTAATAACCTGCCATTTAGACTGATAGTAGCAGCAGATTTTTATAAGATGAAGCCATTCTCAAACTTTTTAGATCATGCGTTAAACTCTATAGCACAAGACTTTGACTATTATTTAAAGGACTTGTGGCACTTTTTGGAACTATTAGGCAGGATAGATACAAATATCGCTGACTGTCTAATGTGTTCCATTGATGTAATTTCATGATATGCTTGCATTCCACATCATATTGGCATTGAATATGTAAGAGAGTATTTAAGTAGATTTAGTAATTTAGAAAATGGTTTAATTAACACACTGTGTACACTGTTAGAACTAGCACTGGAATTTATTTTTCAATTAGGTAACAATTTTTGCAAACAAATATCTGGGGTTGTAAGGGGAGCAAGGATGGCTCCAGTATATACCAGTTTAGTTATGGCTACCTAGGAACAAAATATTCCAAAAAATGTATTATTATTTGACAAAGTATTATTTTACAGACGCTTTATTGATTACCTTTTTTTTTATATGGACTGGAACGAGAGAAGAGTTTTTAAGTTTTTTTTTAAACCCTAAATATGTCCTCAGCTTTTGTAAAATTTACTATGAGTGGTTTAGGGGAAAATATTCATTACCTGGACATTAATTTAGAAACTGATAACCAGGATGGAAAGCTGAACAGCAGGATATACAGGAAAGATACGTTTGTTAACCACTATCTGCATAAATTAAGCCTACATCCATTCCATATGAAAAAGAATGTTCTAAAGGCACAACTCATAAGGTTAAGTAGATTAACCAGTAAAGAACATGTTTTTCTACAAGAAACACAATATTTGATCAATCTGTTTATTGAAAGGTGATATAATGAGAAGTTCATTACTGATATCCTCCAGGAGGTTAAAGGACTTAGACTTACCAAAGCTGAACCTTTACTAAGTACTAGTTTCACCCCTAATGACATGATAAAAAACATTAGGTATGAAGAAGAAACCCCAGATATAGCATATAAAAACGCGTTCCCATTACCCATCACTACTGACAGTAGCACATTTAGAGGGATTTTGAAGACAAGTTGGAGAATTATTTTAGGTATCAGTGAGCTGGCAGAGGTGTTAGGGCAAATACCTCTATTTACTTACAAAAGATCAGGTAATATAAAGATACCATTGGAAAGGCATAAAATATTAATTCCACCCAGGTTGGGACCTATAACCATGGACACTGCAAATATTGTCGCTTTGTCAATAACACTTCTAGGATTTTTCTTGAAGCAGAGAATAGATCCAATACCGCTAGGAAGAGACATAATTGCAGTTCTTACTGTGTGTCTTACCACATGCTTTACCACATGTCCCAGTTTTTATGTTATGAAAACTGTCAGGAAGTTGCCTAAGATAATATCTGAGCATACATTAGCTATTAGAAAGAAGAATGATAATAATGCTCTAGCCAAACATTCCTTAGTATGCCAGGATTTTAGAAAATTTTAATTTTTTTGTCCTTGATGGTGTTGATATGAACAATTTTAATGGGAACTTTAATACAATTTTAAAATATAAAGAAGCCAAATGGCAAATTCAGCTCACTGCAGACAAGAAACCAGGTCTCAACAAACACATTAATCTAAAATGCTTTCTGCTGGCACAGAAATTGTAATATTTAATATTTCAGATATGTTTGAGTTAAATATTGCATACATTACTTTACATATACATAACTAATACGTTTTAACAATTCGTGAACATTATGATTTTTAAAATAATTACCGATCAGTTTTTTTTTTATTTCATAAAAGACTTCATATTTATATATTTATATTTTTATTGGGTGATAAGAATGCGTAGTTGTTTATAACTTCATTCATAGAGGCTGTGTTTTAATGTGATTTGTTAAATGTTGTCATGTGATTTTAAGCGTACTTTTTAAATTAACTTGGTGAACTGCTTTACTTCATGTTTTACAAGGGTTCTGAGGAAGTTTTAATATATTAAAGGACAAAAGTCTGTCATACCTGTATAGTGGTTGTTTCTTGTTTTGAAAGTTTTACAAGCTGTTCGAAAGAGAAAACCCTGATCTGGGTGAACAGCATGTAAAGCATGCTGGTGAACAAGAGCCTTCCACCCACTTTTCCCCTTTTTTAATCCCCCTTGGTTTTCCAATTTGGAGGGTTTTTTTATATTCCCAAAGGGCAGAAAATATGGATAGGCAAGCTAAAGACCCGTGTTTGAGCTGAACAGGCACTGTGTTTTCCACCTGGTTGTTGGAAGGAGCTGGCTGGAAAAGATGGGTGTACACCAATCAGCATTAATTGAACATATTCATTCATTTTGGTGTCACAAATCTTAACAGTTTGCAGTTTTGATATTTGACTCTCATTCTGTTATAAAATATTGGTTTGCTGGTTTTGTATTTTTTATTTTAAATAAATTGGTTGCATTGCATATCCTTGTTTTGTTTTTGTTTTGTGGGGAAGAAAAGACCTTTCTGCTGACAACAGTTAATTTGATATTTAAAATATGATACACGATTCAGATATTATTATGGAAGAATCATCTACTGCTACCATTGGAAAAGCATTCCATTCCAATAACTAACAAAAGTATTTGCTGTAATGTTAAGAACACTAGTGTTTTTTTAACTATTCACCACTGTTCCAAAATTATTTTAGGTTTGCATAAATGTTGATTTGTATGACCTGAGTATGTGGGCAGCCACTGTGGTGCAGTGGTTAGCATTGCTGCCTCACAGCTAAAGGTTCTCCGGTTCGATCCTTGTCTGGGGTGCCTTCTGTGCGGAGTCTGCATGTCCTCCCTGTGGTTGTGTGGGTTTCCTCCGGGTGCTCCAGTTTCCTCCCACATCCCTAAAGACATGCTGTAGGTGGATTGGACACTCTAAAATTAGCCATAGGTGTGAGTGTGTGCATGCGTGTGCCTTCTGTGGAAGGTTAGGCACCAGGCTGGCAACTCGACACTGTAAAACTCCACTGCCAATCATGAGCGGACAGGTGATGTGCTATGGCGACCCCTAACCGGGAAAAGCCGAAGGAAGAAGAAGATTATCTGAGTATGTAACTTGATTATGGGTTTAAGACTGATGGGCTCAGTGTAAGTTAGCATAATTTTATTTTCTAAAATCCCAGAAATGTTTCTCATACCAGACATGATTTTGCAGCGTATCTTGCCTAATGTGAAAAGATCTGCAGTTCTCATAGTCTAATTATTTGATTTTTGCATTTACTCCTAGGAAGGAACGCATTCAACCCTTGCATTTTTAAGGTACTGTGTCATCCAATTTTAGTGGTCCCAGGACATAGGCATTGCATCAGAAAAAGATGGGTAAATTCATATTTGCTGCGTAATAAATGTCAAAGAAATGTCACAACCACTGTTGATTACTGTTCTCCCCATCGAAAGCCATATACACAAGTGTCTTGTGATAAAGCATGTCTGGCTTGCAGAGATTGCCTCTGTAATGCTGAGATCCCTAACAAGCCTGCCTTTCTGTGTACATTTACCCCAATTTGTTATTGTGGTCCTGTTTTGAACTTCAGAATAGTTCTACCAAGAATCATTTTGTGAAGCTCCGTGCTTTTTTATCTACCTTTAATTGCTATTCTCACAGGACATGTACATACTGGAAACAAGAGACAACTTTAATATCGTAGCTTTCACAAGCCAAAACACTGCAGCCTCATCTTCTTTAACCATGAGGGCTAATATTAGCAAAACTCATTTTGTTCTGAATTTGCCATTGTCTGATTCATAGTACACCAGTTCTCTTGTAAATGGATACTGGTCTGGAGTTTAAAAATGCATGGAGTGATTCACATTTAGAAAATGATAGACTAAACCAGTACAATACAATATTCATTACTACGAATCTACATGGAGAACAAGAAGAGTCCAACAGAAGTTTAAATCTTGATCTGTTCAGAGGCTGTGAGGCCATATACTCAACTTTAAAACATGTATGACAAATACACAGAGGCCTAAAGCACAAGATAAGAATCCAGTTGGAGAATCATAGGAATTCCCCCTGAATACTTACTCAGAGAACATGATTAATAAATGTGACAAGCTCGACAAATAGCTTTTAACTGTCCCTGATTTTCAGTGACGTGACATATTTTGAGTAAAATTTTAGCTCTGCCCCCCTTAATCCCTCCTAAAAGTGATTACTTTTGGAGAAAAGGTTCATAGCTTCATAGGATGATACTAGACTATTGGCTTTTATAAGCCTAGCCAAGAATTTTGCCCATGCTCCCTCAAAGGCAGCACCTGTTTCCCCTGTCCAGCAAGGATACAGGTGGGATCCCACAGGTATATTTTCTGTTTCCCATCCAGTTGTCCAGATTCCTCTTAAAGAGGGCTAGAGAGGTACTCTGCTTGACATGCAGAGGGAGTCTATTCCACAAACGGGGGAGTCTTTGGGACATAAATCTATTCTGCCAACAAGTTCTATTAATGTTACAGACCAGGTTAAGGCCTTGCATGCGGGTTGCATGAGTGGAGTTTGTCTTATGGATATGCAGCAACTCCATCAAGGCTGGGTCTGAAATGGCCTTGTATGCCAGACACAGGTCACCTCTGAGCAGTCTGTATGAAACTGAGTAGAAGGACAGGGCTTTTAGCCTATTTGTATGGGATAGGTGTTTGAGACCTGGATTTTCCTATTCAGGAATCTCTGTGGTCTCTCCAAAAGCTGCACGTGCTTGATGCTCAACGTGGTGGTCAAATGTCAGGTTGCTCTCAATCTGGGTGCCTAAGTCCCTCACGACTGATTGCATGCTAAGTACATTGTTATTAATATGATAATTAGTGGGCATTACATTTTCCCCAAAGGGGATAAAAATCCATTTCTTGGCATTCAGTTTGAGGCCATGTTTCTGGCACCAGTCATTAGTTTGAGGAAGGCCCTCTTGGAGGATGTTCACATCACTAGGGTAATTTAAGATAGTACCCAACTTGCAGTCATCTGCAAACTTGGTTAGTCACAGACCACTGGTTTTGGCTTGTACCTCAGATAAATATATCCCAAACTGTAGAGGCCCCAAGACCAATCTTTGGGGCGCACGGCTCGTTGCGGGTCTACTGCTAGAGGTGGCTTTCCCTACTTTGACTGAATGGATTCTATCAGTGAGTCAGTTAGCTACCCATCTGGTAACATACGGGTGGATTCCTAGCTGGGAGAGTTTATCTATTATGCCTAAGTGGGGAATAGTGTCAAAGGCTTTGGCTAGGTCAAGGTAGGCGGTGTGCATCATCTTCCCCTCATCCATGGCTTTGGTGACTATTTCAAAGAAGTCGACCAAGTGAATTACACTAAATAATGATGATGATAATTGGTGTTATAGACTCCATTTCTTCAGAAAATTTATATTAATTCACATTCTCTTAGTTTATCAATGTTTGAAGTTAATAGTACTAATATTTTGAAAGTGTCCCTGATTATTTCTGGATTTGTTCCTGATTCTGTTGAGATATGTCCCTGATAAGTTGACAGCTTTGACTATACAGTCTATGACATTATCAGGTACAAAACCATGATGGTTGGCTTGCCGAATTTCTGTGTAGGAAGATGGTGCATTATATATATGTATATATATATATATATATATATATATATATATATATATATATATATGTATAAAATACCCATACTCTGGTGTATTGCTAAGGGGTCTTACCAGATAAATCCATCTGTAATTGAAAAGAATTCCACAAATGGAGCTAAATGTTAATATTTCTACCTATGAATCTACCTATTTTCAATACAAGTATTATACAATCCACAGTCCTTTTTAAATAAAATAAAGTAAAATGCATGAAATGCAAGTTCTACTTTTATAAATAAGGGATAACAAGACTATTTTAAGAGTTGTTGTAACAGGATGTATAGAGCAGTATTCAGTAGGCTTATGGGGAGGGGAGTGTCAAGTGAAGGTTCAAACTGAATGATATTTTAAAAAGTAATTCTAAGCCTGATAATTAGAAACAAGGTGCTAAGTTGCTAAAAAATTTGAATGGACAACAAATCTTACCATGTCTGTGGGCAGGATGGATACAGATAGGAATGTGTTGGCTTGACAGTCAAACATTGTACAAAACATTAAACACAATATTGCCCTCTGGCACATTTTAACATGTCAGAAGAGACTAAATGAATGAGGGAGAGAAGGCTTAATGATGTGGGGATAGTGAATCAAAAAGCGCAATGGATTAGCAAGGAGGAAGTAAGCACATCTATGATAAGGATGAAGAATGGAAAGGCTGTTGGTCCAAATGACATACCGGTGGAAGCATGGAAGTGTTTAGGAGTGATGGCAATGGGGTTTTTAACCAGATTGTTTAACGAAATCTTGGAAAGTCAGAGGATGCCTGAGGAGTGGAGAAGAAGTGTATCGGTACCAATTTTTAAGAATAAAGGTGATGTGCAGAGCTGTAGTAACTACAGATGGATAACATCGATCAGCCACAGCATGAAGTTACATGAAAGAATAGTAGAAGCTAGGTTAAAAAGCGAGGTGATGATTGCTGATCATCACTATGGTTTCATGCCAGGAAAGAGCACTACAGATGTGATGTTTGCTCTGAGAGTGTTGATGGAGAAGTATAGAGATGGTCAGAAGGAGTTGCAGTGTGTGTTTGTGGACTTAGAGAAAGCATATGAGAGGGTGCCTAGAGATGAGTTGTGGCATTGTATGAGGAAATGGGGAGAGGCAGAGAAATATGTAAGAGTAGTCCAGGATATATATCTCTCTAACTTGGACAGCTTTAATGAAGTTAGCCACTCGGTAGGAACATACTCTACTAATCCACCCTTCTTACCATAGCTGGGTGGAATTTTAAGTTAAAGCATACTCCTCATTCTATAGTTCCAATTTCCCACTCTCTCCTTGGGATGCTAACCACAGATTAATTATTATCAAAGCTTACCTTACCTTATATTTAGGCTAAGCTACCCTCTTGCTCAGTCAATCTCTTGCAGTTACAGATAGCTTTCTGCAGCTTTAGGTTCTTTTGCTCTAGCTCACTCCATTCGCCCTTCGGGCTCACTCTGCTCCCCTCCCTGCCCCCAAATTTCACCCGCCCCCCCAGTACACCTACACTTATAGCCCATATATACCCACCCCCTCCACAACAGCTTATTACCATCACTCAGTCATCACAACCACTTCCACTTCCACTCCACACCCTCCAACTCACAACAACCTCCTCTGTACACCCCACCCACACCATGCAAGGCACACTAGGACGACTACTTCTAACTCTCACCACTCTAGCTTACACCACATCCATACACTCTAACATACCAACAAACACTACCTACCACATAACACACACCCACACACACAACTTCACACAAATATAGTAATATGCTCCACAATATTTAACAATGACTCATTACTCTACATACACAAAACAGCAACCATACTACCTCACAAAAGGTTAACAGTACCGAAAAAACACAGATAGAGCATATGTCATAAAACTCACAGTATTCCTCAGAAAATGGCTACTGATCTCAGGGGACATACACCCCAACCCGGGTCCAAGCAACCCAATGCTATCCCAGAAACACAAGTCAGACCTACTTATTATCAATATAAACACACGTAGCATATCCAACAAACTACATGGCTTTCACACATTCATATCCCAATTCTCCCCAGACCTACTAACCATTACAGAGACCTGGCTAAAACCTGCCACACAAAATGAAGAAATTCTTCCCCCAGGCTATAACATCCTAAGGCAAGATAGGGGTACCAAAAAGGAGTTAGAGTTGCAATCTTATTTAAAAATACACTCAACCTCCAACCACTAAACACCCCACTTCCCAAATTCCAGAATGCAGAGACATTAGGCTCTGTCATGGTCCTTAAAAACAAAAAGACAATCAACATCCTCTGTAGTTATATTCATCCAGGAAATAACTCACCTGTAATAGAAGAGATACTACAACGGGCCACAATCAACCTACCCCAAGAAACCATCCTGATATCAACATCCTCTGTAGTTATATTCATCCAGGAAGTAACTCACCTATAATAGAAGAGATACTACAATGGGCCACAATCAACCTAAACCAAGAAACCATCCTGCTATCAACATCCTCTGTAGTTATATTCCTCCAGGAAATAACTCACCTATAATAGAAGAGATACTGCAATGGGCCACAATCAACCTACCCCAAGAAACCATCCTGTTATCAACATCCTATGTAGTTATATTCCTCCAGGAAATAACTCACCTATAATAGGAGAGATACTACAATGGGCCGCAATCAACCTACCCTGAGAAACCATCCTGCTATCAACATCCTCTGTAGTTATATTCCTCCAGGAAATAACTCACCTATAATAGAAGAGATACTACAATGGGCCGCAATCAACCTACCCCACGAAACCATCCTGCTATCAACATCCTCTGTAGTTACATTCCTCCAGGAAATAACTCCCCTATAATAGAAGAGATACTACAATGGGGCACAATGAAACTACCCTGAGAAACCATCCTGCTATCAAGATCCTCTGTAGTTACATTCCTCCAGGAAATAACTCACCTATAATAGAAGAGATACTACAATGGGCCACAATCAACCTACCCCCAGAAACCATCCTGCTATCAATATCCTCTGTAGTTACATTCCTCCAGGAAACAACTCACCTATAATAGAAGAGATACTACAACGGGCCGCAATCAACCTACAGCAAGAAACCATCCTGCTATCAACAACCTCTGTAGTTATATTCATCCAGGAAATAGCTCACCAATAATAGAAGAGATACTACAATGGACCATAATCAACCTACCCCAAGAAACCATCCTGCTATCAACATCCTCTGTAGTTACATTCCTCCAGGAAATAACTCACCTATAAAAGAAGAGATACTACAATGGGCCACAATCCACCTACCCCAAGAAACCATCCTGCTATCAACATCCTCCGTAGTTACATTCCTCCAGGAAATAACTCACCTATATTAGAAGAGATTTTACAATGGGCCACAATCAACCTACCCCAAGAAACCATCCTGCCATCAACATCCTCTGTAGTTATATTCCTCCAGGAAATAACTCGCCTATAATAGAAGAGACACTACAATGGGCCACAATCAACCTACCCCAAGAAACCATCCTGCCATCAACATCCTCTGCAGTTATATTCCTCCAGGAAATAACTCACCTATAATAGAAGATATACTACAATGGGCCGCAATCAACCTACCCCAAGAAAACATTCTGCTATCAACATCTTCTGTAGTTATATTCCTCCAGGAAATAACTCACCTATAATAGAAGAGATACTACAATGGGCCACAATCAACCTACCCCAAGAAACCATCCTGCTATCAACATCCTCTGTAGTTATATTCCTCCAGGAAATAACTCACTTATAACAGAAGAGATACTACAATGGGCCACAATCAACCTACCCCAAGTAACCATGCTGCTATCAACATCCTCTGTATTTATATTCCACCAGGAAATAACTCACCTATAATAGAAGAGAAACTACAATGGGCCACAACCAACCAACCCCAAGAAACCATCCTGCTATAAACATCCTCTGTAGTTATATTCATCCAGGAAGTAACTCACCTATAACAGGAGAGATACTACAATGGGCCGCAATCAACCTACCCTGAGAAACCATCCTGCTATCAACATCCTCTGTGAGGAAATAACTCACCTATAATAGAAGAGATACTACAATGGGCCGCAATCAACCTACCCCAAGAAACCATCCTGCTATCAACATCCTCTGTAGTTACATTCCTCCAGGAAATAACTCCCCTATAATAGAAGAGATACTACAATGGGGTGCAATGAAACTACCCCGAGAAACCATCCTGCTATCAACATCCTCTGTAGTTACATTCCTCCAGGAAATAACTCACCTATAATAGAAGAGATACTACAATGGGCCGCAATCCACCTACCCCAAGAAACCATCCTGCTTTCAACATCCTCCGTAGTTACATTCCTCCAGGAAATAACTCACCTATAATAGAAGAGATACTACAATGGGCCACAATCAACCTACCCCAAGAAACCATCCTGCCATCAACATCCTCTGTAGTTATATTCCTCCACGAAATAGCTCACCTATAACAGAAGAGATACTACAATGGGCCACAATCAACCTACCCCAAGAAACCATCCTTCTATCAACATCCTCTGTAGTTACATACCTCCAGGAAATAACTCACCTGTAATAGAAGAGATACTACAATGGGCCGCAATCAACCTACCCCAACAAACCATCCTGCTATCAACATCCTCTGTAGTTACATTCCTCCAGGAAATAACTCACCTATAATAGAAGAGATACTACAATGGGCCACAATCAACCTACCCCAAGAAACCATCCTGCTATCAACATCCTCTGTAGTTATATTCCTCCAGGAAATAACTCCCCTATAATAGAAGGGATACTACAATGGGCCGCAATCAACCTACCCCGAGAAACCATCCTGCTATCAACATCCTCTCTAGTTATATTCCTCCAGGAAATAACTCACCTATAATAGAAGAAACACTACAATGTACCACAACCAACCAACCCCAAGAAACCATCCTGCTATCAACATCCTCTGTAGTTATATTCCTCCAGGAAATAACTCACCTATAACAGAAGAGATACTACAATGGGCCACAACCAACCAACCCCAAGAAACCATCCTGCTATCAACATCCTCTGTAGTTATATTCCTCCAGGAAATAACTCACCTATAATAGAAGAGATACTACAATGGGCCACAACCAACTAACCCCAAGAAATCATCCTGCTATAAACATCCTCTGTAGTTATATTCATCCAGGAAGTAACTCACCTATAATAGAAGAGATACTACAATGGGCCGCAATCAACCTACCCCAAGAAACCATCCTGCTATCAACATCCTCTGTAGTTATATTAATCCAGGAGATAACTCACCTATAATAGAAGAGATACTACAATGGGCCACAATCAACCTACCCCAAGAAACCATCCTGCTATCAACATCCTCTGTAGTTATATTCCTCCAGGAAATAACTCCCCTATAATAGAAGAGATACTACAATGGGCTGCAGTCAACCTACCCCAAGAAACCATCCTGCTATCAACATCTTCTGTAGTTATATTCCTCCAGGAAATAACTCCCCTATAACAGAAGAGATACTACAATGGGCCACAATCAACCTGTCCCAAGAAACCATCCTGCTATCAACATCCTCTGCAGTTATATTCCTCCAGGAAATAACTAATCTATAATAGAAGAGATACTACAATGGGCCATAATCAACCTGTCCCAAGAAACCATCCTGCTATCAACATCCTCTGTAGTTATATTCCTCCAGGAAATAACTCCCCTATAATAGAAGGGATACTACAATGTGCCACAATCAACCTACTCCAAGAAACCATCCTGCTATCAACATCCTCTGCAGTTATATTCCTCCAGGAAATAACTAATCTATAATAGAAGAGATACTACAATGGGCCACAATCAACCTACCCCAAGAAACCATCCTGCAAGGTGACCTAAACTTAAACTGGCTAGCCTGCAACTCCAACCACACCTCAAACCATATTAATTTATTTGGATTCTCACAACTAATCCAAGAACCCACTAGAGTAGACAAAATAATCCAAAAGACCTCCATTCTAGATTGTACTCTAGTTAATATCCCCACAGAAAAGTATCATGTGGGCTGCTTACCTGATACACTGAGTGACCACTGCCACACATTCCTCCTTCGTAAACAGGCAAAAATACCCAAACCCATGCTATTCAAGGAGACTAGGGACGAGCACAAAGTCAATCCACAAACTCTTAACAGTATGCTCCAGCCACAGGACTGGAATCCACTAAAAACTCTACCTTTAGACCAGACAGTTGATTTTTTTAATACTACTTTTATGAATGTACTAAATATACTAGCTCCCATCAGGAAACTCAGGAATAAAGTTAACTATGCCCCATGGCTAAATAGGACAACAAAAGCCTTAATAAAAGCCAGAGACAATGCCAGGAAAACCTGGAAAAAGAATAACACTATCCAAGACAGACAGAAATATCAAGAACAACGAAATAAGGCCAAAACCCAAACAAAAATAGATAAAAAGAACTACTTCTTAGACATCCAAAACAAGCACTCTAGAAACCCCCAAAAGTTCTGGCAGGCCATCAATACCCTTCTAAAACCAGGCAAAGCCATCACCCCATCTCCCAACAACATTTCTGATAATGATAGCATAGCTTCAGAATTCATCCATCACTTCACAGAATCTATCCTCACACCATCTATCCAACTATCCAAGAAGAACCCTAAAACCACCCCAACTGTAGAACAAACTAACATACCCACCTTTACACTCTCACCTGTACCAACCTCTTCAGTTAAAAAGCTACTCTCTAAACTAAAACCCACCACACTCACAGCAGATTGTTTACCCACAAATTTTCTAAAATTAGCTGCCGAATCACTAGCCTACCCTGTCTCAGTTCTTACAAACCGCTCTATACAAGAAACCTACGTAACCCATCTATGGAAAGTGTCACATATAATTCCCCTTCACAAAGGTGGAAACTCCTATGAACTATGAAACTACCAGCCAATTGCTATCTTCTCCCCCCTTTCCAAGCTTCTAGAGAAATGTATTCACACCCAGGTAATGCACTTATTATCCTCACAAAACCTCCTCTCCCCCACACAGCATGGTTTCCACCCAAACCATAGCACAACCACTGCACTACTCTCCTTTACCAATCAGATTAACTATCTAAGAAACTAAAAAAATTCATCTCAGCCATATTCCTAGATCTATCAAAAGCGTTTGATATGGTCTCCCACAACCTGCTCTTAGACGATCTGTCAACCTCATCCTTCGACGCCGCTACTACTTCAGGGTTTAGAAGCTATCTCTCTGACAGAAAACAATCAGTTAAATGGCAAAGTACACTATCTCCTCTATTACCAACTAATATATGTGTCCCACAAGGATCAATACTGGGTCTTCTACTATTCACCATTTTCACTAACAAAGTACATACTTCCGCCCTGCATGCATCATTTATACAGTAAGCAGACAACTCCATCCTAATCTGCTCAGCCCCATCCATAACCACTCTTCAAAAGCTCACCCAAGAATCCTTCTGCTCCTTGGAACAATGGATTACCGATATCCAACTCATTCTAAACCCCAGCAAACCAAACTACTTCTCTTTACCCCCAATAAATTCAAATCCACACCTCCTACCATCAATATCACCTCCAAAAATGGGACCACAATCTCCCCCTCCCCTCACACTAAGTTGTTGTGGTTGAAATAGATAACAATCTAAACTTTAATGTCCATATCTCACAAACCATCACAAAGGTACATAAGAAACTAGGAACCCTATACAAACACAAACAGTTCCTATCGGACCAAGCTAGAATCTCCTTATCCCAAACCCACCTCTTGTCTACCCTACTGTATGCACCACCAATCCTAATTCATATCAGGAAAATAGACCTAAACAAACTAGAGTCATGTTACAATACAATTGCAAAATTCGATAACAACTCCACTTTTAGAAGTCATCACTGTCTTGCTCTGAAGCAACTACAGTGGTTAGAGCTCCCTCAGCTAATTAGCTATCACCAATTAGTCCTCACCTTCAACATAATAAGGAACCCTCTCAAAACCCCAGCCCTAAACCAACTTCTAAACCAATATTCTGCAAATTGCCCTCTACGCTCATCCAACAAAACCCTGCTCTGCATAACCAAAGCCAATAACACTGCAGGGAAAAGTCTGTTCTCCCACAGCATTGCTAGGGAATGGAATAACCTCCCCCAAAGTATCTCATCTGCACCATCCATCTCACTTTTCAAGAAATCACTAAAGTCATACCTCTTGCAATCACGGCTCTGTCCCTGTATCACATAAAATCTTTTCTGCTCTCCTTCTAACTTGCCACACCTCATCTCCTCACTGCTTACATCAGCTATTATGTACTACTCAAATGCTCCCTATCAGGAACTACTATCCTACAAACTATTTCTCATGCTATGACATATCTCCCAAATAGCATAATTTTCCAGATTCCATTCCTTCATTTTTATGCTTTGTACTACCAATAGGGAATTCAAGGTTTTGCTATCTATATACCAAGCTTGCTCAAATCAAACTAAGGTATGTAAAATCTCCTAGACTGTATATATATGCCACTGTATAGAAATGTTCTTTCATTCATGGATTGTGTTGTCATATAAAGACATGGAGCTCTGCTTGTAAATATGCCTCTGTACAGAATTTTTTTTGTCATTTGTTGTATTATGTAATGGAGCTTTTCTCCCCGGGCCTCCACTGTAAATGGACCTTGTTCCAGTTGGACTTTCCCATTAAATAAATGTAAAATAAATAAAAAATAAAATATATATGAGGATAGTGTAACAGTGGTGAGGTCTGCTGGAGGAGTGACGGATGCGTTTAAGGTGGAGGTGGGATTACATCAAGGATCAGCTCTGAGCCCTTTCTTATTTGCAATGGTGATAGACAGGTTGACAGACGAGATCAGACAGGAATCCCCGTGGGCTATGATGTTTGCATATGACATTGTGATCTGTAGTGAGAGTAGGGAACAGGTGGAGAAGACCCTGGAGAGATGGAGGTATGCTCTAGAGAGAAGATGAATGAAGGTCAGCAGGACTAAGACAGAATATATGTGTGTGAATGAGAGGGAGGATAGAGGAATGGTGAGGATGCAGGGAGTAGAGCTGGCAAAGGTGAATGAGTTTAAATACTCGGGATCAACAGTTCAGAGTAATGGTGAGTGTGGAAGAGAGGTGAGGAAGAGAGTACAGGCAAGATGGAGTGGGTGGGCAAGCATGTCAGGAGTGATTTGTGACAGATGGGTACCAGGAGTTATTTGTGACAGGCGGGTACCAGTAAGAGTGAAAAGGAAGGTCCACAAGATGGTAGTGAGACCAGATATGTTATATGCGCTGGAGATGGTGGCACTGATAAAAAGACAGGGGTCAGAGCTGGAGGTGGCAGAGTTAAAGATCTTATGATTTGCACTGGGTATGACAAGTATTAGAAATAAGTATATTAGAGGGTCAGTTCAGGTTGAACAGTTTGGTGACAAAGCCAGAAAGGCAAGATTGCATTGGTTTAGACGTGCTGAGGAGGGATGCTGAGTATATTGTGAGACAGATGGAGCTGTTAGGTAAGAGGAAAAGAGGAAGGCCTAAGATAAGGTTTATGGATGTGGTGAGAGAGGACATGCAGGTGGTTGGTGTGACAGAGCAAGATGCAGAGGACAGGAAGAAAGGGAAACAGATGATCTCCTGTGGCGACCCTTACTGGGAGCAGCTGAAAAAAAACAAATTAATGAGACATGTTTCATAACAAAAAGATACAGAAGTCAACTTAAAAACTCAGTCTTATGCTCTGTATTATATGTAGAGCAGCTAACACATACTATAATTTAATATGCAGTTACAATAAAGCTGGAAGAAAACAGTGACTATAAAATATTCACTGCTATAGCATAGCTGATTAGAAAGGAGTCACTCTCCATTTTTGCCTTAGTGTACTTTCCTATCCCACAAGTCTCATTAAGTCCATTAGTGGAGTAGATCACACAAGCAAATAAACACAAATAGACACACACACATGTACACATGTACTCAAGCATAACACACACTCGTACACACACACACACACACACACACACACACACACACACACACACACACACACACACAAAGAACAAGCAGCCAGACATGACTATCCATATCCATAAATATGAATAACTATAAATCAGTCATTGCATGCTTTCAGAGAAGCATTTTGTTGTGTTATGTTGCAAAAGATAATTTATATGAATTGTATTATAGTATCGCAATTACTATTATCATTAGTTAACAAAATGAAAAAAAAAACAGATTCTATAAAACCTTTGTGATGCACTATTTCAGAGCAAATGCAGACAAAAGGACAATGTTTACAACTGTAAATTAACTGAAACTTTGTTAAAACTGTTAGTATATTAAATCCTGATCATTAAGTGGCATATGGCACTTAGACGGATGGATGGATGGACATTTAGTATTCCTTCAGATACAAATTAATTGGTAGTTACTAGTCATACAGTCCAGAGACCATTAAAAAGACAAATACAAATTCCCAGTTGCCCCAAAGCAGTGTCTAGTTCAGTGATTTGTTCAAAGCCACAGGGTAAGCAGATACATGCTGAGGCAATCAAAATACTGTGCCACAAAAAGTAACTCATTCACAGCTCATAGGCTTGATTTTCCCTGCTAACTGCCAGACATATACCAAATTCTGTTCGATAGATGGACTATGACAATTAATATTATTTCCTGATGTAGTGAATACTGTATGATAAATGGGATATGCCATTTAGTATTCTAATTTACATAGCAAATCATGTACTCTATAAAGGATACACTATGTAGTCTACTTTCTGACACAGTAAATGCTGAACTGTAACTAGGGTAAGAATGTTATTATTCCTCCAGACAGGAAGACAAGACCCTTTTGTCCCATGGAGTCTATGTCATACTGCCATTGAATTAAAATATCACCTGTACTTAACAGCAAACATTGACAAGCATTCTGATGCAGCACAAAATGGAATGTCCTAGAGCCTGATTGGGGAAACTTCTTTCACATGCATTCTCTAACATAATTACAGGAAAAAAAAGACATTGTTATACAGTTATACTTCATGGTTTGCCTTCTTATCCCTGCTTAGAGATATGAAACTTGAGAGACTTATTGCTATCATCCAAAAAGACCAGAGAAGAACAATTACCTATACAGAAAAATCTTCTATATCTGAACTAAGGTCAGTGTCTTCACTGAAGCCAGATTCATTAAGTATGAATCAAAGTTTCTTTGACAGCAAATTTTATTTTACTTATTTTGCTTTCGCTTACCAGGAAAGTCAGACTGAGTTTAGCTAAGCTCCTTTTAAAGTGGAGACCCAGGAAGAAAAGCTCCTTAGATTTGTCACAGAAATTATCAAGATTAAACATACAAAGGCAGTATGCAAACAATATACAGGTATTTACAGAAAACATGATATTTTAAACAGCAAGCACACATTTGCAGAGTATATGAATATTTAAGTGGTGTCTGTATAATTGCAAAAATATTTATATATATATATATATATATATATATATATATATATATATATATATATATATATATATCCATATACATGGATCTACTCCACCAAGATTGACTTAACAGAAAGTCAAACATCTTATGGTGAAGACCATGTGATCGACTTTCTGAAAAGTCGAATGAAAGAAAACAACAAAAATCTATGCATACCCCTGCATATTATATATGGCAACTCCAAGATTGCATTACAGTGAGGAAAAAGGTAAATTACCCGATCCATACTGTACTATAATCTCCATACAAAAGCTTCAGTATTTCAGAAAGTCGATCATATGGTCTCGACCATATGAAGTTCAATTTTCCATTGAGTCGATCTTCTGAAGAAGACCCATATTTATGTGTGTGTGTGTGTGTGTGTGTGTGTGTGTGTGTGTGTGTGTGTGTGTGTGTGTCTGTGTGTGTGTGTGCGTGTGTGTGTGTACATATATCTTCATAGATCATATATCTTCTATACAAGGCAACCTTATATGCCTGTGTCAGTTGTAGTACAGATTGTTTTCCATTTGTTTTGAGGAAGGGAGAGAAAAAAAGGAAATAGCAGAGTTTAAACAAGTGATGGTGAACCTATGACACATGTGTCAAAGGAAACACACCACAACATGTTGGGTGACACACCAGCAATCACTAACAGCCAAGTTACCAAAGACACTGCTTTTGCATTCATTGCTCGTGTGAAGCGCACTGAATAATTTTGTGCCAGGAGCCAGTTCAACAACACTGCTGCAGATGTAAGGAAGTTATTAACCTCAAAGACTATTTCAGTATTCTGTCTCGATAGAGTCTGCGAAGTACAGTGCTGACATTGTTTTCTCTTTGTGGTTACACTTCTTCAAAGGGCAAGTAATCTGCATTTGTAAGCATGTGCTGTTTTACATTCTACAAAACTATACCTCTTAATCCTCCTAAAACTGGTAACTTTTACACTTAATAATAGTAATAATAGATTCATAGACTTATTTTACTTCAGAAAATGTGCATTAATTCACATTAATTTTTTTTCAGTGCCTCAAATTAATAGTACTAGTAGTTTAAAATGTTTTTGTCCCAGGTTCTGTTGAGATTTATCCTGCATTTATTTATTTAGTTATTATTTTTATTTATTTATTTTTGTTTGGGAGAGTGAGACACAGCAGAGTTAAGTTAGGCATTTTCTGAAATTTTAACATGCTGAACCCAAAAGATTCACTATTACTGGTTTAAACTATGCAATTTTGATTAAAAAAGTGAAAATATTCCTCTTAGACCCATTATTTTGGTAGTTAATATTTACAGTCTCAGTCTTTAGGGAAAGAAAGAGAACAACATAGGAGATTTAAACAAATTTTCTCTTCATGTCCTAAGTTACAATTTTGGAGTGATTGACTGGCCCCAGAAAGTGCTGGATAGATTAGATATTAAAACAAAAAGGATGCTTCATGCTCACCAAATGATTTATAAAAATCAGTGTATACCAAGATTATATATTCCCCGTTCCAAAGGAGGGATGGGCCTCCTTGAAATTGATTACATGTATAGATCTGCAATCGAGGGACTCCACTCTTATGTACTGAACTCACAAGATCTAAATGTAGTGAAAGTTTTGAAACATGAGGAGAATAAATCAAAGATGACTTCTCTGCTTAATTTAGCAGAAGCATAGCGATGTCAAGCAGGAATGGAAATCAAACCAGAAGTAGATAAAAAACAGGCAGCAACTGAATGTGCCAAAAAACAAAAAGAAAGAATATAAGGTGAAGGACCAGATAAATATAGTTGCAAGTATAGAAAACTTTTGGAAGAACCTCATGTTGATCAGGAATGAATGCAAGAATGGTTAAGGAGAGGCAAATTCAAACCAAGAAATGAAAGATTATTATTAGCATCCCAAGATAGTGGGCTACATACAAACTGGTTTACAAAGTCCATTGAACATGTGGGAGAAACAGACAAATGTAGGTTTTGTAAAACCAAATTGGATACAGTCACACACATTGTTGCTGGTTGTGGCACATTAATGGTAGAAGGACTGTATACTGAAAGGCATAATAATGTGGTGATCCTGTTGCACTGAGGATTGTGCAAACATTATGGTACTGAAGTGGCTGAAAAACACTGGAAACATGAGGCAGAAAGAATCATAGAAAATGATGAAGTTTATATCACATGGGATTATCAATTACCAACAGTTCAAAAGATAGATGCTAAAAAAACAGATATAGTGGGCCAAGAAAAGAAGACAAAAGTAGCATTGATCATTGAAATTACCACACCGAATGACTACAGTGTCTTGCATACAGAGAGACACAAAGTCGTAAAATACCAGGATCTGCAGGCAGAAACAAGAGCAATGTGAAAGAACGATACACAGACAGATCCAATAGTAGTAGGAGCAACAGGTCTTGCAAAAAAGAATCTACAATCATATTTAGACATGTTAGCAATCCATGTAACCCATCCTATAACTGCAGAAGGAGTCATTACTGGGCACATTGTCGGTGCTGTGAAGAGAACTTTTGGGTGACATCAAAGATCGAAACAATACCAATTTCATGAATTGTATTGACTTAGGAAAGGGGTCCATTCCCATCATAGTTTTAGAAACCCAAAAGATTTGAAGAAATAAAAACAAAAGTGGTTTTATGGTTTTACTTGATGTGCTCTATACAAATTCAGTGGGATGGATTACAGAGTTTAGGAAAAGAACTAGGTAGTGTAGTAAGGGAACGCTATGTGTTAAAGCTAGAGACCATCTTGTTGTTAAGATTATGATTATAGACTATGCAATGGAACTAGAATAAATATTAAAATGCCTGCATTGTTACTCACAACACTGATCAAGTCTAGATATCTTTTGATGGTCAAAAGAAATGTTGCACTTATATGTAAAAATCACTGACTGGTTTATAAAATGCAGGATGTAGAACATTACACCAAACAAACACATTTTGAATACTGGACTACATGACCTGGAAGAGGAATGTTTTGCTGGTGAAACAAAGATGACTGTAAAATAGGACACACAAGTATAATGAAAAAAGGAGAACAGGAAAAGAAAACCATATGCATGCATAACATAAAGACAGCGCTGGGCTTTTTATTTCATGTGAGTGAAAATGTTCATTACTACCACAGTATTACATCATTTCTTCTCAGAAGACAACAAATTAATAACTGTAGGCAGTACACTGAAATCTGCCATACCTGACTGTTTATCGCATCATTTCCCATCTAAGTGGGTCATTTTTTACAATCTAGTGGCACAAAGGACTGAGCAACATCTGTTAAGCGCCAAAGAACTCCATCCCTAGCCAAGAGTTACAGCCCAGTGAGTGCCTGGGGATTCTGTCTCTGAGGTCAAATCACAGACTTCACCAATGGCTAATGCAACCAAGTGTGTCCCCTAAATGAGATACTTAAATAAGTTGTGACTGATTTCAGGAAGTAGCACAGCTGAAGAATTCCAATATTTCACTAAAATTATTGAGAACCTATATAGCATAATTTGTAGCTGATCCCTGCTACTGCAGGCAGCAATACAATCATATTAATCTCCCCAGCATGCTGATCCGAGATTATCCAATGACATTTTTATATAAAACCCAGTAATATAAAAAGCATGTTACAAACAATTCATAAAGATATTCTTTACTGAAGAGCACAAAGAAAATAAAGTAAGAAAAACACCAATTGTACCACCACTACAGGAAGTTGCTTCAGGTCTTACACCTTCAAGATTCTGTGGGATGTTTCCTTCCTTTACAAGTTTTTTGCACATACTTTATACAGCAAGAAAGGCAGCATACCTAGATATTTACTGTGTTAGCATGTACTTAAATCAAGCTGAGTCCATTGTGTTTCATAAATTGCCTGACAATTGTGTCATTTGAGTGGGGCACAGAATGCCCTTTCCGCCTGTGTGTATAACAAGGGAGACAGGTTTTAAAAAGAAATCCTTATAAAACAATACACATACAGTCAAAATCTATGCAACTAAATGTGAGGTAATGCTGCAACCAAGCACAAAACATCTAAACTCTGAACTTGGATTTGAGCAACATAATGACATAGCAATAAAACAGTCCAACCGTAAAAAGAAATTCTTTATGATAAGTGGGATTAATAGGGAATATGTGAGATTTTTCCGTGTTAATTTTGTAATTGGATACTACTGAGAATTTTTCAATAGTATACTCATTTAAATACCTAGGGATCCAATTTGAACATAACTATGCTTCCATGCTCCAGAATAACCTCAAAAAAGTATGGTTAAATATTCTGCAAGATTTACACAGATGGCAACATTTGAAACTACCCCTATTATCCAAAGCATCAATCATCAAGATGAACATTTTACCTAAACTTCTCTACTGACTCAACACCTCAAACCTAATAGTTTCAAAAAATTTCTTTCAAACAATACACAAAGAACTGGCAAAATTTGTATGGTCTCCCAAATCGGTCAGAATAAGTTACCAAAAATGAATATACCCTATGGGAAAGGTGGTCTGAACCTAACAGACCTTCATTTGTATTATCAAATCATATGTGCTAATAGGATTATTCAAATTTCTCAATATACCCACTTGAAATATGCTTGGTCTCCTCCTTGGGTAAGATTATGGCATGAGCACCTAGTCAGTAATAACTTAAACCCGAAAGCTCTACCTTTTTTAACTGAAGCTAGCCTAAGAAACTCTAAAATAAATAACATTCTAAAACAAAGAGTAAAGACTTTCCAAGATTTAGTTATGTCCCTGGACCTAGATAAAACACTTCTTCTCCTCCAACCTCTGCACCATAATCCCAACATGAGAATAAATAACATCATGCTCAACCTTTCTGACTATCCCCTTATTAAAGATCTCACGATATGGCACATTTAAAAGCATGTGGGTAAGCCAATACATGAATTGAGAAAAGAACTAAAGCTGGGGTTTAAATATACTGTTATACTACGGCAGATTAGGGAACTTATAGCACCAATAATCAGGAATACCCCTATCATTGAAAGAGAAAGGACTACAGCTGAAGCTAACAGTCTAAGCAGCCAAAAAATTATGATATTAACTGCTTATAAAATAATTGTGGCTACTAGATATCAGGACAAGATATTACTCTCTAACTATTGGGACCAAATGGTACCCAAATTTACTCAAGACCAGAAGCTCAGGGTAACTGAGCGCACCATCAAATCAACCCCTCTTATAAAACTCCTATACACTCAATTAATGGTCAATAACAATTCATATTTTGCCCCCAATATCTTAAACAGATTCAACTCAAATGTCTCCCCAGTATGCTCTTGTTCCTTTCCACAAGCAGACCTAATACATGAACTTTGGTTTTGTAAACACACTCATACACTTTGGTGCTCTCTTAAAGTTCGCCTTGAAAAAATGGGCTACCAGAAATCAACCTTATCCTGGGAACTAGCATTACTTAATATCACTGACTTGAAAATTCCCAAACTAAACTACCATGCACTTATCACTCTATGCTTATTAGATAAATTCCATATAACCAAAAATTGGTTAGACCGCACCAAGTTATCCTGGAATGGTTTTAAGAACTTAGCAATTAAATTTCTATCCTCACACAAACTTTTTACTGGCAACATAAATAAACAAATGTACTACCAGAAATACTGGAAACTCCTCTTTGACAGCATTTTAATGGACTAGCTTATAGGTAAAAGGAATAACCTGCTTATAAGCCACAAAAGTGTATTTATAAATTCATCAGCTTAGAAACTTGAGCTCCAAACTCCCATTTCTCTTCACAAGTTAGACACCTATCTTGCAATACATCTGAATGAGTTCCTTATGGAATTGATGGTAGCTTTATGTGTGATCTTATCCACTCGTTTTCTTTTTGTTGTTACATATTTTGTAAATATGTATATATGTTCTAGATGTTATTATGAGAATTACATGGATCATATGCTTATTAAGGAAGACGTTTATATATTATCATTTTCAGTATGTACTGAACAGTTACTGTCTGATATTCTCTGTTTGAAAATAATAAAATGCTATTTGAGAAACAGTCCAACCAGCAGCTTGGTGTACTTTATCAGCTAATATTCCTTTGAAAGCAAATCATAAATGCTTTTCTGTTTTACATGCACAGACTCGTTAAGCTTACTAACAATATGCATCCTATAGATTATGTTCCCTATTTTGCATGCAACTCACCATCTGACTTTACAAGCCAAAGCATAATGTAATGCAAATGTTTACCAAATAATACGGTGTTCACAAGGAAAGCGTTTTTACTTTTACTCTGAATTTTTTTACACGCTGTATATTATTCTAATGAATTTAGCACCTTGCTTAAGGTATTCTGGATCCTAATTTCCTGGGCTTCCACTGAAAATAGGCAATACACATATGGACAAGCTGGTTAAGGAAATGTAGATAAACTATTAGTAGCATTTAGATTGTAAAGCAAGAAGGACATATCAGAAATGTTTTAAAACAGGGATGCAATTTGGATTTTAAAACAAGCTTGCAAAGAGTGGAATTCAATTCAAGCAGAAGGGGAACTCTATAAATATTGTATATGATATGAACCTGTTTGGTACTCTGTTTTTTGACAGAAAAATAAATAATAATCTAGCAATAGTCATTAAAGAATGGTGTTGTGGCAACTGGCTTGAGATATCATTATAGTCCTTAGTGATACTGTAGTGACTGACTACTAGGAGGAACAGGATTTGACCTCACGGAGGAGGTCACACTATGGAAAAGTGATATTTAGTAATGGCATTACTTACAAGCCTTGAGCTAATGATGCTTAGCCTCAATATTAGAAATCATCAAACAGTTATATCAGTGTTTTTTTTATGCAGCTGTCATCTGCGGTAAGTCTGCGTACCTTTCCTCCATTTCTATAAGCAGAGTAATTTGAAAATTAATTTTAAAAATGCAGAATACATTAAATGTTAAAAAACAAACAGGAAAAATAAAAGTATATTGAATTTTGGAACAAAGTAAAAGCAAATATGGTGAACCTCTGTGAGGGATACTCTTACGATCACACTTTCTCTTCTCGCTGTGAATGGTATGCTTCATCATTAGCTAGCCTTTCCAGTATTCACTCCTGACATGATTTGCCACGTTACACGCAATTCATAAACATTCTCCAAATCGAACTAGTCACATGACATTACATGTTTTGTTAGCAGACTGAACATATTTGGGTTTTGGAAAGAGAACCTGGTCGACACAATTATATGTGGAGCTTTACCTAATGCTTTAATCTGTATGTCAGCATGCCCAAACGTATCAGCTTTTTCAGTAGGCCAGGTTGCATACAGCTCTCTCCATAAAGCTGTACATTTACTAGTCTTAGAAACCAAAATAAGAAAGTATTAATGATCAAAGTATATAGCACTTTTACAGCGTACAGAGAAGAAAAAAAATCTCGTCACCTGTCATGATAAAAACACTGTAATACAAATAACATTACCACAGTTTTTCATGCCTTTAGTTTACAAAGAAGAGGCCACTGCATCAGGAAATCAACGAGTTCACTAGCAACAATCAGCAAGAACAGAAGCAGGCAAATGTTTTGAACAATGTGACTATCATAATCAAAGCAGATGAAAAATATTTACAGTTAGTTTCACCTTGTAGCTAAAAGCGATGTTTCTTATAAACCTAATTTTATAACGTGTCATAATAATACCAGCATGCACTTATTAAATGGGGGGGGGGGATCTGTTAGCTGACGTATGACTGTGGATGAGAAATGACTTCAACTGAGAAAATGGGAAGAAGCGGATTTGCATATCCCTGATGTAAGTATAGTTAACTATTTCGAAGTTTTACTAACTTTGAAAACTGGTAGTCAGATGCAGCTGGCTTCTAAAGAACAGGAGTGGCAATGCATGACAGCAGTACCATAAGTAAGAATTTACTTCAAGCAGTATTTAACATGTCTTCAAAGCTGTTTCTTTCTCTCTCTCTCTTTGTCTACATCTTGAGTTAAAATACCTTCCAATGTGAGGTTAAGGTTTGCGTTCCTCTGAACTACTCTACCAAGCAAAATGCATTGCATTCTTTCCACAATCCTGCATTTAAAAACTAGCTTGTCCTTTGAACAAAAATAATATCCCACTTCCTAGCCTTCTGCTGCTTTTTTGCAGACATAAATAAAACCAGAAACGTACTACAGCTGAAAGTCTCAAAGTGAACACTATTTACAACACCAGACTACAAAATTTAACATTTTGCTCAGAATAAATAAATAAAATTAAATAAAAAAATAAACATTTGCAGTGTTAAACTGAAACTGTTCTTTACTAGTTGGTTATGAGAGTTTAGTCTTCTGATAAGGTAAGGAATATAGTAATCAAAAAAAATCTTCAGAGTCCACCTGCTGTTTGTTCATACTGGTGACAAACTAGCTAAGATGTTTCAGAGATCATTACATGAATGCTGGCTGGGTGACGCCCACTGGAACTGATCCAGGTACAGCCCACTAGAATAGGTGCTATGGCAGATGAAGGACATCTTAGAGGGCATAAACTTCTCAGCTCTCATGTGAATGGTTGGATACCCCACAGGATAAGCTGGAAACTATGTGGCTGGGGAGGAACAAACCTCGGTCTGCCCCGCTTAGTCTTCTATAACCATAACACTAAAAGGCAGAAGTGGAAGGATTATGACTGAGATGATCTCTGTTGATAATAGTTTTGGAATTATTCTGTTAATAAATGAGGAAGCAGGTGTCTGGTTAAAATATAGCCAATCAAAGATCAGTTAATCAAACAAAACTGACAATCACATCTTTTACCACTGCAGAGACACATTGATCCATCTGCTCCTAAAACTGCCAGAAAAACTCCAAAGTTTATTCAGAAACTAATATTGCACCATAAACCTTGCACTTAGAATAAACCCTTCATAGCTCATAACTGCAGTTAGTGTAGAGGATTAAGGCCATGAGCTGTTAATAAACTACCTCCTGTGGTACAGGGTTTGAGTCCCTCAGCCTTCCTTTGCCTACTTTTTGACTTTGAGAAAGTCACTTAACCAGACAGTGAATTGGTTCAGTTGGAAATATGGGCTAGCCTCCAAATGGTCTCCTGGACTACTAGAACATATACCATCACATTTAAGACTCACCCATACTCTAACTGGCAATCATTAAACCCCTGTTTGATACATGGTACATGCAATGCATACTCAGTCACGTATCATCAGCTGGTAACTTGTCATAAACATGACAGAAGAATAGGGCTCATCTTGTATTCAAGTCCCAGGGACTTGGTCAACTCCACTTCTGCATAATTATATACTCTTCTAGAAACTGATTGATATGCTGTATCACTGCAAACAGAGTTGTCAGATAATTACATGGGTACCCAACCTACCTTCCTATTGCTTGTTATTCAAACATTATATATCGAGTTGCTAATATTTTGGGAATAATATTCTAAGAATTAGTCTTACTTTAGTACAATATAGTCCAGCCTAGTGAAGAGAGTTCTGTACCATGGGTAATAAATTTATTAAGGTTTTTCAATGAAATGTAAATAATGTCCTCAAGGAATGCATTACACTCGTTAAGTATATTATAAAAAGACACTCTAATGGTGTAGAATATGTTTATTAAAATGTCAGATGCTACTTATGTCATTACATGAGTTAAACTATCTCATTTTTATTGAAGAGCTTCACTTGAGTTTAACTAATTATACTGTAGATAAATATGCTAGAAATTAAATTTGGTGTGCTAAGTCACATTGATTGGGATTCGTTTATAGTTTGCATAGTATGCAATGCCTCAGACCTGGATTTACCTACTATGGGTTGGAGGATCATGTCAAATGCCTTGGCTAGGTCAAGATAGGTGGTATGTACTGTCTTTCCCTCACTCAGGGCCTTAGTGATTTTCTCAAAAAAGTCGACCATGTTGTGCTATCTACAACCCATTCAGTGCATAGCTGGGTATACCATTTTAGATTTTGGATGAAGTTAAAGAATGCCTTGTGATTATCCTTAGCTAGGGTGGCTATTTTTGCTTTGCAATTAGCTTTGGAGGACTTGACAAAAACTCTAATTTGTCTGTTTAAGCTAGAGAAAGATTTCTTCCTGTGCTGAGGCAGTTCCCTCTTGTTCTTGGACATTAGTTTCTTTCTCTTGTTGTACAGCCTGTTCATACTACGGGTCCACCAGGTTGGCTTGCTTTTAGCAAGACCTGGTTTTAATCCAGTCAGGTACAGCTGATTCTATACAACTGCTTAAGTGGTGCACATGGCATTGGTGTACACCTCTGCCTAAGAGTGCATTTTATCTGCATTCAAGGGGGCTTTGAAACTTCTTATGCCATTACTTAGTAGGAGGTGATGTGTCTTAGAAATATTCTTAAGAATTTTTGAGCTTGATGGTGTATCTGGCCTCATAATTACATCAAACAAGACTGATTTATGGTCCAGTCTTACCAGGGAGGACATCATATGAGGGGATTAAATGCTTTCCCATGTTAGCGATTACTATGTCCAGGACATTTGAGACTCTTGTGAGTGTGCTGACTAGCTGTTGTAGGGCACATTTGCATTGACAAAGTCCAAGACCCTCTGAGCCAGTATGCTTTTGGTTATGTATGGTTCTCAGTTGATGGTAAGATAATTAAAATCACCCATGAGTAAGGTGTTGGGCTGTATGGCAAGTGACTCCAGTATGCCCAGATAGATGATATGCTTTTCCTATTTCATGGTGGAGGACCTGTAGCTAGCTATGATGTGGTAGGGGGGCTTTCCCTATAGTTAACTGAACACAGAGTAGCTCAAGAGAGTCCTGCTGTTTGATCAGTCTCAACGTGTACTTATTCTTAATGATAATGGGTACAACTCCTCCTCCTTTGGTTCTTTCACATTCAGTTTGTGGTCTGAATGTATGGAAGGCATTGTAGCCCTGTAAGGCCGGGGTGCTTTCTGTGCTTATACTTAGCCTCATAACCACTGGGGAAATTAAAGTATGCAAGTTGTGTCTGTGTGTATGTATGTATGTATGTATGTATGTATGTATGTATGTATGTTTCTATGTATATAACTGCATATGTCAGTAAGTGGGTGCGTTACTATATGGTGATGTCTGCATGCTTGCCAGTGTGTGTGTGTGTGTGTGTGTATGTGTGTGTGTGTGTGTGTGTGTGTCTGTGTGCGTGTGCATGTGTGAGTGTGTGTGTGTGTGTGTGTGTGTGTGTGTGTGTGTGTGTGTGTGTGTGTGTGTGTGTGTGTGTGTGTGTGTGTGTGTGTGTGTGTGTGTGTGTTTGTGAGTGCAAGTGAGTGCATGTGAGTGTACTCACTCACACAGTGATGGTATTTGTGCCCAGTTGTGTGTGTGTGTCATCTGCTGTGTGCAAGCGCTATTCAGTACTGGGTGTTCATCTTTTCAGATTATTTAGTTGTTTAGATGAGCAATTCAAAGTCATGCAAATTGTTTTTTAAAGTGATCTACTGATATGTAGCACATGCATCTCTATGAATCACATTTAATCAGAGAAGCATAAATTGATTTTTAGGGCAATTTGCACTTCTGGAAGTGATATCTATGAATCCCACAATCTGATTTCTTCAACTTATTGGCTATACAGCAAAAGAAGAAATATGACTGCTACCTACGTACCTTGCCTGTGATATAAATAGGACCTGCTGGACAGACAGGTATGTATCCCGAGATTACCTCATCTCTGGAACAGGCTCCCCCATCCATGTGAAGCAGAGTTCCTCCTTAACCCAATTTAAGTACAACCTGGACAACTGGATGGGGAACAGGGAATTCATCCCTGCTTTAGCACCTATGTCTCTAACGGACACAGACAACCTACAAATGGTTTATCTCCCAGGTCCTAGCATGTAAATGTTTCATCTCCCAAGCCCCTGTTTACACTTATCAAGGGTATCAGAACTTGTTAGAGATTTGGGATGCATGGCTAGGCTTAAAAAACCCTTGTGGTTGTTAATCTAGTAAACACTTATGAACCTGCAAATTGTCAGTCTTTCAAACATTGACTGCTTTTCTAATTGTGTTTCTGAGCCACAAAATGAAACATGCTGGCCAATATTCTAACTAAAGTAAATGGCAAGTATAACAGTGTTCATGTTTTTGTCCAATAGGTTTCACTGACTCCTTACTTTAAGGAAATATTTGTAAAGTAATATTATTACTATACAAAGTAAAGTTTTTTTGACAAGTGCTTTTTTAGAATGAGAAAGAAGTAGAAATTGTCTGTAAAGCGTATGGCTTAGCACTAACATGACCTTTATGAAGTAATGATTTAGGATTCCATTATAAAGGAATAAAATTCAAAGACGATGTTTAGAAAATGTTGAAATACAATAGAACCTGTAAAAAGACTGCTTTCTGTTAAAGGAACTTTATTTATTTGCCAGGCTAGGAACATAAAACAGAGCTGAAAATCCAAAAATAAAATAAAACCTCAACATAGAAAGTGCAGAATATCTAAGGAACCATTACTGCTGTGACTTAAAAGAACACATTTTTTGTCAAAAAATAAATTTCTGAAGGGAACTTAGCTCAAAGAAAGGTGCACAACAAAAGCCTGAAAAAAAATATCTGCCAGGAGGTAAACCTCTCTGTAGATAAATGTAGTGTCAACACCGTGCATAAAGCATGTGTTTCTAGTTGTTTGAAATGAAAACCAGTAAATAAAACATAACAGAAGTGAGCCTCCATTTTCATTCCCAGAATTTTATTAAGTCATTACATTACTTCAGGGCCATCACATAACTGCAGCCGCAGGCTTGTATTCTGATATAAAGATGTGTTCTCTATGGGAAACAATGTCTAATCTTTGAACTAAGAAACTAGGCAGAGATATAAAAGGTGTATCTTAAAATATGTTCCCCTTTTTGTGAAACCAGCTGATAGTTGCTTACTGGGGTTTTGTACCTGTGTTGTCCCAGCATAATAAGATCTAGCTACATTACTTGTAAATGGAAGACCTTAAGTATATTGTGAACACTGCATATTGTGCAAGCATCTATCCTTTTTTCAGTACTATGAGCTGCAAGGCAAGAAAATGAACATATGAAGTCATAACAGCATGAAATTCTTCATCAGATATTCAATAAGATTGTATATCCTGTTCAGCAATATAGCCTTAGTAGCTTTGACTCTGATTACATGAATTCATGTCAGTCTCTCAACACCCATTTAAACTGAATACCAACAGACTGAAAAAAAAACACGATGTATCAACTTCTAATGAACCTCAGAGCTGAATTTTTGCAGGAGCTCTCTCTGCAGTCATCATAGGGGGTGGGGGGGTAACGTCCCCAAACACCCAAACTTATATATGCCTTCTATGAGGTTGCACAATAGTGCTGAAAAGATAAAACTGCATCATCAATTGAAATTGTTTTGATTTTCTCCCAGTTTACTAGCATTCAAACAAATGGCTGTCTGTAGCCTAGCAGAGTCATGATTGTACTGTACGCCTCTTTTCATACTAGGATATTAGGATTTGGAGACATTTTGCTGGCAAGGAGAACAGCAAACTTGAGAAGTCATTATGAGTTGTGCACATGGTAAAATCCTGTGACTAGCACACATACAATAACAAGACTTCGGCAAAGCTGATTTTTTTTTGTTTTCGTGGGACATCGGTACTCAGTAGTGAAGAGGTAGCAGAAGTGTAGGAAGATGATAGACTGGAAATGCAACAGGCTTCTTAACACCTGATAAATGCTATACTGTGACAATCAGTTGGGGTTAATAAAATATCAGGTAAAGGCTGTACTAACTGTATCACAATAAAGAGCTAGCACAAACTAATCCCATTTAAACATCAATCATCTCTTCAGTTCTACTACTGTATCAAAAACATGTCAGAATGAAGAAGAAAAAAACTTAATAACTTTCTCAAGTTACAGGCAGCTCCAATAAACTTACAGATTGTCGTTCTTTCATTTCCTTTTCATAATTCCTAGTAGCAGAAGTTGTTTTAACCAAATGTCAAGGATGACTGGTATGCTGACAACACATGACAAAAAGAATCCTACTTTTTTAAATTCATTTTTAAACCATCCTCTCTGCATCTATATTTTTTTGGCAATGCAGTTCAGGAATGTTACAATAGTTTACTTTTTGTGCAAACTTCTAGTAGGATTGCATGCTATAATTCACTTACTCAAAACTGATGGCTTACAAAATTCTTAACCCCTAAGGAATGTGGTCAGATGTATGACATGCCAGTAAAGATATGAATCTGACAGAAACTGTTTCTTGCAGCATAACTATCATCAGTATACTGTCCAGTACTTTAATTCCAAACATAACATCAGTAATGAAAGTTAAGCGCAATGATGAACCAGCTCTGTTGCCCATAAAATCTAAACTCTTAAAACATTTCCCAACACAGCTACTCTTTCTACATGTTTCTGAAATTGGTAATTCATCCCAATGAATTTCACAGTCCACAAATGTGACATTACTACAGCGCTTTATAATATTTAGACACCTGATTTTGCTGAAATACATCCTTCATGGGAAAAGTAAGCAAATAACAGTGAAATACATTAAATGATATTTGCACCACTAATTCAACCATTCATTAAAGCAATATAATTAACATGCATTATTTTGTGATACAGCATATTGGTGTTGATTGTCTACAAGTCCAGCAGAAAACTATGTGCTTGTTAAGGCAGATGAAGGGATGGCACAGACGGTAGATCTGAAGTCAGCTTATATACCCACCACAGAGCTAATACATCATATAACACTGCTGTGCATTCTTATGTAACTACAAGTACTACAGCCTACAGATATGCTAAGTACAATACTGCATCATTGAATTGCTGTACTGTCTGCACTGTGATCATAAAAAAGGACTGAAGGAAAGGTCAATTCAACAAGGACTGCACTTCCACAATTATTTTCTGGGTGTCAATAGTCATATATGAACATTAACAAGCCACAAATATTTACCTTTGCTCAATCAGTTCTCAGGTATGACTTTCTGTCTGTGGATACCACTTGACTTGACTAAAATCTGTTTTCTTTGGTAAATAAAGCATAAAATTATGTTGCAGATGAACTGCAGATGAACAAAGTGCAACATACAGCATTTTAAAATGGTCATGGAAATTCAACATTTATATTTGCACTAGCAATATTATCATAATTATTTCAGAAATGATGTTCATCCATGCTGTAGTATATACCACAAACTAAAACCGGCTACAAATGTTAATATGGTCATGGTATAATTAATACAGATGGGGAAATGAAAACATCATTTATTGATTAGTTCTCTGACATCTGCTGCACTTTATGAGAGAAGCAACATACAGCATTTTAAGATGAACATGAAAAGAAGTAGATTAGAGTTGAATACAAAAAGGGACATAGATTATTAGAGAGAAAGAAAAAGGTGGCAACGTTGCTTTTAGTTTCAAAATGCAATCCCTCCTCCTTGGTAAAGTAAATGGTAATGTTTACTTTTCAGGTTGCACATAATTTCCACGATTACTTTCTTTTCCATACAGGATGGCTATGGTCTTTGCTAATTTGGAAATCTGTAGACTCATTTAGTAACTTTAGCACTAATATAATGCTCTTATGAATGCACACAAACTAACTAAAAAAAAGAAAAGAAAATTATACAAACTTCAGCTTCTTCAGCTTTAAATTTCTTAAAGTTCCAATAACCAAGCCATGTTCAAATAAAAACTAAATACAGAAACATACAAATAAGAAGCATAAAAACACGAACAAATTGACATAAAATGTTGCAAATGATGAAGCAATAAAATAATAATGATTACAGTGCAAAACTTGCTAAAATCAGGCAAACATAAAAAGACAAAAACAATATCTAGGTTTTTTTACTAGCTATAGACAAGCTAGAATAAACAAGTCTTCAAAGAGAATATTGAGGATTCTCTTAGCCAAACAGCCAGCCAGGTAGCAGGTTACAGAGATAAAGACCTTGATAATGGAATGCTCAACTCTCACACAATGCAAGGTGTCTGGACTAGGAGGCCGAACACAGGATGCAAGTTAGTCAATATCAGCTCAACAGATCCAACAGATAGGTGGTCCTAAGCCAAGTGAAAATAGCACAAAAACTTTGAACATAATTTGTTGTTTGATGGCCAGCCAGAGCTGACTTCTCACTACTGATGGAATATATTGGGGGATCAATGCCTAAATATGTAACAAGGCTATGGAATTCTGCAAAACTACACATTGCCACATTCTGTGCCTGGCAGCCCTAGGTACAAAGCATTACTGTACTGGAAGGAGAAGAAGAGTAGTGCGTGCCCTACTTTAGGAAAGTCAGAAGATGCAATGAGATGCTTTATAACAGTGACGCACATAAGCTATAGATGAGCTGTTTTGCTCTGATCTAATTTACTTAAGGTCTTCCCACTGAATATTTCAGAAGTTTTTGATTGGGGGAAAAGGCATGTTTCAGTCATCTACTTTATTTGTTTGTTATTTTGAAAGTAACATGGTGGTACATCATTTAATTGTGTAACTTATCATTACTATCCATTATACTAAGCTGACGAAGGGCCACAAATTTTCTCAAGCTCTTTCGTTACAGTTTTGCCAAGTGAAAAAGGTCTTTCTTAAAAGTAGCATTTGATTTCTGGAACAGCCTAACAAACCAAGTAAGAAATAAACTAAAGTAAGTTTACTTAAAAACAAAGCAATTAAATTGAAACTGCTTAACAATGAATTAGTCCAAATGCTTAATAGTTTCTGCTTAAGAAGATTGTCATCTATGTGACCAAACAATTATGGCTATGCACTCAGAAATGTAAATATTAATGTACAATGATACACTATATTTTTAACATTTAATTTATTTTGTTAAGCTTTTGACTTTTAATGAGTATAATGTGTCTGCATATCTCATAAAACAAAATTAATAATTTTGTCTGGGCTGTATGCCAAAGCCTTCAAGTCCAGGTCATGCTGAGAGTGCAAGGGTTTTTGCGTGTCTCTGAGTGAGTGTATGCATGTGCATATGTGTATGAATACCTGCATTCATATGGATTTGTGTCTGTATGCCTATCATTTGTTTTCCTTAATTTATTTTATTTGTTACTTTGTAATGTTTGGTTATAGCTGTGGTAGTACCACCTCTCTGTTATAATAATTTATTTATTTATTTTTGTTCTACTGTGTTTGTAGTGATATTATTCCAGATATTTCCTTTGTTAGTTTCATTGCTAATCATATGTGAAAATAATTAGCTATTGTAAATATGCAATTTTTAGCTGATCCTTACATTGCACACATTTTAACATTTTTATGGATTGTTATGACATATACACACAGATAGACACACACAAACAAATGCATATATTTATTTGTTTTAGTATATATATTCATATATATATATATATATATATATATATATATATATATATAAATATATATAGAGAGAGAAAGAGAGAGCAATAAATATATATATATATATATATATATATATATATATATTTATCCAAAAAAATATTTTTTAGGCTAGCCTGGTGAGTACATTACACCACATGTACCAGAATAACGCCATCACAGTCAATGTATGTGTAAATGACATGAGCTATACCTCCATGGACTATATGAAGGGAGACATTATGGAGCTTTCAGACTATGTGTCTCAGGCTGGTATGAATCCAGCATTGAGCAGCACCTTACCATGCTATAACACAACAACTGGCTGTCTTTCTGGTGCCATTCCAAGGGGATCCAATATTTGTCAGCTAGGGGGGGGGTATGGTTAACAGACCACACTGTTTGCCAAGGGTGGTTTTCACCTCTCCTATTTTGAATACTGTCTAAAACTTTATCCACCCCCATAGTGTCATTTTTAGGCAATGCCAAATTGACAAACCTGCTGACATCACAAAATCAACATAACTGAAACTCAAGGTGTTACTGTTCAATGCCAAGACCATAAACAAAATACTACACTTCTTCCAGGCTCTCCTCATGCTCAAGACTATACAAATATGTGCAGTTACCAAGATATGGTCTAAATCAGCAGACAGCATCATGGCAAGGTGTCAGTGCCTTCCACACCTTCTCAGCAGTAGCAGCACAGCAAAAGGCTAAAGGAGGAGGTGTCTCCATATACTTCAATAATAAGCACATCTATAGGGTGGTCAAACAGGATGATGTGCTGGAGTTCCTCCACATGGAGATCACCATAGACAAAATCCCGTACCATATCCTAGCCAGTTATAGGTCACCTCCAATGTCCCAAGAAGATCACAATGCATATTTAGACCTACTGGACACTCATACCATTCAACCTAACATCCTACTCATCGGAGAGTTTAATTACCCTTCTATAAATTGGGAATCCTACACAGCCTCAAATCTACAGGCACAGAGATTTCTGAACTTCATAAATAAACATTCTTGACGAAATAATGAATATGCCCACTAGATGCTCAAATATACTGGACCTCATGCTTACAAATATGGCAGAATGCTGTACCCTTCCCATGTCTGATCCTCCCTGCTAAATTCTGACTATAAAGCTTTCTCCTTTGAAATCAACATCAACTCCATAATCCCATTAAGACCAGCAACAGTTAGAAACTATTCTCAGACAAATTACCTTTTAAGTGATGGATTGTCAAAATTTAGTTTAGCATCCATCCAGCAGCCTGTGCTGAATTGTTCTCAGAAACTCTGTACAGCCATGTTAATGGCTGCATAGAGACTTCTGTACCTACCAGAAGTAAGCCCAGGACTTGTCCTAGAAACAAACCACCCTGATGGCATCCTAAATTAAACAGGATATACACCAAAAGGAAAAAAAATATGGTAAAATCAGGAGGTGTAATTCTCATAAAGATAAAAACTCTCTCATCAAAGTACATAGGCAACTAGGATGGCTAATTAGGTCAATCAAAGACAAATTTGAGGCTAAGATAGTTTCTCAGGTGAAGTACAACCATAATGCCTTCTATAGCTATGTCAGACACCTCAAGGGCAGCACATAGCCATGTGCTGAAGTGGTGTTTAATGCTGTCACATTCACTAAGCCTGACAATACAGACAACCTGTTAGTGGACAAATACAGTTCCAACCTTACCACCTTCTCATCCCCAACTATCCCCTCAAAAATACCCTCAAACATAACCCTTCCAGCTACAACTAGGGAGCACATGGTGTCTGCACTCATGAAAGACATGAACAGAGCCTCAGTGAGCCCTGATAGCATCCCAGAATGATCTCTAAACAGTCTAAATATGACTTATCAAGACCACTGTCATTATTTAACAACATTCCTAAAACAGGCTTTATGCCACAGGAATGGAGGGCTGTGATGCTCATCCCTCTTCATAAGGGAGGGCCATCAACAGATCCTGGAAACTGCCATTAGTCTGACTAGTCTTATTTGCAAAGACATGGAAAGTATTATTGTGGACATTATCAACAAGTTCATAGGAGATCTCCAGACACTGGATCCAACCCAGCTTGGCTTTGTCAGAGGTTATGCTTACTAAATCTGGTGGACTTCTTTTAAAAGAACACCAGTGGAGTAACCCAGGGCTCTATACTTGGCCTGCTCCTCTTTGGCATCTACTTCTTGGATGTCAAAGCCAGTATCAAAGGCCTTTGGCTAACCAACTTCACAGATGATCGCAAACTGAAAGCAGTCATCAAATTCCCCCAGAATGAGAACACCCTTCAGGAAGATCTAATACAGACAAGTGCTTGGTATCAAAGCCACCCCAGATAACAATGTCATCAGTAAAGCACCCTTAAAAGTTGATTATCTAATCAGGGATCTGGGAATCCATGTAGATAGTAACCTAGCCTTTGACCAGCAAGTGTACCTGACAGTAAGAAAATCCTTCTATGTTACTCAACTTATAAGCAAGGGCATGGCATCTAGGTCCAGACAGGTCATCATACCACTGTACATGGCCCTCATCATACCCATCATACAGCATAATTCCCCCATCAGTATGTACCTGACCAGACGCATGCAGCAACTGGAACCTCCACAAAAGTTCCTTACAAAAGGAATACAGGGAGTAAACACAATGTCCTACACTGATCACCTCAAATCCCTGTCTCTTTACTCAGTATCATACAGACTTCTGAGAGGTGATCTTTACCTGGCATACAGGACATCAGCAGACCATGTTTAGGTGAGCCTTTTGCACATACAAAAACAAACAGCATCAGAACTACTAGATTAAAAACATTAATTTAGCTTGTGACATAAATAAGACATGTTAGGGAGTCATGTTAGAGAATATGTTTCTCAGTGAACAGGGTCCTCATCTGTGTAAAGCTGAATTCCTCCCTATCCCTTTTAAGTACAACTTGGACCAATGGATGGGTAATTAGAAATTCACACCTGGTCTGGCTACCATGTCTCTGATGGAAAGAGACAGCCAGTAAATCACCACCTATATAAATTAAATTTGTGGGTTACATTTGGTTGCATGGTTAAGTTTGTAAGGGCCCTAGAGGCCATTAGCCTAGTAAACACATGTAACTAGTCTAGTTTAGATACAGATTCTTAGTTTTACCACTTGAATTTGCTTATTCATGCTCAGCACTTGTTCAGAACTTGTTGTAAGCACTAAATAAGTTACAAATGACTACAGCATTCAACCTTCCTCATTACCTAGAGGAAAACAGTTTTTGTACTTACTTTCCTCACTTGCTTAGAGAAAAACAGCTTGTGCACTCACTTTCCTCACTTGTCTAGAGGAAAATATTTTTTTTATTCAGGCATGTCCAAGGGTCAGCTCCCAATGTTCTTTCCTGTCTATCTGATGAATCTGGGCATTTTGGGGCAATATAGCAATTGCCTCATGTACACAAACAACCCTCTCCTCCTACCACCCAACACTACAACCTGTGAGATATGCACTTATCTAGCCAAACTGGAGGTAAAGCTCTCTTCAACCAAGACTGAACTTAACAGTCAGGAGGAGAAGGTAAACACTTGCACCACACCACACTCATCACATAGTCCCACTAAACCTACACCACTAAAATCCACACATAGAAACACAAAAACATTTGAGGAGGCTCTCAGTAATAATCTGCTCAAGCAATAGAGACCTCCAAAGCAGAAACGCAAGCAACCTCCACCCCCCCCAACACAACCCAAATGACACATAGCCCACAGACTCAGTGTGCCACACAGCTCATAAGGAAAAGCAACGTACCCAACACTCTAGTCATAGGTGACTCTATAGTCAGGCACACTGATGTCCCAATCACAAGGCTAAACAAGAAGAAGGTTACTGTCAGCTGCCAGGATCCACCCCATAACCCACACACTCAGGTCATTCCACAACAAGTACAAATATGACTGTGTCATTGTCCATGTTGGTGTGAATGACCTGAGACATACCTCTCTGGACTACATGAAAAGAGACATGGAAGAGCTCTACAATCTTGTAGCCCAGGCAAGCATGACCCTAGCCCTGAGTAGCATCCTGCCATTGCCCAGAATGATACTGCAGTACAAGGACAAAATGATTGACTTCGACAATTTGTTAAGCTTCTGGTGTCATTCTAAGGGAATCTAGTATCTGTCTGCCTGGGAAGACATGGTCAACAGACCATGATGCTTTGCCAGAGATGGCCTGAACCTGTCACCCCTGGGATTCCAGATACTGGCTAAGGCTCTTGTTGCCCCTATAGTGCCTTTTTTAGGCAAGGTTCAAATGACAAATTCACCACCATAACAGGAACAGGCAAGCAAAAACTGAGAGTAATGCTACTCAATGCTAAAAGTCTAAATCTCAAAATGCACTCCCTCGAGGCACTCCTTAAAATGGAGAACATCGATATCTGTGTAGTGACAGAGACTGAGAGAGCATCCCTGCATTACCAGGCTATAACTCATACCACACTTTTCGGCCACCTAACCTGGACCGAACACCAAAGGTGTATGTCCATATTCATTAAGGATATCCACACCTTCAGGCTAGGTGCTCAGCATAATGCATCCGAGGTTATCCAAGTGCAACTAACTCTTGCCAAAATTGAAATCCAAATTGTAGGTTGCTACAGATCCCCCACCATGCCCCAGGATTCCCACTCCTCTTTTCTTGATATACTGGAAAATGTTAGGGTTCAACCAAGCACGCTAATAATGGGCAATTTCACCTACTCCACCATTAACTGGGAAAACTACTCATGTACCAACTCCTTCACTCAACGCTTTCTGGAATTCATAAATTCCAATGCCCTATATCAACTTATCCACACCCCCACCAGGGGCAACAATATCCTAGACCTAGTCATGAGTGACCGGTGTTCCACACCTGAAGTCAACTCCTCATTGGTCAGATCCGACCATAAGCTAATCACCCTAGATAGCCACATCCTGCCCACCACCCCTCATTAAGGAAACCGTGGTAAAAAATTTCTCCAAAGCCAACTTCATGCTTCTTAAGACAGAAGTGGCAAACTTCATGACATCCATGCAGATGGACAATACAGTTACGATTGCTGAATCCTACACAAATGCACTTTATAAGCACTTACACGAGTGCATGGATCATGCTATCCCAAACAGAACCAAGATGCTATCCTCCAAAAAAAGGAAGCCAATTTGGTGGTCCCCTGCCATAAACAAACTCTACAACAGAAGGAAGAAACTGCTGCAAACAGAGTAAAATCCCATGAGTGGTGGAGTTTCCTTATCAGCCTTAGTAAGAAGCTGAGATCCCTTATAAGATCCTCCAAAGCTAGCTATGAAAACAAAATGGCCACTGATTCGAGGGACAACCACAAAGCATTCTATAGCTATGTCAAGAATCTTAGTAGCAACACCCAGATCTGCTCTGAGTTACAGCACAATGTCATGAAAATTACAGAACCAACTGATATTGCCAACATCCTGGTAGATAGGTTCAGTGCTAACTTTACCCCTCTCTCACATCCTAAAGGGCCCATATCTATCCAGGAAGAATGCATAGTCCCTGTAATCACAACTACGCAGATAAAAGCTGCACACTGTAAAGCCAAAACCTCAGCATCCATGGGACTGGACAACATCCCAGGCTGCGTTTTACATGAACTTCAGAAGGAACTGGCTCCCCACCTAAGCACCATGTTCAGTCACAGTCTCACATCAGGCTATGTGCCCATTGAATGGTGCACAGCAACAGTTATCCCACTCCAAAAAGAGGGAGCCATCTCTGATCCTGGGAACTATCGCCCAATTAGCCCAACAAGCCTGGTCTGTAAGGCCATGTAATGTATCATCATGGAACTCATAAACAAAGACATTGGTAACCTCCAAATTCTGGACCCCATCCAGTTCAGGTTTGTGAAAGGCAGATCACGCCTCTTGAACCTGATCGCTTTCTTTGAGGCAGTCACCAAAGCCATTGACGAGGATAAGGTGGTTCACACAGCCTATCTTGACCTCGCCAAGGCTTTCAACACCATCCCCCACTCTAGAATTATAGCTAAACTCACTAAACTAGGTATAAATCCCTATGCCACAAGATGGGTTGCCAACTGGCTCACCAAATCTGACTTCAAACCAGTGACAGGTGGAGTACCACAGTGTTCAGTTCTGGGGCATCTCCTGTTTGGTATCTACCTCTCAGAAGTACAGGCTAACACAGAAGGCCTTTGGCTAACCAAGTTTGCAGATGACTGCAAACTAGGAGCCATAGTCGAGTCACCAAATGATGTGGACATCCTACAGAAGGGCCTCACTGAGACAGATGCCTGGTGTCAGAGCCATGGCCTCAAGCTCAATGTCAAAAAGTGCATTGTCATCCCCTTTGGTAAAAACTCTGTACCCATGAACTACTACATAGGCGGCAGTCTACTTAATGCCGAATGTGTGATAAGAGACCTTGGGACTCAGGTGGACAGTAATCTCTCCTTTGATAGCCACATCACCACAGTACTCAGGAAATCCTTCTACATGGCACACCTCATCACAAAAGGGTACTCATCCAGGAAAAAAAATAGGTGATTGTCCCCCTCTCCTCATCACTCATCAGACCCATTATAGAGTGCAATGCCTCTTTTGGAATATACCTCACAAAGACATCTGCAGCAGCTGGAAAGGCCACAGAAGTACCTCACAAAGAGGATTACTGGCCTCAAACAAATGCCCTACACTGACCATCTCACAAAACTCCACTGTTGGACATGCTGCACCTAAAGAAATCCCAATCCCTCTGAGCTACATGCTCTAGGGACCTATACCTTGTCATCACAATAAACAGGACATGCTGCATGGACAGATTCCTGTCCAAGAGACTTCTCATACTCTGGAACAAGCTACCCATCTATGTCAAGCAAAGTTCCTCATTAGCACTCTTCAAGAAAAATCTTGATGAGTGGATGGGAAATAGGAAATACACCCTGGGGATCACTTTTGTGGCTCTGCTCGACAGCGGCACAGGAAAATAACTTTCTTGGGTGATGTACACCAAGGAACCTTGTTGGCTAGGTTTACTTAGGCCATTGGGTCAACAGCCTAGTACCTCTCTATAAACCTATGAACCTATGAACATATGAACACACTTCAACACTCAAAATGCATACAGGTTAGAAGTAATATTATAAATACAATGAAGAGAATCATTCAATTTAACTTGGGCAAGAGACATTATACAGTTAAAAATGTTGAATAAGGCATTCACTTAACATTGTAGTCACAAGTCACATAGTACAGTCAGAGAGTTGAATAATTAAATGTAGTATGTACTTCATCTGGGGATGTGTTTCTATACTTGTATGACAAAAATATGAAACGGTTACTATCCTGAAGACTGAAACTGGTCCACTGAGACCAGGAAACTACCCCAGTCAACATAAAAATAATAAATATATATATATATATATATATATATATATATATATATATATATATATATATATATATACGTTACAGGCCTACCCTACAGAACACACCACTGTACTAACCTGAAAAAGCTTGGATGGATAGAATTCCCACACCTTCTTCACCAGTCCCAACTCATAGAGGCCTTCAAAATCCTTAAACAACCTGAGAATACCCCAGCACTAAAAACTTAATGACTCCCTACTCCAATCTAAGCTGCCTTCGCTCAGCAAACAGACTCCTTGTCCAAACAACTAAATCTCTCAACCTAGGTGGTGACGCGCTATTTGCCAACACCACTGGTAAAATATGGAACTCTCTCCCAAATAACATCATGCTTGCAATTTCTCTAAGTCAATTCAAAAATAGTCTAAAACTCCACTTCAAGTCACACTGGCTATGTCCTTGCTCAAACCCAGACTAGCTCTGTGCCATTAACTAAAACATAAACAACTAGCTAAGATGATAAGTACTTTGTATACTGTGATAAAGAAATATGTATCCTGTCTAACTCTATGTCATTATACTGCCTACCGTCCTTGCTAATATGTTATTAATGTTACATTTGTAGTAATCTCAGAAATAGTAATGGCAGTCTTGTACTTGTATGTAAATAGCCTATGTTTTTGTTAAGTTCTTTCAGCTCATTTACTGTACCTAATTATCAATGTAACTCTGTTGGAGCTTTTCTCACCGGGCCTCCGCTGAAAAAGGACATGTATCCAGTCGGACCATCCCGGTTAACAAATGTAAAATAAATAATAATAATAATAAATAAATATATACATACATACATAAATAATTAAGTAGTTTGAAATGCTATTTTGGAGAAATAATATACACAATTTCTAAACACCATCAAGGAAAAAAATTAAAAAATGGAATAGAAAGAGAGAGAGAAAGGAGTATTGGGGGTGTGTAGTGTACTTGATGGGATACTTTAATACAACTGTGGGGTATGGCTGAGTAATGTGTTTTAATGATTTTGATTGTGATTAGGATTTAAGCAGAGGTTGCATAATATTTGGTGTAAGGAAGCAGGTACGCTTTGTATCTTTTTATGAGATATTTATTAAAAGTTGTATCGGAATTCAGTATATGACTGAATTGTTCCTAGGTTAAATGGAAGAGATTCTCAAAGCTTTCTGGCAGTAAAAACAGAGGCTATGTTCTGCAGTATGAGGTTTTCTAAATGGTGTTTGGAGAGGTCATGAAGGAAACAGGGAACTAAATTTATGGATCTGGATATTAGGTGGCCAACTACAAAGGGGAAAGGACTTTTGTTTTAGCAGTTTGAAAATGTGAAAGGCAAGTAATAAACAGAATCTCTGTTTTACAGGTGGCCATTGGAGTACTTTCACTTGAGGATAGGGTTATGAATCTGCAGATACAATTATAATTTGCTTGTAGCTTTGAATTTTTTTTCTTTAATGCTGTGGTAATGAAAGGGAGGTTGTTGCTCTGTTTTGTTAGGAGGATACCTTTATCACTAGCACATCTACTTCATAGTGAGAGAAAGTGTGAAATCTCTGCTGACCAGAAGAATATTTTGGTAAATGTGGCCCTTGCTATATAATGTGATGCTGAAATTTCAAATTGTGTCCAAAGCAAACACCCATCTACTAGATGTGGCATATACCCTCCAGTTTATAATGGTTATACATAGCAAGTGACAGTCAGAGAGGTTAATTGTCTTAGCTTTTACTTTCAAATATCATACCTTTTGTTTTTAGTAGCAGGTACATTTTTCATAGCTAGATGGGAAGTAGGGACAAGTCATTCCCTAGATTTTTAATAGTGATGTGCTGGGGGGGGGGTGTCAACAGATAACCATATTATCTACATTTAGAATGAATGTTAGTATGGACGTTCCCTGTGCAGAATATTAATAAAGTTAGAGAAGAGACATTGTTATAGAATGGAGTTTTTGTGCAAATCTATTAAGAGAAAAACACTGGGCAACAGATATATTTCTAACGTAATTTTATTTGGTTGTTTGTTTGCTTATAAGTGTTGTTGTTTATTTATGTATTTCTTTATTTTTTAACTGGAATAGTACACTGATCCACATTTTTATTTATGTTCAGCCCAGGGTAAAGTAAACAACAATTATGTATAAACAGTGATTCTTTACAAAGCAAGTATGATCGCTACAGTGCATGCAGTTATGTTGCAAACCGATACAAGTTTCATACCTATTGAAACTACTCAGAGTAACAGTGTAGCTAAACTGTGTGTTGCAGGAATATTAACTGAACTGGAAGTTAGTCGGTGTTTGCTGAATTTTGTTATTTGCTAGTAATTATAGGTGTGGGGGTAGCCACATTCTTTGATTTCCTGTCCTTGCCTATTTAAGTGGTACAGTGTGAAATATTTTCTGCATAAAAACCTCAGCTTTGGCCGGCTAAGAACTTGCTGTATTCAACTGGACGTATAAGAGAATTTAAGTACCTTTATCTGCACCTTTTTTAAAATACAGTATTTAAATTGATTTTAACTGTGTGTTGCATGAATATTAACTGAACTGGAAGTTAGTCAGTGTTTGCTGAATGTTGTTTTTTGCTAGTAATTACAGGTGTGGGGGTAGCCACATTCTTTGATTTCCTGTCCTTGCCTATTTAAGTGGTACAGTGTGAAATATTTTCTGCTTAAAACCTCAGCTTTGGCCTGCTAAGAACTTGCTGTATTCAACTGGACGTATAAGAGAATTTAAGTACCTTTATCTGCACTTTTTTTCAAAAAAATACAGTATTTAAATTGATTTTAACTGTGTGTTGCAGGAATATTAACTGAACTGGAAGTTAGTCAGTGTTTGCTGAATTTTGTTATTTGCTAGTAATTACAGGTGTGGGGGTAGCCACATTCTTTGATTTCCTGTCCTTGCCTATTTAAGTGGTACAGTGAGAAATATTTTCTGCTTAAAAACCTCAGCTTTGGCCAGCTAAGAACTTGCTGTATTCAACTGGACGTATAAGAGAATTTAAGTACCTTTATCTGCACTTTTTTTTCCCCAAAAAATACAGTATTTAAATTGATTTTAACTGTGTGTTGCAGGAATATTAACTGAACTGGAAGTTAGTCAGTGTTTGCTGAATTTTGTTATTTGCTAGTAATTACAGGTGTGGGGGTAGCCACATTCTTTGATTTCCTCTCCTTGCCTATTTAAGTGGTACAGTGAGAAATATTTTCTGCTTAAAAACCTCAGATTTGGCTGGCTAAGAACTTGCTGTATTCAACTGGATGTATAAGAGAATTTAAGTACCTTTATCTGCACCTTTTTTTTCAAAAAAATACAGTATTTAAATTGATTTTAACTGCGTGTTGCAGGAATATTAACTGAACTGGAAGTTAGTCAGTGTTTGCTGAATTTTGTTATTTGCTAGCAATTACAGGTGTGGGGGTAGCCACATTCTTTGATTTCCTGTCCTTGCCTATTTAAGTGTTACAGTGAGAAATATTTTCTGCTTAAAAACCTCAGCTTTGGCCGGCTAAGAACTTGCTGTATTCAACTGGACATATAAGAGAATTTAAGTACCTTTATCTGCACTTTTATTTTCAAAAAAATACAGTATTTAAATTTATTTTAACTGTGTGTTGCAGGAATATTAACTGAACTGGAAGTTTTGACTCTGATCTTCAGTTAGTCCCACCCACTCTCCCTGTTTTTGTTTTGGTGTTAATCTTAGTGGCCTTGAAACTGCCCGCCCCTCTTGTAAATTTGTGTTTGGATACTCCTTCTGGGCTCATCTCATTTGCTCACTCAACTGAGTGCAGTGAGATCATATTCTGATTTCAGGCACTCCTACTGTGCACAAAGAGAGCATCTGGGAAACAGAAAAAAAAATGTAAGTTTGTTTCCTGCCTTTCCTGTTAAGTGGTATAAACTATTTGTAGGCTTCTGAGCCCCCAAGCCCTTCTGTATTGGAGGGAAGCCTTCTAGCTTAGTTTTTTTTTTTTATAACTAGCCAGTTTTCTAGTTTCAGCACTCAAATCTGTTTATTTGATCTCAGCACTTGTTCAGGAAAAAAAAAATTAATCTGCTTTTACTGTACTTGTGTTTCTACCTACTTTATTTTACTTTTGCATCATCTGAAAGGTACTCAGTTGTATTTATTACTGCTTGGTGTAACTCATTCTAAGCCTTTTGGTTTAAACACTTGGGCTTCGGACCAGTTGTTTTGCACTGAGAGGGTTTGTGGTCTGCACTGTAGTGGCAGAACAGGTAGCTTACATCCTTCTAGGTTGGGAACTGCTGATTGAGGGCTCAGTTTCTGTTATTCTAAAAGTGTATTAATTCTGGTTTAAGCACTTGGGCTTTCAGGCCAGTTATTTTACATTAAGAGGGTTCGTGGTCTGCACTCTTGTGTGAGGATAGGCTGAACTCTGCCCTTCTGAGCTGGGGATTTCTGGTTAAAGGCTTATAGTGCATGCATATCTGAACTGCTTCTTACTGAAGTTGGTGCGCCTTGTTTGCTGTGGCATAGATTGGATTCGGGCCTGCAGGATCTAGCTTTGATTGTGTAACTTGAGCACTAATCCAGGCATTCTCTAAAGTATTCAAGTGTATTTATTACTGCTTGGTAGTAACTTGATTAAAGTGTAGCTATCATTCTAAGTCTTTTGGATTAAGCACTTGGGCTTCAGACCAGTTGTTTTACATTAGGAAGGTTTGTGGCATGCACTGTGGTGGCAGGACAGGTAGCTTTCATCCTTCTAAGTTAGGAACTGCTTACTGAGAGCCCAGTGTCTGTTATTCTTAAAGTGTATTAGTTCTGGTTTAAGCACTTGGGCTTCAGGCCAGTTATTATACATTAAGAAGGTTCATGGTCTGCACTCTTGTGGGAGAAGAGGCTGGACTCTGCCCTTCTGAGCTGGGAATTTCTGGTTAAAGGTTTATAGTGCCTAAATATTTGAAATGTATCTTACTGAAATTGGTACACCTTGTTTGCTGTAGCATAGACTACATCCAGGCCTGCTGAATCTAGATTTGTTTATATGCTTGTTGTTTGTTTGCTTGTTATTTCCCTGGAACGCTAATTCCACCTAATATGCGGCTTCTCAGCGCTTCTGTGGATCACTAGTGATATCTGCATTGCTTACTGTACTTATTTCCTCGTTTCACTTGAAAGAAAGTTACTGTTTGTCATTTTTGCATTTAAGTTACCTGTAACACATTGCACTTAAGTTACCTGGCACTTGCTCGCTAAAGCAATTATATAAGTCAGCACTAAAAATTAAAAGCACTACACCCTCACTCCCCACTGGCCCTTGTTTTCAATTATTAAGGAATTCCCAATATTATTCTAGCATGTCCAAAGGTCAGTTGTCAATCTCCTCTCCGGTCCAGCTGGTGAATCTGGGAATCTTGAGGCAATGTTACAACTGCCTCCTGTACACAGACAACCCTCTCCTCCTCCCAACAAATTCCAACACATGTGAGAGATGCAACCATATAGCCAACCTGGAGGCTAAGCTCTCTCAACTCAGTACTGGCATAACCAGTCAGGAGGAGAAGGAAACCACACTCACTACAATTCCAGTCTCACATAGACCTACCACAACAGCAAACCAAACACATAATCACACAAAAACATACTTGGAGGCTCTAAATAAAGATCTGCCTAAGCAGCAGAGATCTCCAAAGCAGACACCCAAGCAACTGCTACCCCAAAACTAAACCCGTGCAACACATATCTCACAAAGCCATTGTGCCGAACAGTCACAGCCCTTAAGACTAAACAACACACCTGATACACTTGTAATAGGTGACTCTATCGTCAGGCACACTGACGTCCTGCTCACCAGGCTGAACAAGAAGAGGGTCACGGTGAGCAGCCTGTCGGGCGCTAGGATCTGCCACATAACACAAGCACTCAGGTCACTCCGAGGCAAGTACAAATATGACTCAGTCATTGTCAATGCTGGTGTGAATGACCTGAGATGTACCTCCCTGGACTACATGAAAAGAGACATTAAGGAGCTGTCTGAGCATGTAGCCCAGGCCGGTATGACCCTGACCTTGAGTAACATCTTACCCTCACCAAGAATGATGCCACAATATGAAGACAAGATGATCAATTTCAACAATTGGCTTAAGTACTGGTGTCATTCAAAGGGGATCCAATGCCTGTCAGCTTGGGATGATATGCTCGACAAGCCACGATGCTTCGCTAGGGACGGCTTGCACCTGTCACCCCTGGGCTTTTGGATATTGGCAAAGGCTCTTGCTACCCCCATATTGCCTTTTTTAGGCAAGGCTCAAAAGACAAACCCACCTCCATAGGTATCACAAGGGATAAGAAACTAAGAGTAATGCTACTCAAAGCCAGAAGTCTAAACCTCAAGATGCACGCACTCAAAACTCTCCTTAGCATGGAGAACATCGATATCTGTGCAGTAACAGAAACCTGGTTCAGGGCTCCCGAGAGCACCCCAGTACTACCAGGTTATACCTCATACCATACTTTTCGGCCCCAAAACTTGGATCGAACCACAATAGGAGGGGGAGTATCAATATTCATCAAAGATACCCACACCTCCTTGTTGGTGGCAAAGCACGAAGCACCAGAGACTATCCATGTGCAACTAACAGTGGGTAAAACTGCCTTCCAGTTTATAGCCTGCTACAGACCACCCTCCCAAACCCAGGAACCCCACTCGGCCTTTCTGAGAACACTGGAAAATATGAAGGTCTCTTCAAACACCATTATATTGGGCGACTTTAACTACCCAAACATAGACTGGGAGCATTACTCTAGCTCCAACACCCTAGCCCAAAGGTTCCTAGAATTTATAAACTCAAATGCTATGGAACAACTTGTTACCACTCCCACAAGAGGGGAAAACATACTGGACCTGATCATCACCAACATGGGGACTCTATGCTCCAGACCAGAAGTGTATCCCTCACTGGTAAGATCAGACCATAAACTAATCTCACTGGATATTCACATCCCGACCCCACCCACTGCCCAGAAAACCACAGTGAAAAACTTCTCTAAAGCAAATTCACACTCCTCAAAACTGAGGTGGAATCCTTCAAAGCCCCTGGGGCTGTGGAAAATACAGCCCAGACCGCAGAATCCATTATAAATGCATTCCATGAACACCTTCAGGAATGCATGGATCATGCGATCCCAAATAAAACCAAGACCCAATCCTCCAAAGGCAGACGTCCTGTCTGGTGGACCCCAGCCATAAACAAACTATACAAAAGAAGGAGGAAGCTACTAAACGATAGAGCAAAATCCCAAAAAGGGAAGGCATCAGTGATCAGTATTAGCAAAAAACTACGGGCACTCATAAAATTGTCTAAGGCCAGCTTCGAGAGAAAAATTGCACAGGACACTAAGGATAATCACAAGGCTTTCTTTAGTTATGTAAGGAACCTGGGTGGTAATTCCCAGATATGCTCAGAATTAGTCCAAAATGACAAAAAATACACTGAACCCACAGACATTGTCAACATCCTAGCTGACAGGTACAGCGTAAACTCCCCCCCTCCCCACCAAAAGGGCAAATATCTATCCCAGCAGAGTGCTGTCCCCCTGACATCTCAGATGCTCAGGTAAGAGCCACCCTCTCCAAAGCAAAAAACACAGCATCGATGGGACCAGACGGTGTCCCGGGCTGCGTCCTACATGAACTCCAAGAAGAGCTAAACCCAAACATAAAACTACTCTTCAATCTCAGCCTTACTACAGGGTATGTGCTCAAAGAGTGGCGTACAGCAACAGTGGTCCCTCTCCATAAAGGTGGTGCCTCAATGGATCCTGGAAACTATCGCCCCATAAGCCTGACTAGCTTGGTCTGCAAAGCTATGGAAAGGATCATCATGGACCTCATAAATAAAGATATTGGGGACCTACAGACACTGGATCCTACGCAGTTCGGCTTTGTTAAGGGCAGATCCTGCCTCTTAAACCTGGATGATTTCTTTGAAACAGTCATCAAGGCCATTGACGAGGGGAAGGTGGTCCACACAGCCTACCTGGACCTCGCAAAAGCCTTCGATACAATACCCCACTCGGGCATTATAGATAAGCTCACCAGCTTAAATATAAACCCCTATGTCACTAGATGGATTGCAAACTGGCTCAAGGACAGAACCCACATGGTTAGAATTGCTGGAGCCATGTCAGACTCCAAACCAGTTAAAAGTGGTGTCCCACAAGGCTCAGTCCTGGGACCTCTCTTGTTCGGTATATATTTCTCGGAGGTACAGGCCAACAAGGAAGGAGTGTGGCTGACCAAGTTCGCAGATGACTGCAAACTGGGTGCCATAATCGACTCTCCAGCCGACACAAGCATCCTCCAAAAGGGCCTCATAGAAACAGACAACTGGTGCCAGAGCCATGGCCTCAAGCTAAATACCAAAAAGTGTATAGTCATCCCCTTTGGCAAAAACAAAGTGCCCACAAATTACCACATAGGTGGTAATCCATTAAGTACAGAAGAAGTAATTAGGGACCTGGGGACCCAAGTTGATAGCAATCTCTCATTTGACAACCACGTGGCCAAAGTGGTTAGAAAAACATTTTATATAGCCCACCTAATCATGAAGGGATTCACATCTAGATCAGGGAAGGTCATCATGCCTCTTTACTCATCCCTCATCAGGCCCATAATTGAGTACAATGCCCCTTTTGGGATGTACCTTACCAGACACCTGCAGCAACTGGAAAGACCCCAAAAGTACCTCACCACGAGGATCAAAGGGCTCAAACAGATGCCATATGCTGCCCGGTTAAAGAAACTCCAGCTCTACTCAGTGGCATACTGCCTGTTCAGAGGCGATCTGTGCCTAACGTATAAAGCCATGTCCAACCTGGAATTGATGGACATGCTGCACCTCAGAAAATCCAAATCCCATCGGGCTACGTGCTCGAGAGACTTGAACCTCAGCACTGAAATAAATAGGACATGCTGGAGGGACAGATTCATAACCCAGAGGCTCCCTTCACTCTGGAATAAAATCACAGTCCAGGGTAGGCAGAGTCCCTCATTGAATTTCTTCAAGAGGAATCTTGATGAGTGGATGGGAGATCGTAGGTTTACTCCGGGTATCACTTCTGTGTCACTGTTAGACAGAGGCACAGTATACTAACCTCGAAAAAGGGCATAGCAAAATAAATTTAAAATGGGTGGCGAAAGCCAAACACATTCTGGCTAGGCTTATAAATGCCCTAGGGCAGATAGCCTAGTATGAACCTATGAACCTATAAACAAACATAATTTTCTCAGATACTGTTACTTTTATAAGGCGGGTCAGGAGATATGTGACAAATAAAATCACAAGTTAGAACATAAGTATGAAGATGAAACATATTATGTTTATTGATTTAAAAAACTGATAGAAAGATGAGGAGGAGGAGGAGGCAGTGGGCACGTAGTACTTAGGTTATCCCCAAGAAAAGTTTATATTAGAGAAAACAATCATTGAACCAGTCAAGACTTTTTTGGACTTGATCAACGTGAAAGTTTGTAGTAATAGGCTATGATCAATCTGATCAAATACTAATGTCTACAAAGACTGAACCATTTAGACTAACTTGCAGCATTTTCAAGAATATGATCATTTATTCCTGTCATTCAAAAATCTATGATGGCTGAAGGTTATAATTATATTTTTATGACTATACATATAGGACAGTTTTGTGAGGGCTGGTACAATGGAAATTGGCCTATCACTTCTGAAGGTAGTTTTAAGTACTTTGGAGTTGGGAGCTATCTATATTTCACTTCCATATAAGTGGTCTAGTACTGCTGTAAAGGCATAGATTATGGATGTAGCTTAAGGTATAGGCTAGGTGACTGTGGCATATTTTTTTAATCAGAAATGGTGTCCATTAGATCCAAGTGATAAGTCACCAGGTATTTGGGCTAAATGTTTTCAGTTCTGGCTCTAAAACAAAAGGTGGGGGGTGAATGGGGTTGGTGAAAAAGAAAAAGGGGAAGCCATGGCTGGGTGGGGAGTAACTGTGTGAATGCATTTGGAGGCGATTAGCGAAAGAGGGCATGTGCAATATTAAATTATGCCTTTTACTTGTTATTTATTTAAACCCGCGGTGGTGGTGCTGCGGTAGCGTTATCGGCTCACAGTAAGACGCTGTCCAATTCGCTTCTCAGCTAGAGCGTCTTCTGCATGGAGACATGCGCGAATGGGAGTACCTTCATTGAAGGTTGTGCATCAGGGCTGGTAACTCGGCCCATAAAAATCAACTACCAATCATTAGCGGACCGGAATTCAGCTGTGGCGACCCCTAACTAGGAAAAGCTGAAAGACACAACAACTTGTTATTTATTTAAGGTCCATAAGTTATTTGTTTTATTATATTCTACAAGTGAGTAGGATGGATTTTGATGGAGGTTTGTTGTGAACAAAAGTAGAAAGATGCACGTCTTCTAAAAGTACTTTTTGTTCAGTTTGTCAGATTAAAAATGTGGAGCATTGTCTCTGCTTTTAAGTGGGACATTTAATTATGGTAAGGTGCATTGAAGTCCTTTTACAAAACAGTCTGAAATCCTTGTAGATCACTGTTAGATTTATGCATGAGAACATTTCCAATCCATATGAATAAAGAGTGCAAAGGATAAGTGCAAAAGAGTTCCTGTTATGAAAATGAACTTTAGCAGAATAAACCCTAAGTTATTCTATAGTTTCAAACACAAAGAAACATCTTCATTGGCACACACAGACATTTGCACACACACACAACTTCACACATATATACACATGTGAGATCGATAGGAAGGGGTAAATGGAAAGCAAAAAATATCTTGATAGATTTAGCAAAGATTTACAAAATGAATGAATCAACTTTTGATACAATCGAAGAATGAGTGATGTCCATACTGACCCTGTGTTCAGTCCACTGTTTCTTCAAAATGCCAAGTAGATAGGCATCATGTGATTTAATTCTCTGTGGCGTGCATTCTATGTCTGTTATACTTCCTGATTACTGTAGGTAACACTTCATGGAAAGGCCAAACAATTTACTGAAGTATATGTTAAAAACCACTTCCATAAGACAGGCTTAATTGAATATTAGATCACTCTGAATTTTTTCATATGACAATAACATTATTTATGTTAATTAACAACAACTAATTCATTATTTACTGTTAGGTGCTCTTTAATGTACAAGTATGTAATTTAATCTTTTAGGGGAGTGATTGAATACATTGTTTTTATTGGATGAGAAGTGAACAGGTGACTCCCGTTTTTTTTTTTTTTTTTTTTAATAAATGGTGTCCTTATTTTTCAAAATGTTCTAAGGAAATCCATTGAACTATAAGGATGAAAGCACTTAACGAGTTGTGCAATAAATGAGATGATGTTACTGTCTGAGGCAATTGGTAATTTTTTTGTTAGTTGTACATTTTCAAGCGTGGTTCCATGTTTTTGTTAATGCAGAGGAGACGAAGAATCACATTGCACCTGAGACTCAGTTGCACTGTCTGTAATGATGTGCACTGAATTCCTATTAGGAATATTTGGTAGTCATGAAAGGTGTAGAATCCTACAAGCATTAATTTAATTTTGCATTCCTTTAAAGATCAGCTTATTCCATATAGTAATCTGCTATTTAAAGAAATTAGTCTGACTTATCAGAGGTGTACACTTCTCAGGGCTGTAAAGGACACAACTTCTCAGTTTTACTTAATTAGGTTTATTTTCAATGTAAAACTTGATTTTATAGGTGCCTGTTAGTGTGATGAGCAAACACAACTAAAGAAGGCCGTGTTTTTTCATTATGTTCTACATTGCCATTACAAGTCATGGAGCACATGTTTTATAACTTTTCTTAAAATTTGTTTAAATGAATGGAAATTGTTGCTGGTTTGGAGAAATATATAATGTAGTATGATGTAGATCATGTAAAGTGGACTCTATGGGCAGTCAGCAAACCTAGAAGTGTTAAAAGTGAAGATTATCTTTTCTTTAAGTGAAAACAATGATTTATACACATAAGCAAATATATAAATTATAAACCATAGCAGCATTTTTAACTCTGTAACCAGGAGGACTAAAATATAGAGATTTGCAGTGAAATGTTACTGATATGCTTTGGAACATGAATACTTTATATATAAATCTTCTGTGATACTAAAGCGGCAGTTATTCATGCTTTATCGACAATGCGTTTCAGATAAGCTGCTTTACCTTGAAGCAGTTAAATATAATCTGCAGTCCCCAAACACACAGCTCTATGGGAACCTAACATCCTTCAGTGAAAAACTACAAATAAGTGTGATTTTCTGCAGTTCCAAATGCAGTTGTGTAGCAGCTGACAGATGTCAAACACATGCAGATCAAATTATCTATTATCTGTAGGCCACCAGAAGTAGTCCAGAACCGCAACCACATAATTTAATAGATAGTCAGAATTGTTTAATAGATAGTCGGAACTGTTATCTATCAGAAAATGAGAACTACTACAAAAGCTAAATGAATCCCTGAGGAAAATACGATAAGGAAATTCTGTGCCCAATGCCAATAATTCAGAAATACACAGGAAAAAACATAGCAACATGCAGCACTGTCTTCTAAGAGAGAGTGCATTTAGAATAACATGCTAGTGTGAGCATAAAAAGGATGAACAGAAATGGTTTTGACAACCACATAAAACATCTGCCTAAAAACTGACAGGATATACAGAAGCATAATACATTCTAGTAAAGGAAAATGGGGCATCTGTTTTTTTTTTCCTGCTTCTTCAAGAGGAGGGGAAGGAGAACCATAGATGTTTGAAAAGTGTACGTGTTTTATACTGTGCAAAGTGAATAGGAACACACTTAGGAGTAAACAGTAGCTGATAGCTTGTTCTTACACCAATGAATGATAATTGAGAAATATAGATATGTTCAGAACTTGTTTATTTTTAAATATATAATTCCATTCACAAATCCTGCAGAATGAATGTGAATTAAATGAATCAGATGGATATTTAGCATTGGAAGTGTCAATTAATTTTATCTCATGTTCCATCCAGAATGTTTACTGGATCACTTAAATCACTTACAGTTGATTTGCTCATGGCATTTTACTTACACTACTGAAATCTGGCACTGTTATTATAAACAGAGAACATGATTTGAGATATTTGCAGACCTGGTAATGTACTGCTACAAATAATAGTGGTATACATCAGAGATTGATATAGATGCAAGATAGGGTCGGGCATTGTACATAAGATTCTTACTATATTAACCAACATACTATCACGAGAAGCAAATGTTGTTAGACTGCACTCTTACACCAGTAGAGCTTGTAGCCTGTTTGCTTCCATTATTACCCATATTTTTAAAAACAAATAAAACAGACGATGAATCCAAGCCATGCCGGTGCCATTTACACTACCAAGCTTATTCCTTCTACCTCATATTCTCCTTAGGTATTTATACACATTGACTAATAAAACACTTTGTGACATCTTCAAATATAGGCCTAGGTGACAGTGTGTGTGTGTGTGTGTGTGTGTGTGTGTGTGTGTGTGTGTGTGTGTGTGTGTGTGTGTATGTGCGCGCACGCGTGTGTGTGTGTGTGTGTGTGTGTGTGTGTGTGTGTGTGTGTGTGTGTCTGTGTGATAGAGAGATAGTGAGAAGTATGCTGCTGTTTTTTTTTCATGAATCCCATCATTAGTAAATAATAAATGAAAAAGCATATATTTACATTCCTAAACCTTCTCGATCTGTATAAATAACTAAAAATATACATTAACTGGATCATTTTAAAACCAAAACCTTCAAAGAAGCAATAATAATCCATCTCTGAGGGGAATACCGTTATGACATTTAGTCTTTACTGCCTAAAGCACTTGTTACCTTGGACTTATTTTTGAAACCAGGTCTTACATCCCTCCTAGGTATTACTGCTTCACTGTAATTCAAGTAAAGTAAGATAAAATGAAAAATTATGAAGGGTGGATCTGTCTCTATAAAGGGATTGTTTTTTTACAGATTTTTCAAGCTAGGAGAATGCTTTTATACAAGCCAATACTAACAATGAAATTGCAAAGACTTTTAACTAAAAGACTGCAAGTTTATAGAAATAGCTATGCAAAAAAATGGAGTATGTTGTCCATAAAAAGACGAAAAAATGTATTAAGGGAAGTAAAAAGATTTGTTAGGTAAAAGACAGGAATACATGATAAAAGCTATGTAAGTTGATACTCTGTGTTATGTAAATGCTTTGTGTTAATAAACTGATAACATCTGAGATTATGGTGCATCTTAAACAATCATAAGGATTACCTTCTTCTATGTGTTGTAATGAAGTATATAAGCAATGTTTAAGTTTGTCATCAGATGCTTGTTCCTTAAAATGATTAATCTTTGTCTATTATTCCAATAGCAAATAAGTTGAGTTTATTTATGTAATGTTCTATGATGATAAATAAATTCCTGCTTTCATTTTGTTAGCCAGTACCAAGTCATCAAGTCTTAATTTCTTATATACCTCAAAATGGGGAAAGGGGGTACTTTAAGATATTACAACCACAGATGGTATAAATTCATTTTCAGGGGTGTTGCAACATCTGCTAGGAACTTGGTCAATCTCCCATTTGCTGTCTTCTAACCCCAGATTGACAAACAGAAGAAAAAAAAAACAGAAAATACTCAAAGCTGGAATTAAAGAAAAAGCAGTTAACACAGCAACTCATTCTTAACTAAATTGTATCAAGGGGTACACACAATACCTCCTAGCCACAATCCGTGAAAAACACTGACTGACTGCTTGTCCTTGCAGCTGCTTAAATGCTTATCAGCACTGCCTTAAGGGAATGATTGTCACCACTTAAACTTACAATAATGGCCCCTAACTACTTGTAGCTGAGTTAGCCACCTGCTTTGCTTCACCCTAGCCATACCTTAGTTCACTTTACTCATATTTCTTTCTTCTGAGAACCACATTTATAATCCTAGAAATCTCAAAAGGGATCCTGTATATTGTGTCTCAGTTCAGAAATATCAGACACCTGCTGATCATGTGAAATGAGTGACTACAAATTGGTGCAACATGCATAAAATATGAGAGTTCAGTACAAAAAGCATGAGGATCATAACACAGCTGATTCATATGCACTGGTTTCATGTGGTCCACAGACAGCATGGATCTTTCCCAATGACAGACGTTCTGAGGCAGAACCCATGGTGTACATACCATGGTCAGCTGACCAGTACATCAGTGATTGTTTCTGAATACACAGTAATTTACTAAGGACCATTTACAACTTCTGCTGCCGCACTCTTGGCCAAAAATGCATGTGTTCCTTTAACTATTTTGGATACCATGAATTTCTTGCATCCAACAGGGAAGAGATACACTGTGAGTGTCCCAGCCATGCACTCTGATGACACTAGACAAGTTTCTTGGTGTGCTGATACAATATTTTGGTGACTATATTTGGTTCCTCAGGACATTACAGGAGACAACTATTTCTATGTCAGGTTTCTATGACATCACCCTGCCTTCTTCATTCTTGGCTACCACTGATCATACACAACTTGCAATAAGATATCATCTGTTCCATACAAAGATAGCTATATCATAATAAACATGCTTGTTTCATGTGCCCCCCCCCCCACCTGGATTGTCAGACGTAGCTGCTCATTTCCCATCCTTCTATCCCCTACTCTTCTAAACCCATTCTGCAAACTGAACTGGGGTTGTCTGGGTCACAATAAGGGCTATATCCCTCTGTGCCACAGAGTCAGGGAGTTTACTAAATGTTACTTAAATACAAACTAATAAATAACAGCTGCATTCTCACTAGTAAATCTTTTACTGAAATTAAATGGTAAACTTCCACACATCCACAAGCCATTCACATAACCCTATCCTCCATCCCCCCCTCACTCCAACCCACACTCACCCTCCCTCCCTCCCTCCCTCCCAGTCCTGCTACTTCTTACCCAAAAAGCATCACAATCTACTCTCTGAATGTCCAAGGGGGCATCATCAAAACCTCAGAATTTCATGCCTGGATTGCCCTCCACTCCCCACACATTCTTACCCTGTCTGAAACCTGGCTAAAAACCTTCTGTCTCTAATATTGCAATTTTACCACCAAGCTATAACATCTTCTGCTCTGATAGAATCCCAAAGAAAGGAGGAGGTGTTGCTATCCTCTATTCTGATCAACCTAAACTCTCACTCCTGTACCTAATTTCCAGCCTGCTGAATTACTTATTCTGAACCGCCACCTAAATTCACACAAAAAAATTTGCCTTAACCTTTATATACATCCTACCAGGTAATAACATCCCCACTCTAGAGCATATTCTGTCTTGGTTCTCCCTCAACACAGGCTATGAAACTGTCATCCTGGGATGTGTAAATATCAACTGGTCCAAACTTTTAATTGACTCCCCACAACTCAGCATTAACTTACATGGTTTCACCAACCCATAACCAGAAAACTTCACATTCCTACCCAATTCTCAATTGGATTTTCACTAACACCCCTACTCTCTACCATAACTCCCGTACCTTACCTGGTATTTTGAGTGACCATCTTCCTACCCACACCCAAAGATACACTCTTCTAGCACCAAAATCACACACATACAAAGATATTCATAAACTTTAACCCTGAAACATTTAGCTCCATACTATCATACATAATCGGTCTGTCCTCCAGCAGCTCCCTTTCAATGAAGCTGTATTAAAGTTCAACCAGATATTTCAAGACATTCTCAACTCCCTTGCCCCACTCAGGAGGAACAGAACTAAAGCTAACTTCACACCCTGGTTATCTAAAGAAACTCAATCCCTTATGCATAAATGAGACAGTGCTTAGAAAGCTTGGGTCAAAACCAAATCACCATCTCTGCTTGAAAACTATAGTCAACTCAGGAATCTTTCCAAAAAACTAATCCAGAACAATAAGAAAACTTTCTATACTTCACCCCAATTTAACAGAAAATCTAATCCACAAAAATTCTGGTCTACTGTAAATAGAATTATTCATCCTGGTAATGCTTCCACACCCTCCCCCTTCCCAAACAATACCCCACTAGAAACTGCCACCCTTATTAATTACTACACAGATACTATACAAAAACTAACACATACCAGCTATAACCCTGAGCCCCCCCTCACCTCTTCTAACCTGCACAGCAAAAACCTTTTCTCCCTCAAACCAGTCTCCACTGCCTATATCAAATCCTTATTTCTCGAACTTAAACCTTGCCCCCCTCTCCTAACAACCTACCTCCCACCTTCCGCAAACTTGTCACCGAATCCATAGCCTACTCTATTAATCAACAGATCCATTCAATATGCCACAGTCCCACACAGCATGACTTCAGGCCATACCATAGTATTACAACTGCATTTCTATCTTTTACCCACACAGTAACTGAGGCAAAAGATAACAACCAACTAGTATCCTGCCTTTTTCTTGACCTCTCTAAGGCCTTTGATATTGTTTATCACCCTCTACTTCTGTTTAAACTATCCAGTCTCAACCTCTCTAAATCCTCTCTTAACTGGTTTGCAAGTTACCTCTCCAATAGGCAGCAATAAGTTAGATGGCTCACATCCTGTTCCTCCTTCCTACCCATTAAAATTGGTGTCCTGCAAGGCTCCATTCTCGGTCCTCTTCTTTTCAACATATTCACAAATGACCTACATATTGCCAGCAGACAATCCTCCCTTATTCAATATGCAGATGATTCTTCACTCTTTACCATCTATAACACCGTTGCTGACCTCCACACACATAACCAAAGTTCTATCCTTTAAATTGAAAAATGGCTCTCTGACAATCAGCTTATTTTGAATCCAGAAACAAATAAACTTTTACTGTTCCAGCCTCAACCACTAGCAAACCATAAATCTACCTTTTCCATTACTTCTTTCGACATGACCTCCATTAAAGTAGAGCCCAACACCAAACATTTAGGAACCATTATTGATAATGATCTAAAATTCAATCTGCACATCCAACAAAGCATTAAAAAAACCACCAGAAACTAGGACTATTATACAGAAACAGGAAATTCCTTACCTCTGACACTAAACTCTCCCTTGCTCAAGCACTCCTCCTCCCCACTTTTCTATATGCAGTTCCAATCTTTACCATTATCCAGTCTACACTCTTAATCAAGTTAGAACAGACATATCATAAAATTGCCCATTTTGCTACTAACTTACCATACAACTCACACCACTTCCTTGCTCTCAACACACTCCAATGGCCAGAACTTCCGCAGCAACTCCAGTTGACTCAGTTCTGAATCCTACACTCCATTCTACACAAACCCACATCCTGCCCCTCCCTATCCTCCCTCGTCACTTATTACACACCCAACCATTCTCTTTGTGCATCTAATCAACAACTCCTTGCCATCTATAAACCTAGTAAAAACATAGGAAATCTTGTCTATAAACATAGCGCAGCCAAGGCCTGGAATAAACTCCCCTCAGCCATAAACTCCCCTCAGCCATAAGGATATCACCCCATCCTCAGCACTTCAAAAAGAACTAAAACAATTTCTTCTTAACTCTAGGACCTGTCACTGTCTTGCCCCTACCTAATCCCCTCCACATCCACATCTACCAATAGTACCCTACACACTACGCTTCCAACTTTATTTTTCTTTATACTTCTACTAACCATGTAAATACATACATACTGCCTCTTCTAACTACCCCCTCCTTTCTTAACTAAATCTCTCTCTCTCTCTCTATTTCACTCCTCTTGTTCACATATATCTCTACTAAAACTACATTCATTGAAATTTTTTATCGGTTTATTATGCTTTTTATACCACATATGTTTTCTCTTATTGTATCTAGGCTTTTTGTTCTTTTTGCATTGCCACTTTAGAGTTTTTTAATTTCTGTTATGTCTGTGTACTGCAGCCTTTCTCCTCGGGTCTCCACTGAAAATGGGCTATGTAGGCTCAGATGGCCAACCCAGTTAACAAATGTCACATAAATAAATAAAATAAATAAATAAAAGCATGGCTTTGCTCATCAAAATATTAATATTCAAAATACACATAACTTGGCATATTCACTTCCCTTGTGAATGACTAACTCCTTAATTATTGGTTGATCACAGTTAACAACAGAATTAATCTTAATGCTATCCCCCCACTACAGTTGGTCACCGTTTAAATATACTAACTTTATGATTGCATAATCACTCTGAAGGGAGCGACTCCTGCAGTGGCTAACATGGTGGCTAAATGAAGTGTAATCTTGTGGTTTCATTAAATGAACATGAATTGGAGCCAGCGAAACATCTGGGAAACAGGACTTAGCAGATTGTACATGGGGAAACAGAAGCCTGCTTCATCTGAAAATCTTTTATTGGTATGTGAGAGATGTCAGTAAGTAATTCATCTTTGAACAGGTTATAGAAACATTAACAGTTATATTAGGTCAGTTTTGGTGGAAGCTAGTAGGATAAGCACTGTAAACTGAGAATGCTTCCACAACAGTTTTTGTTTTACTTCAGACATTTGTATTAGCTTTCACCAATGTTTGTGCTCAGATATTATCATAGTGAGAAAGTTTATGGTATGGAATTAGGCACAGTATAAACAACATGGGCATCATTCTGATGATTCTGGTTACAGAAGTAATAAATTACATGTATAATGATATGTAATTATATGACATAATATTTTTTGTGTGAAATGTACAGAATATTATGAGGATTATCACAGTAAACTGTTATACATACAGCAAGAGTTACCCTTTGCTGTTATACATACAAGAAGAGTTGTCCTGTGCTGTTATACATACAGCAATAGTTACCCCATGCTGTTATACATACAGCAGGAGTTACTCCATGCTGTTATACATGCAGCAGGAGTTACTCCATGCTGTTATACATGCAGCAGGAGTTACTCCATGCTGTTATACATGCAGCAGGAGTTAACCCATGTTTGCAAATAGGACATGGCAAGTATTATGCAGCAACTGGACAGGTGAAATCCTTGGTTACAATGAGGGTGTCCCACAGGGCTCTGTCCTAGGCCCTTATTTGTTTAGATTGTATCTTTCACACTTAACTTTTTCATTTGAGGTGTTCTACAGCCTATATGCAGATGATCTGAAATTGGGTAAACTGATTAGCTATGTTACAGATAAGGCATGTCTGCAAAATAACTTGACTAAATTGACCATTTGGGCACAAGAGAATAATATGCTAATAAATACATCAAAAATGAAGCATATGCGATTTGGGAGACATAGTTAATACAACACACATTGATTGAAACTATAGACTCATTTAAGGACCTGGGTATATGGGTAGATTCAGCTATGAGTTTTTTCTAATCACATCAACCAATTGGTTAATGATAATTATAGAACTATAGGCTGTATAAAAAGATTTATAAAGTCTAGGAAGTGAAAAATAATGAAGTAATTGTTTGTTAGATACATTAGATCCAAACTTGAGTATGGAATAACAATATGGAAACCCTATAAGACAACAAGCATGAGTATACTGGAAAAAGTACAGTGGAAATATACCAAGGGCATCCACAGATATAAAAATGTTAGTTTTGAAAGACTAAAATACCTGAACTTGTATAGTGTCTCTTATAGATATCTAAGAGGAAATCTTATTCAGGTATATAGGCCATTTAGGGACAACTACCTCTGAGAATGTTTGGGGTTAACAAAAAGTAATAGAGAATCATCAGATAACCTATGTAGATTCTATAAGAATGAGAAGTGTACTAATTGGTTCTCTGACAGAGTAGCTGATACATGGAACAGACAACCAAATTACATTAAAGCAAGTAATAGTTTAGATATTTTTAAGAACAGCCTGGATACTTATTATGGGAACAAGTGTTTTGGTATATTGGCAATCTAGAAGGGCATTAATGCCACTGCTTGAAATATTTGTATGTATGCATGTATGTATGTATGTATGCATGCTGT
>NC_056727.1:387134802-387147302 GCF_019279795.1 Protopterus annectens | reverse complement strand
ATATTTTTTCCATATAACACAAATATATATATTTTGTACTTATATCAATGTTGTTATAATATGTTTAGTTTAGTTTTTGACTTAGGGTAGGTTGGTCCATTTAAAAGCAGCAATTTTATGTAAGTGTACCTCTTTAACAAGTTCAGTGAACGAGTTACATTGTAAATGATAGGTTAATTTGATCACCTGCTGTTTTAAAAGAGTTCAGAACTGTTAAAATTTTATTCTGAAGAAGTTTGCTTGTTAGCAAACGAAAAGCACTTATTTTATACAATAAACCTCCGGTGTTTTAGTACTTGGCATCTTTCTTGGCAGAGTTTTTGTTTTTGCTTACAGTTTTGTGTGCTGTTTTGTTTTTGAGGTTGTCTTCACTACTGTCAATAACCTGTACGATTTGAGCCGAGCAACTATTTGGCTGATGGATGGAATCTTTTTTAAGAAAGGTGTTACGATTACACAGCTATATAGCATTCATGCATTTGTAAGGTTTGGTAGTTATAACAAGGCAATCCCTCTACTGTACACGTTTTTTTCTAAGAAGTCACTGAAATGTTATAATTATTTCTGGCATTGTGTGCTATACCTACTGTCAGAGCATGAGCTAGAAAGTGCTGTCAGGTTTGTGTTGTGTGACTTTGAAATTGCAGCTCTCAAAAGTGTGAGATTGAACATTCCATTTGCAATCTCTAAAGGCTGCCTATTCCATTTTGGACGAAATGTGTGGCGGAAAATATAGAGTTTAGGTTTAGCTGCTACATATAACTCATCGCAGTCCTTTCAATTAGTAATCAAAAGTTTGGTTGCTTTAGCGTTTCTGAATGAAACTGAAGTGGAACCTACATTTGAGTTATTGCAATAGGGTTTTCCAGATGAAGGATGTGAAGTGTTAAAATACTTCTCTGATTAGTATATACATGGCAAACAACGGACATTTCACACTAGAAATGTATCACATATGAGATTCCCTCCACTATTTCCTATCTGTTTTTGGAACATGAGTGAGTTGAATGATTTGTGCTTGCCACGAATGCAAAACACCCTAGAGGCATGGCATAGGAGGTTAAAGTGTCTCATGGGGAGAGGGGTACTAATTTATCACTCCTACTGTCTTGTCTGGTTCGTGAACAAAACCATGTGGATGAGTTCCGCATTAGGGTAGCAACAGGATATGTGCCATCTCCCAAAAAGAGAAAGCTTGTTGAGCAGCACAATCGGTTTCAACAAGTGATAAGTAACAGGGCAGATTACACCGCTGTTGGGTTTGTTCACTCTATTGCATATTTACTAAAAATGGAAAACTGCGCAAATATTCCGTTTCTTGTATGTTTGTACATACATCTATTGTTGAATCTATCTACCTTTTGTTTATGTAGCACATTGTGCTCTAGCTTTAATGTGTTTGCAATGACAGGTGTTGCTATTGCTGGCAGCAGGTTTTGATTGTCATTGCTATGGGTTTCGTTCTATTGGTTGTCGGTTATGTGGGGTTTTGTTCTTATGAAAGTTCGTTGCTGTGGGCTCACTCTTTTGCATTTCGTTGTTATGGTCTTTTGTTTAAGTGTAGTAGACACATATATATATATATATATATACATATATATATATATATATATATATATATATATATATATATATATATATATATATATACACACATATATATATATATATATATATATATATATATATATACACACATATATATATATATATATATATATATATATATATATATATATATATATATACATACATATATATGTATATATATATATATATATATATATATATATATATATATATATGTGTGTATGTATATGGGTCATAATGCCAAAACGACAACGCCAAAGGTTCAGATGACTGAAACTTAATTTTAAAGTTATTCAGAACTTTCAGAAGATTGAATGTCTACAATAATGACTGTTGCTGACCTGAACTCAGCGGAACAGCAAATATGCTCATTTCCGCACTGTAGTGCGATATCGGAGTTGGCATATTTAATTTTCAGGGGGGTTGGGAGTGCAGGAGGTGCAGCCTCCCTGGAAAAATGTAAATATTAAAATTAAAATGATTGTAAATATTAGTTTCACAAATCTCCACTAAATATTCATGCGGGTGTTGTAGATATCTTCATGAATATTCAATGGAATTTTTTATTAGTTCGTGGGTATTGGTTTGTGGCGGGGTTTAGGAGAGAGTTAGATAGCTGTTATGCAGATTTAAAGTGATGGGGCATTATTTATATAGGATGAGTTGCTGATTTGTGTATGTATTACGTGAGAGGTATGTTGCATGTTATAAGGTGGGTTTTTTGAGAGTCGGCAATGTAGACTGTCAGCCTTTTGAGTTTTCGGCATTGTCTTAGCATTATGAAAGTCAGTCTACTAGGATTTTGATCATCTACTGTAAACCTATATATATATATATATATATATATATATATATATATATAAGAAAAATACGTTCTACCAAACATTTTAAAACTGACTTATTTCAAAACGAACTCAGAGCATGTAACTGGAACCCCTTAAAAACACTTCCACTTAATGAAGCAGTTTCATTCTTTAATTCTACTTTTCTTTCCATTCTGAATAAACATGCTCCTGAGCGTACCATTAGAATGAAATCAAATACAGCCCCATGGCTCTCAAATGATACAAATAAACTAATCCTCTCTAAAAATTAGGTTTGGGCCAAATGGAGATGCCATAGAATTAGCTCTGATTTTCTTCACTTTCGCCAACTTAGAAACCTTACCAAAAAAGCTATTATCACTGACAAAAGAAAGTTCTACTGTGAACTTCAAGAAATACATTCCAACAAACCCAAACAATTCTGGTCCTCAATCAATAGACTCCTATCCCCAGGAACAGCCAAAACTCCCTCCCCACTAAATGCTGACCCAGACACCCCTCACCAAACTGCAAATGCTTTTAACTCTTTCTTTACCGAAACTATACAATCTCTTGCTAAACAACTGAACACTAATAACTTCTATCCTCCAAACAATCTAGTAGACTCTTCTTACAACTTCTCTCTACAACCTATCTCTACCTCTTTCATCTATAGACTTATTTTTAAACTGAAACCCTGTACCCCCTCTGCTGACAAACTCCCTTCCCTTTTTCTGCAAAAGGCAGCCAAAGGAATTGCATACCCAATAACAATACTCATAAATAGGACCATCCAAGAGGGAACCATCCCTGATATCTGGAAAGTATCTCATATTATCCCACTACACAAAGGCGGTAACTCTATTGACTACTCCAACTTTAGACCAATTGCCCTTCTCTCACCTTTAGCAAAGATTATGGAGAAATGTATTCATCAGCAACTTGTACAGTATCTCTCTTTACACAATATTATAGCTAACTGTCAACATGGCTTTAGACCCCACCATAGCACCACCACTGCTCTCCTTTCCTTTATAGATACCATTAACAGCAACCGCAACAATAATCTTTTCTCTTCTGCTCTATTCATTGACCTCTCAAAGGCATTTGACATGGTTAACCACTGTTCCTTAATTAACATCCTTGAATCCCTCTCATTTGATACTCTTACCATCAAATGGTTTAGTTCTTATCTCAGTAACAGACAACAAGCCGTTCTCTGGGACAACCACATCTCCTCCTTACTGCCCATTTCTATTGGGGTGCCTCAGGGCTCTATTCTTGGTCCACTTCTCCTCTCCCTCTACATTAATGATCTCCACTCTGTAATTCCTCAAGCCACCTGTATTCAATATGCAGACGACTCCACTATTATTTGTTCAGCTTCCTCCTCCTCTGATCTAATCTCACTAACTCAAAATATCTTTAACACAGTAGAAACATTGTTTACTCAACGATGCCTTCTCCTTAATGCTAAAAAAACAAACTTCTTCTCTTCACCCCCACTATTCGTACCCCCCCCCACTCAATTTCACCATCTTGTCATACAACAACACTGTCATCTCTCCAGACTCTACAACTAAACTGCTAGGAATAACCATTGATAACAATCTCTCTTTTGATCAACACATCAACAACACCATCAAGTCAGTAAATAGAAAGATAAGATCCTTATACAGTATTATACCATGATCCCCCCAAAACGTGCACGCTGATTGGCCAGCGTGCCCGTTGTAAATCGAGTTATACTAATGGAAAAAGGTCCGGTCGCCCGGACTTTTTTCCATTAGTATAACTTTTTAAACACTGTCTCGCTATGTTAAATGGGTTTAACATGGCGAGACAGCTTTAAAATAAGCAACGGAGATCTCCGTTGCTTATTTTAAAGCTGTCTCGCCATGTTAAACCCATTTAACATAGCGAGGCAGTGTTAAAAGCAACGGAGAAAGCAAGATCTCCGTTGCTTTTTAGTCTCGCTATGTTAAATGAGTTTAACATAGCGAGACAGTTTAAAATAAGCAACGGAGATGTCCGCTGCTTATTTTAAAACTGTCTCGCTATGTTAAACTCATTTAACGAAGCGAGACAAAGCAACGGAGATCTTGCTTTCTCCGTTTTTGCTCAACTCTGATGTACTGCGCAGGCGCGAGTACATCAGAACTGCCGGATGCCAAGACATCTGCGGAAGGGCAGTAAACAGGCATTATACTATGCCATTATTTAAGAAAAGTAATAGTTTCTTTTCTTAAATAATGTCATATAATAGCAATAACCACTTCTGGGTGTGGGTAATGCTAAATTTACCCACGGTTGGCTTTGGTCCTCGGCCGCCTCGGGACCAAACCACGCCAACCGTGGGTAAATTTAGCATTACCCACACCCAGGCGTGGGTTATTGCTATATTAAACCATTCCTCACCCCATCAACTAGAGCTACTATTGCCCACTCCCATCTTTTATCTACTCTCTTCTATGCCTCTCCTAGCTTCACTAACCTCAAGAAAACTAACCTAAACAAACTAGCAACTTGCTACAATAACATTGCCCGCTTCGCCACTGGTAACACTTTCAGAACCCATCACTGCCTTAACCTGAAACTTTTAGGCTGGCTAGAACTACAAAACTATATTATAATCTCACAACTTACTATTGCCCACAAAATTCTGTACCAACCTGATAACACCCCTATACTATCACAGCTTTTACTCCCTTATAACAATCTTACCTCCCTTCGTTCCTCTTGTAAATTCCTGACCAAACCTATAAAGGCTCACAACTTAGCTGGTGACTCTCTATTTACTAATACTGTAGGCCGAGTATGGAATTCGTTACCTAGTGATCTAACTCTAATCACATCCCTACCCCTCTACAAACAACAAATCAAACTGCACTTCCAAAATCACTGGCTTTACTCATGTAATACACCAGACTGATTTCTATCCTCCCTACCTGACCTTTAACCCTACATTGTGCGTAATACTTAGCAATTTCCTTTCTTTCTCCTTCCAGTCCTTCGATGCTCTGATCTACTTCTCTCTCCTCTCCCATCTCCTCTTGTTAGTCCTTTTCTTTTCTTCTCTTACTTCTTAACTACTGTCTCCTCCCTTTATCTTACCTAACACTACTCCTCCTACTTCTCCTCCCACTTGTACTTTTATCTTATTATAGCAGAAGATTTAAGGTATAGCCTGTTTGTATTAAGTAAGATGCTTTGAAACTGATTTAACTCTAGTCATGACTACTACTGAGTATGTGCCTTAATTTTTGTTGATTTTATTCACCATTTTTTATTATTATTACCAATTTTTATTACAAATTTTCTTTATTTCTTTTTATTCTATGCGTTATTATTATCATGTCTCTTGTTATGTTTTATGTGGAGCTTTTCTCCCCGGGCCTCTACTGAAAATGGAAATATATCCAGCTAGACTAGCCCGGTCAACAAATGTAAAATAAATAAAATAAATTATATATATATATATATATATATATATATATATATATATATATATATATATATATATATATATAGATATCTATATATATATATATATATATATATATATATATATATATATATATGAATGAATATATTGATATATATATATATATATATATATATATATATATATATATATATAAATATATAATACATTATAATGCCAATAATGCAAATGTTTAGGTTCATACTAGGCTATCTGCCCTAGGGTATTTATAAGCCTAACAAGAGTGTGTTTGGCTTTCGCCACCCATTTTAAATTAATTTTGCTATGCCCTTTTTCGAGGTTAGTAATTTTTCGAGGTTAGTATACTGTGCCTCTGTCTAACAGTGACACAGAAGTGATACTCGGGGTAAACCTACGATCTCCCATCCACTCATCAAAATTCCTCTTGAAGAGAGTCAATGAGGGACTCTGCCTAACCTGTACTGGGATTTTATTCCAGAGTGAAGGGAGCCTCTGGGTTATGAATCTGTCCCTCCAGCATGTCCTATTTATTTCATTGCTGAGGTTCAAGTCTCTTGAGCGTGTAGCTCGATGGGATTTGGATTTTCTGAGGTGCAGCATGTCCATTAATTCCAGGTTGGACATGGCTTTATACGTCAGGCACAGATCGCCTCTGAGCAGGTGGTATGCCACTGAGTAGAGCTGGAGTTTCTTTAACCGGGCAGCATATGGCATCTGTCTGAGCCCTTTGATCCTCTTGGTGAGGTACTTTTGGGGTCTTTCCAGTTGCTGCAGGTGTCTGGTAAGGTACATCCCAAAAGGGGCATTGTACTCAATTATGTGCCTGATGAGGAATGAGTAAAGAGTCACAATGACCTCCCCTGATCTAGATCTGAATCCCTTCATGATTAGGTGGGCTATATAAAATGTTTTTCTAATCACTTTGGCCACGTGGTTGTCAAATGAGAGATTGCTATCAACTTGGGTCCCCAGGTCCCCTAATTACTTCTTCTGTACTTAATGGATTACCACCTATGTGGTAATTTGTGGGCACTTTGTTTTTGCCAAAGGGGATGACTATACACTTTTTGGCATTTAGCTTGAGGCCATGGATCTGGCACCAGTTGTCTGTTTCTATTAGGCCCTTTTGGAGGATGCTTGTGTCAGCTGGAGAGTCGATTATGGCGCCCAGTTTGCAGTCATCTGTGAACTTGGTCAGCCACGGTCCTTCCGTGTTGGCCTGTACCTCCGAGAAATATATATCGAACAAGAGAGGTCCCATGACTGAGCCTTGTGGGACGCCACTTGCAACTGGTTTGGAGTCTGACATGGCTCCAGCAATTCTAACCATGTGGGTTCTGTCCTTGAGCCAGTTTGCAACCCATCTAGTGACATAGGGGTTTATATTTAAGCTGGTGATCTTATCTATAATGCCCGAGTGGGGTATTGTATCGAAGGCTTTTGAGAAGTCCAGGTAGGCTGTGTGGACCACCTTCCCCTCATCAATGGCCTTGGTGACTGTTTCAAAGAAATCAACCAGGTTTAAAAGGCAGGATCTGCCCTTAACAAAACCGAACTGGGTAGGATCCAGTGTCTGTAGGTCCCCAATATCTTTATTTATGAGGTCCATGATGATCATTTCCATAGCTTTGCAGACCAAGCTAGTCAGGCTTATGGGACGATAGTTTCCAGGATTCGTTGAGGCATCACCTTTGTGGAGAGGGACCACTGTTGCTGTATGCCACTCTTTGGGTACATATCCTGTAGTAAGGATGAAATGGGGAGGGGGGGGAGAAGTTTGTGCTGAACCTGTCAGCTAGGATGTTGGCAATGTCTGTGGGTTTGGTGTATTTTTTGTCATTTTGGACTAATTCTGAGCATATCTGTGAATTCCCACCTAGGTTCCTAATATAACTAAAGAAAGCCTTGTGATTATCCTTAGTGTCCTGTGCAATTTTTCTCTCGAAGCTGTCCTTAGACGATTTTATGAGTGCCCGTAGTTTTTTGCTAATACTGATCAGAGATGCCTTCCCTTTTTGGGATTTTGCTCTATCATGTAGTAGCTTCCTCCTTCTATTGTATAGTTTGTTTATGGCTGGGGTCCACCAGACAGGATGTCTGCCTTTGGAGGATTGGGTCTTGGTTTTATTTGGGATTGCATGATCCATGCATTCCTGAAGGTGTTCATAGAATGCGTTTATAAAGGATTCTGCGGTCTGGGCCGTATTTTCCACTGGCCCGGGGCTTTGAAGGATTCCACCTCGATTTTGAGGAGTGTGAAATTTGCTTTAGAGAAGTTTTTAACTGTGGTTTTCTGGGCATGCTGAATGGCATTTCATCAACACCAACAGGCTGGAACCTCACAATAATGAAGACCATAGCCTATGTCATACATGATAATTTAATAAAGATGTTTCTTGTTTAAAAAATAGCATAGAGCAGATGTCAGCTTTAAGCACATTTGACAATTTGCTGCGTGTATCTACATATCTTATATATCTATATCTGTATCTGTTTTGTTGACAAACTTTAATCAACAAGTCGTAGAGACAACTGTGCAGGACTGTTACATTATTGATGTTGAGAAATATTGTGGAATCTCTGAGAGAAAGTATGCAATATTGTTGCATTCTCCAAGTTATGTCTCGGAGCTTGTGCAATTGTCAATTTTTTTTTTTTTTCATATTTTTGTATTGATGTTACAACAGCAACATTTGCATATTTAGATTGTTTATACTAACCTATATACAGTGGGGGAAGGGCAAATTCCCTGATCCCACTGTTCTGTAATGTAACAGAAAAAAGTGAACTGTCAATGAAATTAAGTTACCAGTACACATACATACTCATACCACATGCATATATGCACACACACACACACACACACACACACACACACACACACACACACACATATTAATATATATATAAATATATCTATATATATATATATATATATATATATATATATATATATATATAATAGTTTGGGTATATATTGTCTTCTGGAAAGATTTATTCATTCAACTTGTAAGTATTCATGTCTATGCTTTAAGATGTTTAAAACAGGAGGGGGGATACACCCCCCCATACCCCCCTTACTATGTATACTAACTCCAGGATTGCACTACTGTGGGAACAGGCCATATACTTTTCTCCGAAATGAGTTTCAGTCAAATGAGTTTTCAGTGAGGTGAGCTTTCAGTGAATTGTGCTCAGGCAGCTGAGTTTCAGTAAAATGAGCTTTCAACTAAATGAGTTTCAGTGAAATGAGTTTTCAATGAAATTAAGTAGATCCATATATATATATATATATATATATATATATATATATATATATATATATATATATATACACACACACACACACACACACACACACACACACACACACACACACACACACACACACACACACATATATATATATATATATATATATATATATATATATATAAAACCCATGTGTATATATACATACATATATATATATATATATATATATATATATATATATATATATATATATTTATACACACATGGGTTCCCTTTATAATTTCGAAATACTGAAATCCCGACTTTCAGTATTTCAATATTATAATACCGAAGCCTTGAAATTCTGAAAAGTACAGTTTTGTACCCACCATAAATGTAGATGTTCGAGTGCTAATACAGCTGCAGTCATAACAAATGGGTTATCCTGCCGTCAGGCGAGTCCTCGGTCGGCCGAATTCCAAAGTCTAGGTCCGGCATCGGTTTTCGTCGCTTCTTCCCTGACGTCAGTGCGGTAGGGGTATAAAAGAACCAGCCGACGCCATCTTCTTCAGTTTTTCTTGCCCCAGATGTCAGGTGCCCCCAGAAGGAAGGCAAAACATAAACTTAAGTAATAATGCAATGCAATATAATCATAAAACAGCAGTTTGCAAGCAAATACACCATAAAAGAATACCCAATCAGGTTGTATGAGGAGGTGTTTGTCATAAGGCCTGTCCCAAGAGGGGATGGAGGGAGGGAAACCTGGACTGCAGCTGTATTAGCACTCGAACATCTACATTTATGGTAGGTACAAAACTGTACTATGTTCATCGTGCATACAGCTGCAGTCATAACAGATGGGTAGAATCCCAAAGCTAAAAAGGGGTGGCAGGCACTAAGTGGAACTAGGAGGAGCAAGGATGCCCTGCAAGACTGCAGTGGCAAAGCCCGCTCTAGATTTAGAGTAAAGTAGAAGGTGATAGTGGTTGGAGAAAGTGTGCACAGAACTCCCAAGTGGCTGCTTCCAAAATGTCCTTGGTAGGAACCCCCCTCAGGAAAGCTGCAGAGGTAGCTGTGGCCCTTGTGGAGTGAGATCTGATGTTTGTAGGTACAGTTTTTCCATGAAATGAGTAACAAAAGCGTATGCAGTGGGCTATCCATTTTGAGATTGTCTGTTTGGAAATAGCCTTTCCTTGAGCACCTGTAGCATAGGACACAAAGAGTTGCTCTGATTTTCTGAATGGCTTTGTCCTGTCCAAATAATAACAAAGTTGTCTGTGAATGTCCAAGGAATGTAGTAGTCTTTCCCCTTTCTTTTTGTGGGTTAGGATAAAAGGTAGGTAAGTGGATAGTCTGATTCAAGGCTACCCTGGATACTACCTTTGGCATAAAGGAAGGGTTGGTTCATAAGGAAACTCTGTCCTGATGGAAAATGATGAAAGGTTGCACAGCCATGAGGGCCTTTAGTTCCAAAACCCTGTGTGCTGAGGTGATAGCCAGAAGGAAGGCTGTTTTCCATGACAAATATTGCAGTTCTGTTGAAGCAGCTGGCTCAAATGGAGGCAGGGTCAGTTTTTCTAAGATGTAGTTGAGGTCCCAAGCAGGTACTGGTGGTTTCCTTGGGGGGTTTTATATTCTTAGCCCCTCTGAGGAACTGTCTTAAGAGAGGATGAGAGAATAAAGGAGGATCAGTGTTGTATTGTGCAGAAATGGCTGAAGCATGGATCTTGATGGAGGAGAAGGAAAGTCCACTGTTTAACATCTCAGCTAGGTACTGTAATATTTGAGGTAAATTTAGTACCCAAGGATTCTGGCCCTTTTTCTGATTCCAGGCACAAAACCGTTTCCATTTGGCGGAGTAGGCTTTTCTAGTAGAAGGTCTTCTGGCCTCCAAGATGACATCCTGCACCTCCTTGGAGAGGAGGGACTGTTGGGAAATCAAGAAATCCTCCATGCGGCTAGATTGAGGGTTTTTAGCTGACTGTGTAGAGTTTTGTAGTTGTGCTGGGACAACAGAAGAGGCACTAGAGGCAGGATCCATGGTGGGGAATGCGTCAGGCTCTTCAGGAGTGGATACCAGTGTTGTCTTGGCCAGTCTGGAGCAATGAGAATCATGTCTGGCCTCTCTGCTCTGGCTTTTAATAGAACGTTGGGCAGCAGAGGAAGAGGAGGAAAGGCAAAGACTGTCAATGTTGTCCAATTGAAAGAAAGTGCGTCCACTTTCCAGGCCTGCGGATGATAGGTCCTTGAGCAAAATTTTTTCAGTTGGTATTTTCTGTGGGTAGCAAAGAGATCTATGTCTGGCTGTCCCCATGCCTGAATTATCTTTGCGAAAACTTGAGGATGCAACTTCCATTCGTGTGGATCTGTCATATTTCTGCTTAGGTTGTCTGCCAGCGTGTTTTCCTTCCCTGGCAGGAATTGTGCTTGAAGTTGGATTTGTAATTCCAGAGCCGTGTTCCAAAGGGACATGGTTAGTCTGCACAGGTGGCATGAATGAGTTCCTCCCTGTTTGTTTATGTACCACATCACTGTGGTGCTGTCTGTCCTTATCAATAGCTGGCCTGGATGCAGTAGGTCTTTGAAGGCCATAATAGCATTTTGTACTGCTAGCATTTCCTTTTGATTGATGTGTAGGTACTTCTCTTTTTGGGACCATTTGCCCTGAATGCACTGATCTGTCATGTGCGCCCCCCAGGCATAGTCCGAGGCGTCTGTTGTGATGATTTGATTTGCTTGAGGCATGCAGAAGGGGAGACCTATGTTTCTTTGGCATGCTTGAGCCCACCACAGAAATTCCTTTTGAAGACATGGAATGAGTGGTATAATTGTTTCCAAACTGTGACTGTGTTGAGACCATAAGTTTTTTAGGTACCATTGAAGTTTCCTCATATGCAGCTTTGCACATGGGATCAGCAGGATGCAAGATGCCATAAATCCCAGAGCCTGCAGGACTTTCCTTGCAGTCAGCCTGGTGAAGGTTGCCATTTTGCTGAAGTATTGAGATAGTTGCCCTTGCTTCTCTGGCATGAGGTAGGCCATCTGGGTGTTTGTATTCAAGCTGGCACCCAGGAAAATTATTGTTTGAGAAGGTATTAGTTTTGATTTCTTTTTGTTGACTGTGTATCCCAGAAAGTTCAACAATTTTATTACAAATGCCAGGTGTTTCAGAAGTATGTGCTTGCTGTCCGCTTGGATCAGGCAGTCGTCCAGATATGGGTATATTTGTATCCCTTGAAGTCTGCAAAAGGCAATTACTGATGCCAGGTATTTTGTAAACACTCTGGGTGCAGTAGATAAGCCAAAGGGCAATGCAGAGAATTGATAATGGGTTGAACCTGAAGAAATCTGAGGTATCTTCTGCAATCTTGTCTGTTAGGGACATGCAGGTATGCCTCCTTGAGGTC
>NC_056727.1:386902302-387129802 GCF_019279795.1 Protopterus annectens | reverse complement strand
ATATATATATATATATATAGATGTGTGTGTGTATGTGTGTGTGTGTGTGTGTGTGTGTGTGTGTGTGTGATATATATATATATATATATATATATATATGTATATATATATATATATATATATATATATAGAGAGAGAGAGAGAGAGAGAGAGAGAAAGGGAGAGAGATAGGTACTATATCTACCTATATATCTATATGGATCTCCTATATTTGGTCGAACTTCATTTGGTCAAAAATGATTTCAGGCAGCCCACTTCACTGAAACCTCATTTGACAGAAAGCACATTTGGTCGAATTAAATTGCAGTTTATGCACTATTATATACATGTTTATCCATTAAAAGTACATAAAAACATATAACATAAGTAAAAATGTGTCGCCCCTCCAAACCCCCCCTAACTTTATATTCTCACTCCAGGGTCGCACTGCAGTGGGGCAGGGGCTTAATACCATTTTTGACCAAATGTGCTTTCAGCCAAATGAGGTTTCAGTGAAGTGGGCTGCCTGAAATCATTTTCGACCAAATGAAATTCGACTAAAAGCAGTAGACCCACAGATATATATATATATATATATATATATATATATATATATATATATATATATATATATATATACACATATGTGACGACCCACCACTGTTCCAGTAGGGAGCCTCAGTCCTCACCAGTGGCACCAGTGGGGGAAGTACAGTGGGAGGATAGCAAATACACACACAATATTTCCAGAAGCAGCTCTCCACATCAAGTGCAGTTTCCCTTAAGAGCATACAGAGACAACAGTCAGTCTGGCGCTGGTTCCTCTACTTTTCTCCAGATCCACAGTAAGACTCCTCATTGGCACAGATATAGAGTTCAGATGTCAGTTGAGTGACCAAGCTAAGAAACCCAGGGCCCTCTCTGTCCAACCAGTGCTTCGTGTCCTTGCCCAAGTAGCTGACACACACACTGTTTGACATTTGATTTACACACACACACACACACACACATGGCAAAGGCTGGCACAGGTTTACTAGCTATGCCTCCTTCTGCCCAGACTATAAGGTAGTTACGACTGCCACCACTCAACTCCTTATCAGCTGCTTTAAGGCCCTTAACAAAGGGTGTCCAATCTTATTGTGTAATATTAACAAAAATGGTAGTTTAACCAAGAGCAAGGCTATTAGTAGTGGTCTCTCCTTTGATAAGCACATCGCCACAGTAGTCAGGAAATTCTTCTATGTGGCACACCTCATCACAAAAGGTTTCTCATCCAGGAAAAAAGAGGTCATTGTTCCCCTGTACTTGTCACTCATTAGACCCATTATAGAGTTCAACGTCCCTTCTGGTATGTACCTCACAAGACATCTACAACAACTGGAAAGGCCGCAGAAATACATCACAAAGAGGATTACCAGCCTCAAACAGATGCCCTACGCAGACCGTCTCAAAAAACTCCAGCTTTACTCCATCGCATATCGCCTACTCAGAAGCTATCTCTGCCTAACATAGAAAGCTATGTCAAACCCAAAGCTGTTGGACATGCTCCACTTAAAGAAATCCCAATACCACTGAGCTGCATGCTCTAGGGACCTAAACCTTGTCACCACAATAAATAGAACATGCTGGAGGGATAGATTCCTGTCCCAGAGACTTCCCATACTCTGGAACAAACTACCTATCTATATCAAACAAAGCTCCTCATTTGCACTCTTCAAAAAAAATCTGGATAATTGGATGGGAAATTCACCCCATGGATCACCTCTGTGGCTCTGCACGAAAGGGGCACAGGAAAATAATTTTCATGGGTTGCAAAAGCCAGGGTACCTTTTTGGCTAGGCTTATATAGGCCCTAGGGCCAATAGCCTAGTACTTACCTATGAACCTACACAGTGTTGCCCCTTAAATATGCCAGTACTCTCAAAACGTCAATATCTGTTCAAAGGTCATCCACAATGAAGGGTTTAAATATATTTAATAATAAATAATAAAATAACAAGACAATACTAAATATATATTCACAGTGTCATCTGAGTTCAAATCCACAGGAAATATTTAAAACAGCATTGCCAGACAGTCTCAAATAAATAAAGAAAAATATCTAAACTAAGCTTTACTTTATTCCTGATTGAATCTAAGAGAATTACTATAACCCAAGAACTTACTAATAGAACAAGGCAGATGCAATGAATGGATCTTGTAGTTGTTGTCAGGTCCAAGACAGAATGCAGAATGCTCTGTCTAACTAAGAGACTTCTCAGAATAACATCTACAATATTACTGCTGGGACAGCTTGCAAAATGACATAATTTGCTGTCAGTGGAATCCTAGTTCCCAGGTGAAACCCTCACTGCTGGAAGCTGGCAGTATTTAGCATTTACCTGTAAAAATACATAGACCTCAGATCTCTGGCAGATGCTGGACGTCATAAAACAATTGCATACCTTCATGCTTTCAAGACTAGTAATTAAGTCACCTAAAAGACAATACAGAAAGTTTCCAAGTATAGACATTGTGTCTCTTGTTGCATTGAAAACTGAAAGATACTATATTTTACGGCCTAGCCATAAAGTGATTTCATTTCAATTATTTTTCTGAATTTTAACTCCTGTATTCCAGTTTCTGCTGTTAAAATATATACATTTAAACAGTTACAATAGTGGATGTACATTTCTGTTCTCTTTCAGCAGAGCACACTGTGCCTACATTTCAAACAGCACTCTGCAAATACCTTTTTCAGTACGTGCATCTGTACAAGCAGTATAACATACACATGACATACAGTTCTAATACGTTTGTAACACGAGCATTTTGTTTAAATCATTTCGATATTCACCAATGACATATATGTCAGTATCTCCTTTCATCACTATATATATATATATATATCTATAGATAGATATATATGTATATATATATATATATATATAGATAGATAGATAGATATATATGTATATATATAGATAGATAGATATATATATATATGTATATATATAGATAGATATATATGTATATATATATATATATATATATACACACACACACACACACACACACACACACACACACACACACACACACACACACACACACACACACACATTAATATTTATATACACGGATTCACTTTATAATCTCGAAATACTGAAATATTGAATTTCAGTATTTCGAGACCATAAAGTCGAATGTTCAGAATAGCGTAAGTGCATAACCGCAAATCTGTATATATTGAATTTGCGGTTATGGTTTAATGGTACGTGACATGGAATGTATTGTGTGGATGGTGTCCTGTTTAGTGTGTAGATTTAGGTGGAATTTAAGATAAGTGACTATTTTGTAAGGGTTTTGGGTAGGTGTTTGAGTGTATGTGAGTGTGTCTGGAAGTTGTACATGTGGGTTAGGGTAGTCAGGTAAGTATGAGTGTTTAACTGTTGAATGTGGTGGTGTTTGTATATATGTGATGTGTGTCTGTGAGGGACTTAGAATGTCTGGTTGTGAGTTTGCTGTCTTTTTCTGTTTGGTACATTCTCAGAGTTAGAATATATAAGTAGCCGGGGTGTGGGTGGTGCAGCCCCCCACATGGGGGCTTGCTCCCCTTTTTATTAGTAGTGTAGGTTTGGGAATTTGTGTTTTTATGTTTCTTTTTTTTTTTTTTTTTTGTAGTGTGGCTGGTGTGGTGTATGTGTAGTATGGTGTATGGTGTGTTTAACTTCCTGATTTTTACTTTTGTTGTTTTGGGGCTTTGGTATTCTGCAGATTTGACTTTATAGTCTCGATATACTTAAATTCGATGCTTCAGTATTTCGAGATTATAAAGTGAATCCATATATACTCACATATATAAATATATATGCACACAAACACACACAAATATATATATGTGTGTGTGTGTGTGTGTGTGTGTGTGTGTGTGTGTGTGTGTGTGTGCATGTGTGTCTAGTAGAATGTTTAACAGCATTTTGTTCAAAATGTAATTAGCTGAGGAAAGATATTATAAGTACCCATTTATGTGTGAAGTATATTTTGAAAGCAGAAAGTCAGAATATTTGGGATTACTGTAATTGTAAAAGTGAAAATTGGCTGGGAGTGTGTGTGTGTGTGTGTGTGTGAATCCCTTGGAATTTGTGTTTGAATGTTTGTGGGTAAAGGTTAGAAGGAGGGGAAGATACAGGATTCATTTTTGTGTTGTTCATGTGTGCTGTGTAAGTCTGAGTGTCTTCCTTAGTGGTTGTGTTAGAGAAATGGTTATTGGTATGGCAAGGTGTAAAGCTGGAGTTAGTGGCAATGTTAGACGTATCACATATTAATAAGCACTGCATGGTCTTTATGAAGCAGATGCTGTGGCATGTGTGCAGCACAATATGATTGGCAGGCGAATAAAGAGGTGTTTAGCCTAGTTGTCATGGTGCAATAAATGTACTCATGCTACCCAGCATAGTACTAGCAATCTGACATGGCCCATTGCTTTATGTCTTCTACAAAAGGTTGACATTAGCTTCACAGCACCGACTAGTGTTTGACTGTAATTATATACATGCCAAATATCGAACAGGCACTAAACCATGTCTTGTCATTTATGGACATTTTCTTCAAAAAATCAAAAATTTAGAGAAGAAACAATACAGGAAGAAATGCCTATAAAATATTAAACTGGAATCCAAATAATTCATGAGAAATGAAAACAAGAATTGCTATTATGTACTGTATTATGCAGGAAGTGATGATGCTAAAATGGCCTAAAATATGTTCCACGGAATTATCAGTGCAGTTTGTAAAATTATTACTTTCTGTCCTTTTGGTCATTGGGATGCTTGATTGTATTTAGCAAAATGTTTGACTGAATTCCAGCTATTTTTGTTGTACTGTTTGATTTTCTAAGAAACAGTTATTGTTTTTGTGGAAAGTCACTCAAAGAACCATTTTAAAACATATAATATTAATCTATATGAGGCTTACAGAAAAATAACAAATAAAAAAATTCCATTTTTGAGATACTTACCAAAAAGAGTACTGGTAGAGTTTTTTGTGGGATCTGGAAGAGAAGCTGTTGTTAAAAATGGAATAAGTAGTACAGCATATACAATTTTGCATGATAACTGCAAGAATCAGAGGAATTTAGAAAGGATTGGGAAGAAAAACTGGATATGCAATTCACAATGAAACAATGGGGGGAATATACGTATTTCTCCCAAATATGCAACAAAGTCTAGAAGATTTAGGATTTTTGCTTGGAAGTGTTTACATCAGTATTTTTAAACCCCAAGTAGACTCAAAAGAATTTTTCCTCGGGTGGAGGTATGATGGGGAAGAAAGAGAAAATTGGGAACATATTTTTGGGAGCATAATGAGTTTGCAGACTTTAAAGATTCCCTGCAGACTACTCTGGTACAGATAATGGGTGAGGAAGTTGATGTAACTAAGGAAATTATTTTTTGAGCTATGATATAGAATTCAAATTGCCTAGACATAGTAAGGCCTCAGTGAGTCTAATTATGGTGGCTGTCAAGAAAGCAATCACTAGAAAATGGAAATCAAAGTCTAATCCAAATGTACTAGAAATTGTGAATATATTAACAGGGATAAAACAACTGGAACTGGGATCTTTAGAAAAGGGTAGGAGCAAATTACATAATACAAATAGGAAATGTGGAAACTATACATGCAGAGGAGGTATGAGGTTTAAAAGAGGGCACCGTTTGAATGAGCCATGTTATGTTTGACAGTCAATGACTGGACAGATTATAAATGATGTATAACGTTTGCAACTAAAATTATTTCCATATGGTTTGTGATGTATAACGCTTACAACTAAAATTATGTCAATATGGTTTGTTTTCATTTATGTAAATGTATGCTTGCTTATATCATAAGTGATAATTTAATAAAAGATGTTTCTTGTTAAAAATAGATGGTAGACTTCCTTTTATATCTTCACTATAAGCATTTGTCATTTAGATTATGGTCCCTTAAAGGGGTTGACTCGAAATCCACTACACCATTATTGGTAAGATGTTGTGTCAATCACTCATGGCAAATTGTCATGTAATCCAAGGAAAGACATTTATCAGAACTGAAATCCTATGAAAAGGATACAAAAATTATCTGCATAACAGATATAATGCATGAATCCCCACCATTGTACAGCAAAATAGCAGATACCTCTCTTCCTTCATTAACCTCACCAATAGTGGCAGGAAAAAATGCTGGCAATGTCAAGAACTGTCTACACTGAAAACATGATCATACCAGGGAACAACACATACCTAAATGCAAATGATTTTGTTGATAACATCAACAGTAATAAAGCAAAGAATGTTTCTGCACAACAGCTTATACATGCTGTAAGATTATCTTGCCAGACTTCCTCGTCGCACTACACGCATTCCACATTACACCACCATTGCACTATGAACAGTAAACATCACACCATCATTGCACTATGAACAGTAAATGGAAAAGGAAGGAAGGATTCACTATAGCAAACAAAAAATGGTTTATCTGCCATTAAGGAAAACTTTATTTTGTTCATTATTTCACTACAAGCTTTTAATAGTTGGATAGAATACTAGGCATTAAATCCAAATATAAGGTGGGTGCCCAAACTAATATCCATTTAATGACCTGTCTGGCAAAGCAAATCTAGCCTTGAAGTGTGTATTCAGTATGCAGAGGTTAAAGAAAGTCTCTACTTCCCAGGTATTTACAGCTGATACTTCCAAAAGAAAGTTGCTTAACTTCTGGTGGAATAACCTCCAACGAATCCCTGAAGAGTTATAACAAAAGTCTACACAGGGTACAATTCAGTCAGAAATGGTTTTCTTATGCTTAGGGGTGCAGTTTTATTAAAACAAAAGAAACAAACAGCTGAAATGACTACCTGAATGCTTCAGTCCTAGAACTGTATACAAAAGGATCCTTTCTATGGTCTGTCAATTGCAATACAAACTCACTGGCATTCTGAAAGGTATTATTTTTGAATATATGTTGTATGAGTCCATTACTGAACAAAATGTGTATTAAAAATTATTTTTGAGAGATGGGCTATTAATGCAGCTCACCCACCATGGAAGTGAAGATGTAGTTTCTAATTGAAAACTGTATCTCCCGGTAATGTAAGCATTGTTGCAATTATATAGCAGATAGCCATTGAATTTGGCATACCAGGGAGTGGATGCAAATCAATGCTATATATGGTGATGTGTGTAATGTCAATCAGCTCCATCCAGTTAAGGCATATAAAAACTCATTGACATACTAGGATAGCATTTGCTGTGCTCAGTGTTTCCTTCTCCCCTTTCCAGTCTGCTGATGGCCATGGGCAGTCTTACGGGCACTTATGTTAGGAGAAGTTGGGGAAACACTGAGCAGCTCAAGGTCACCTGCAATGGTACACGAATGGAAAAAAAGATTAACCACTGTTCATAAGCTAGCTATGCATAAGAACATAAAGTCTGGCTGCCTATCTGCTAAAAAGATAGATAAAATTCTCAAAACTCAGCCATTTGAAATGCCTACATAGCAAATGCCTGCCTGAAGCTTCAACACCTGAAATGAAAAGTAAAACAGATTTTTTGAAAATGAAGAAAAGTGTCATCTTAAAACACTCTTTTCAAGTAAAGCATAAGTAGAAAACATTTCTTTTACACAATAATCTGAACTATACTCCTTGTATTTTTTTCTAAAGCAACAGTCCTAGTCCCCTCACTCATGATAGTAGCAAAAGACGAGGGGACCATTGGTAGTTCTCTATTCTTTAAAATCTTTAAGCACTTTATCTGGTTGCAAAATACATATCTTCTTATATCCATGTCTTCATACAAAAACTAAAGAACAGAATATATCAAAAAAAAAAATCTGAATGTACAGAAACATTCAAGTTAAGTAGGATTGTTCCCTAGACCACACTGATGAAGTTAAGAAAGAGAGAGAGATTTCTAATACAAAAATGGTTCATTTTGTTAAGCATAAACTTTTTTCATTTCTGAAAAGTGTTTTAGAACTTTAGAAAGACATGCTGAATGTTCAAAAGCATCTCTGCATTCACACTTAACTGGAAACTGCAGCCCTGAGATATGATTAGACTGCTGCAGTCTAGACAGTAAGATTACCCCATTCAGCCATCCTATTGTATTGTGCAGTAAGAATAAATGACACAGAAAAGCCTCTGCTTGTAAGCTGATTCTGGTGATCCCCTAAAAGGAAACTTCCATAGTTGGTTTTCTTGACACCCATTTTATTTTTCATCTTTTTCTTAAATTCTGTGTTGATAAATTAAGTCACCCAGTCTCTATGTGATATGACACACAGAATTTAGGAAATCTAATATTCCAAACATTAAAAAGAAATCCTGCTGGTAGATGCAGTTTTCTTTTTAAGTCAGGTTCTTCACATACACAGTAACCTCAAGCAAGTTTGCAGGCATCATTCCTGCTGTTAAATTTACTAGAAAATCTGTCTGCATTAAGGTAATTTTATATAGAAGAGGAAAATTATTTTAGAAGTACATTTTGAATGGAAGTCCATTGTATAGTTATAAAAATATTGCCAAAGTAATTATGCTGATGAAAACTTGACCCCTATTCTATTTATCAGTGAATTTTAACTTAAGCTGTAATATAGCTTGCCTCTAAGTTAATTTATATAGTATGATATTAGCCTTACTAGCTCTACTATTATTATTAAATTATTAAAAAATCAAAGTGAAGCTTTTAGTTTCTTATACCACAAAGGTTATCTGAACCTGCATTCGTACTGTCATGCTTATATCTATGTGGCGGTTACTTTAAGTGAAAAACTGTTCTCTATCTAGAGGGAAAATGACAGACAGGGTATTATCTCCCCATGTTTTACTGAAAGCCATTACTTGGTATAAGTAGCCTGAAGACTGTCATGGATATTACTAGGTGGACGTGTGAACACCACAGAAAGATATTAGTTTTGCTTCCAAGTACGCTTGAAAATCAAAGTGTTTTTGTTTTCTCATCAGCAAGCATCCTATATGAAAAATTAAATTTCATTGCATCTACTGCAGTGTTTCATCTTTGCTGTATGAAGAGCAATAACTGGAATTCCATTTCAGTGACATTATCTGTTTCACTAAAAACATGATTTTCTCCTTTGTCTGTTAATAGTTTTACTTACTGATTTGCTATGGATGTGTAAATTTTGGACGTGCAGATCAAACCAATCTTCAGACTTCAGAAAAGAAAGCTAGATTACTGGAGGAAATCTACAGTTTTACCTTATTTTATATGACAGCACATGTGTGTCTGTGTGTGTGTGTGTCTGTGTGTGTGTGTGTGTGTGTGTGTGTGTGTGTGTGTGCGTGCATGTGTGCGTGTGTTCGTGTGTATGTGTGTGTGTATGTCTATGACTAGCAAACTTGCACAGATATCAACATATACCAAAGGATAACGTGAGACATACGCTCAAATGTTAACTGGCTTACAACTATCAAATGTACAAGAATATATCTACTTTGCACACACACACACACACACACACACACACACACACACACACGCAACCATCTTAGTGTGCTTATAAAATGAAAATCTATATTTTTACAAGTATTAAAAGTTAAAGTAACTTGTTTGATAACAGAAAAAATGTATGATAACAGAAAAAAATGTATTTGATAAAGTGCTTTGATGTAAATCGTCTAACCACCAAAGATTACACATGCTTTGGAAGTAAAAAAAATCTCATATCTGTCTAAATTTAATTATGGATTTAGCAATACACAACTTTTCCAGTCGTAATATTTTCTGAGGAAATTGGCATTTGATAGGTTTTTCTTTAAAAATACTAGAAACTGCCAAAGTTATTTGCCATGCCTTGTGAAAACAAATGTATCTATGTAAGCCTTACATTTGTAGCTATTGTTCCAAAAGGTGTTAAACATACTTGTCTTGCTCTGCCGCCTGATGCACTGAGGCACTGTCACTGCACAGCTCCAGTACCATGAATCCCCATGTGGAGGTTTAGCAGTTCCAATGTAGAAATCAGCTTTTATGATGAATGAGTCTGTGGAAGTACAGCACTTCATAACGATGGGTTCTACTGATGGTAGATTATAACTTTTAACACTAAACTATTAAAATTAGTAAAGTTACTGTGAAACACTTGAAAACTGCTGTGCAGTCTGGAAGTGCATACAGCGTTAAGGCTAGGACCTTCTATGCTTCCCTACACCTTATCAAGTGTTTACTGAGCAAAGACTCAACTCCCTACATGCAATCACTGTTGTTCATAGATTAGTACTAGGTTGTCTGCCCACATGGGGCATTTAAGCCGAGCCAATTACCCCATGTGAAATTCAAACCCTGCACCTTGTGTTTCTAAGGTAAGCACCCTAAGCATTACACCAGCCCCCCCACCAAAAAATATTTAGACTGTCAGTCTACTGACCATGACATGTCTACCCAATAACTAGTAAGTAACTAAAGGTAAGAATCAAACCCTGTACCTTGTGTCTGTAAGGTGAACACCTTAACCAGTATGCCAACCCTCAACCCTCTAAGGCTGGGATTATTTGTAACTTTACCAACTTTAAATATTTAGTCATTACATTCTCAATATGCCATTACTGCTACCCAAGCATATAAAGTATTACACTTACCATTGCAACATTCCACCATACAATGTGATTCCACATCAGCACATTAAAATGATTACAGATGCAAATGAACATTCTAGAAGTCCCTCTGTATGCAGGTAACTGTTAAAGCCAAAAGGCTCATTTTCCAAAATCATGTCAAATGTGACTGCAATGAGGAAAGACCTCAATATCATTTAAGTTGCCTGTCTTTGAATCAGACAGTGTTACTGCTAGTGGTAATCAGCAATTTCCTATGTTAATCACCACTAGAGGCCTATGCATCACATTGGCACAGGCACTGCTATCATTCACTCTACCACAACATATATTCACATATTCAAACACACACACACACACACACACACACACACACACACACAAAGTACAGACCCCCCCTTCCCTCTTAACTGTCACTGAATTCCTAGTGTTGCCTCTGATTTTTTCCCCTAGCACTCATAAATCATAGATTACTACTTTTAGTCAATAATGCCAGACATTTAGACTTTAATTCTTCTTATTGCTCAGAACCTACATCATGATATAAGACCTATTGCTCTATTAACTTTTTAATTGACTTACAGTAATATTTAAAAAGTCTCCCTGATGTCATCTAGTGCTGCTACCAGCTTTGTCCAAAACTCTTCAGCACAGACTTTTCGAGGTATGGCAGCTGCTTCAACCCCACAGACATATGTACAAACCTCTGAACCTCTCAAATATCTCTGATTTTGCAGAATGTCTCTGATTTTGCTGTTAAACTTGCCTTTTCCTCTCATAACTCATGGTCATTATAGTAAATCAATAATGCAAGGCATTCACAATTTCATACTTCTTTTTGTTCAGATTATACTTCATGGGAAAGAGCATATGATTAATAATGATATATCACTCCCCTGAATGCCTCATTAAAAGATCACATGATTAATTATCATATGCCACACACCTGAATGCCGCATTAAAAGATCACATGATTAATTATGATATGCCACTCCTCTGAATGCCTCATTAAAAGAGCACATGATTAATTATCATATGCCACTCCCCTGAATGCCTCATTAAAACAGCAAATGATTAATTATGATATGTCATTCCCCTGAATGCCTCATTTAAAGATCACATGATTAATTATGATATACCACTCCTCTGAATGTCTCATCAAAAAATCACATGATTAATTATGATATACCAATCATCTGCATTCCTCATTAAAATATCACATGATTAATTATGATATACCACTCCCCTGAATGCCTCATTAAAACAGCACATGATTAATTATGATAACCGCTCCCCTGAATGCCTCATTAAAAGATCACATGATTAATTAATATATACCACTCCTGTGAATGCCTCATTATAAGAGCACGTGATTAATTATCATATGGCTCTCCCCTGAATGATTTATTACAAGAGCACATGATTAATTATGATATGCCATTCCCCTGAATGCCTCATTAAAAGATCACATGATTAATTATGATATACTACTCCTCTGAATGCCTCATTAAAAGATCACATGATTAATTATGATATACCACTCGTCTGAATGCCTCATTAAACTATCACATGATTAATTATGATATAACACTCCCGTGAATGCCTCATTAAAACACACGTGACTAATTATGATATACCACTCCACTGAATGCCTCATTAAAAGATCACATGATTAATTATGATATACCACTCCCCTGAATGCCTCAATAAAAGATCACATGATTAATTATGATATATCACTCCCCTGAATGCCTCATTAAAAGATCACATAATTAATTATGATACATCACTTCCCTGAATGCCTCATTAAAAGATCAAATGATTAATTATGATATACCACTCCCCTGAGCACAGGATTAATTATGATATACCACTCTGTTGAATGCCTTATTAAAACAGCACATGATTAATTATATGTCACTCCCCTGAATGCCTCATTAAAAGATCACATGATTAATTATGATATACCACTCCTCTAAATGCCTCACTAAAATAGCACATGATTAATTACCATATGCCATTCTCCTGAATGCCTCATTAAAAGATCACATGATTAATTATGATATACCACTCCTCTGAATGCCTCATTAAAAGATCACATGATTAATTATGATATACCACTCGTCTGCATTCCTCATTGAAATATCACATGATTAATTATGATATACTACTCCCCTGAATGCCTCATTAAAAGAGCACATGATTAATTATAACCGCTCTGCTGAATGCCTCATTAAAAGATCACATGATTAATTATTATATACTTCTCCTGTGAATGCCTCATTAAAAGAGCACATGTTTAATTATCATATGCCTCTCCCCTGAATGCCTCATTAAAAGAGCACATGATTAATTATGATATGCCATTCCCCTGAACGCCTCATTAAAAGATCACATGATTAATTATGATATACCACTCGTCTGAATGCCTCATTAAAATATCACATGATTAATTATGATATACCACTCCCCTGAATGCCTCATTAAAACAACACATGATTAATTATGATATACCACTCCACTGAATGCCTCATTAAAAGATCACATGATTAATTATGATATACCACTCCCCTGAATGCCTCAATAAAAGATCACATGATTAATTATGATATATCACTCCCCTGAATGCCTCATTAAAAGATCACATAATTAATTATGATATGCCACTCCCCTGAATGCCTTAGTAAAACAGCACATGATTAATTGGGATATGCTACTCCCCTGAATGCCTTAATAAAACAGCACATGATTAATTATGATATGCCACTCCCCTAAATGCCTCATTAAAAGAGCACATGACTAATTATGATATACCACTCCCCGGAATGCCTTATTAAAACAGCACATGATTCATTACGATATGCCACTCCCCTGAATGCCTCATTAAAAGATCACATGATTAATTTTGATATGCCACACCCCCTGAATGCCTAATTAAAACAGCACATGATTAATTATGATATACCACTCCACTAAATGCCTCATTAAAAGATCACATGATTAATTATGATATACCACTCCCTTGAATGCCTCATTAAAAGATCACATAACTAATTATGATATACTTCTCCCCTGAATGCCTCATTAAGAGATCACATGATTAATTATATGCCACTCCCCTGAATGCCTCATTAAAAGAGCACATGATTAATTATGATATAGCGCTCCCCTGAATGCCTCATTAAAAGATCACACGATTAATTATGATATACCACTCCTCTGAATGCCTCACTAAAATAGCACATGATTAATTATCATATGCCACTCCCCTGAATGCCTCATTAAAAGAGCACATGATTAATTATGATATATCACTCTGCTGAATGCCTGATTAAAAGATCACATGATTAATTATGATATACCACTCCTCTGAATGTCTCATTAAAAGATCACAATTAATTATGCTATACCACTTGTTTAAATGCCTCATTAAAATATCACATGATTAATTATGATATATCACTCCCCTGAATGCCTCATTAAAACACCACATGATTAATTATGATATACCACTCCACTAAATGCCTCATTAAAAGATCACATGATTAATTATGATATACCACTCCACTAAATGCCTCATTAAAAGATCACATGATTAATTATAATATACCACTCCCCTGAATGCACTCATTAAAAGATCACATGATTAATTATGATATATCACTCCGCTGAATGCCTTATTAAAAGATCACATGATTAATTATGAGATACCACTCCCCTGTGCATAGGATTAATTATGACATACCACTCTGCCGAATGCCTTTTTAAAACAGCACATGATTAATTATGATATACCACTCCCCTGAATGCCTCATTAAAAGATCACATGATCATATGCCACTCCCATGAATGCCTCATTAAAAGAGCACATAATTATGATATGCCATTCCTCTGAATGCCTCATTAAAAGAGCATGTGATTATTTATGATATACCACTCTTCTGAATGCCTCATTTAAAGATCACATGATTAATGATATACCACTCGTCTGAATGCCTCATTAAAATATCACATGTGTAATTATGATATACCACTCCTGAATGCCTCATTAAAACAACACATGATTAATTATAACCACTCCTCTGAATGCTCATTAAAAGATCATATGATTAATTATTATATACCACTCCTGTGAATGCCTCATTAAAAGAGCACATGGTTAATTATCATATGCCACTCCCCTGAATGTCTCATTAAAAGAGCACATGATTAATTATAATATGCCATTCCCCTGAATGCCTCATTAAAAGATCACATGATTAATTATGATATACCACTCCTCTGAATGCCTCATTAAAAGATCATATGATTAATTATGATATACCACTCATCTGAATGCCTCACTAAAATATCACATGATTAATTTTGATATACCACTCCCCTGAATGCCCCATTAAAACAGCACATGATTAATTATGATATACTACTCCCCTGAATGCATCATTAAAAGAGCACATGATTAATTATGATATACCACTTCCCTGAGCACAGGATTAATTATGATATACCACTCTGCTGAATGCCTTATTAAAACAGCACATGGTTAATTATGATATGCCACTCCCCTGAATGCCTCAATAAAAGATCACATGATTAATTATGATATGCCACTCCCCTGAATGCCTCAGTAAAACAGCACATGATTAATTGGGATATGCTACTCCCCTGAATGCCTCATTAAAAGAGCACATGATTAATTATGATATACCACTCACCTAAATGCCTCAGTAAATGAGCAAATGATTATGATATACCACTCTGCTGAATGCCTTATTAAAACAACACATGGTTAATTATGATATACCACTACCCTGAATGCCTCATTAAAAGATCACATGATTAATTATATGTTATTCCCTTGAATGCCTCAATAAAAGATCACATGATTAATTATATGCCACTCCTCTTTATGCCTCATTAAAAGAGCACATGATTAATTATGATATACCACTCCCCTGAATGCCTCATTAAAAGAGCACATGATTAATTATGATATACCACTCAACTAAATGCCTCAGTAAAAGAGCAAATGATTAATTATGATATGCCATTCCCCTGAATGCCTCATTAAAAGATCACATGATTAATTATGACATACCACTTACCTAAATGCCTCTTTAAGAGAGCAAATGATTAATTATGATATGCCACTCCTCTCAATGCCTCATTAAAAGAGCACATGATTCATTATGAAATGCCACTCCCTTGGAATGCTGCATTAAAACAGCGCATAGTCAGTTATGATATGCCACTCCCCTGGAATGCCTCATTAAATGAGCACATGGTTAGTTATGATATACCACTCCCCTGAATGCCTCATTAAATGATCACATGATTAGTTATGATATACCACTCCCCTGAATGCCTTATTAAAACAGCACATGATTAATTATGATATACCACTCCCCTGAATGCCTCATTAAAAGATCATATGATTAATTATATACCATTCCTGTGAATGCCTCATTAAAAGAGCACATGATTAATTATCATATGCCACTCCCCCGAATGTCTCATTAAAAAAGCACATGATTAATTATGATATGCCATACCCCTGAATGCCTCATTAAAAGATCACATTATTAATTATGATATACCACTCCTCTGAATGCCTCATTAAAAGATCACGATTAATTATGATATACCACTCGTCTGAATGCCTCATTAAAATATCACATGATTAATTTTGATATACCACTCCCCTGAATGCCTCATTAAAACAGCACATGATTAATTATGATATGCCTCTCCCCTGAATGCCTCATTAAAAGAGCACATGATTAATTATGATATACCACTCCCCTGAATGCCTCATTAAAAGAGCACATGATTAATTATGATATACCACTCCCCTGAGGACAGGGTTAATTATGATATACCACTCCCCTGAATGCCTCATTAAAAGATTATATGATTAATTATGATATGCCACTCCTCTGAATGCCTCATTAAAAGATCACATGATTAACTATGATATACCACTCCCCTGAGCATAGGATTAATTATGACATACCACTCTGCTGAATGCCTTTTTAAAACAGCACATGATTAATTATGATATACCACTACCCTGAATGCCTCATTAAAAGATCACATGATTAATTATATGTTATTCCCTTGGATGCCTCATTAAAAGATCACATGATTAATTATATGCCACTCCTCTGAATGCCTCATTAAAAGAGCACATGATTAATTATGATATACCACTCCCCTGAATGCCTCATTAAAAGAACACATGATTAATTATGATATACCACTCACCTAAATGCCTCAGTAAAAGAGCAAATGATTAATTATGATATGCCATTCCCCTGAATGCCTCATTAAAAGATCACATGATTAATTATGATATACCACTCACCTGAATGCCTCATTAAGAGAGCAAATGATTAATTATGATATGCCACTCCTCTCAATGCCTCATTAAAAGAGCACATGATTCATTATGAAATGCCACTCCCTTGGAATGCTGCATTAAAACAGCGCATAGTCAGTTATGATATGCCACCCCCCTGGAATGCCTCATTAAATGAGCACATGGTTAGTTATGATATACCACTCCCCTGAATGCCTCATTAAATGATCACATGATTAGTTATGATATACCACTCCCCTGAATGCCTTATTAAAACAGCACATGATTAATTATGATATAACACTCCCCTGAATGCCTCATTAAAAGATCACATGATTAATTATATGCCACTCCACTAAATGCCTCATTAAAACATCACATGATTAATTATTATATACCACTCTCCTGAATGCCTTATTAAAAGAGCACATGGTTAGTTATGAAATGCCATTCTCACCAGAATGCCTTTGTAAAAGAGCACATGGTTAATTATGATATGCCACTCCTCTGAATGCCTCATTAAAAGATCACATGATTAATTATGGTATGCCACTCCCCTGAATGCCTCATTAAAAGATCACATGATTAATTATGATATGCCATTCCCCTGAATGCCTCATTAAAAGAGCACATGGTTATTTATAATATGGCATTCTCACTAGAATGTCTTATTAAAAGAGCACATGGTTAATTATAATATGCCACTCCTTTGAATGTCTCATTAAAAGATTACATGATTAATTATGATATACCACTCCCCAGACTGCCTCATTAAAAGATCACATGATTAATTATGATATACCACTACTCTGAATGCCTCATTAAAAGATCATATGATTAATTATGATATACCACTCATCTGAATGCCTCACTAAAATATCACATGATTAATTTTGATATACCACTCCCCTGAATGCCCCATTAAAACAGCACATGATTAATTATGATATACCACTCCACTGAATGCCTCATTAAAAGATCACATGATTTATTATGATATACCACTCCCCTGAATGCATCATTAAAAGAGCACATGATTAATTATGATATACCACTTCCCTGAGCACAGGATTAATTATGATATACCACTCTGCTGAATGCCTTATTAAAACAGCACATGGTTAATTATGATATGCCACTCCCCTGAATGCCTCATTAAAAGATCACATGATTAATTATGATATGCCACTTCCCTGAATGCCTCATTAAAAGATCACATGATTAATTATGATATGCCACTCCCCTGAATGCCTCAGTAAAACAGCACATGATTAATTGGGATATGCTACTCCCCTGAATGCCTTATTAAAACAACATATGTTTAATTATGATATGCCACTCCCCTGAATGCCTTATTAAAAGAGCACATGACTAATTATGATATACCACTCCCCTGAATGCCTTATTAAAACAGCACATGATTCAATATGATATGCCACTCCCCTGAAGGCCTCATTAAAAGATCACATGATTAATTTTGATATGCCATGCTCCCTGACTGCCTTATTAAGACAGTACATGATTAATTATGATATGCCACTCCCCTGAATGGATCATTAAAACAGCACATGATTAATTATGATATACCACTCCCCAAAATGCCTCAATAAAAGAGCACATGATTACTTATGATATACCTCTCCCCTGAATGCCTCATTAAAAGATCACATGATTAATTATGATATACCACTCATCTGAATGCCTCATTAAAATATCACATGATTAATTCTGATATACCACTTCCCTGAATGCCGCATTAAAACAGCACATGATTAATTATGATAAACACTCCACTCAATGCCTCATTATAAGATCACGCGATTAATTATGATATACCACTCCCCTGAATGCTTCATTAAAAGAGTACATGATTAATTATGATATACCACTCCCCTGAATGCCTCATTAAAAGATCACATGATTAATTATGATATATCACTCCCCTGAATGCCTCATTAAAAGATCACATGATTAATTATGATATGCCAATCCCCTGAGCACATGATTAATTATGATATGCCACTCCCCTGAATGCCTTAGTAAAACAGCACATGATTAATTGGGATATGCCACTCCCCTGAATGTCTTATTAAAACAGCACATGATTAATTGTGATATGCCACTCCCCTGAATGCCTCATTAAAAGAGCACATGACTAATTATGATATACCACTCCCCCGAATGACTTATTAAAAGAGCACATGATTTATTATGATATGCCACTCCCCTGAACGCCGCATTAAAAGATCACATGATTAATTTTGATATGCCACTCCCCTGAATGCCTCATTAAAACAGCACCTGATTAATTATGATATACCACTCCCCTGAATACCTCATTAAAAGATCACATGATTAATTATGATATACGACTCACCTGGATGCCTCATTAAAAGAGCACATGATTAATTATGATAACCACTCCTCTGAATGCCTCATTAAAAGATCATATGATTAATTATATACCACTCCTGTGAATGCCTCATTAAAAGAGCACATGATTAATTATCATATGCCACTCCCCCGAATGCCTCATTAAAAGAGCACATGATTAATTATGATATGCCATTCCCCTGAATGCCACATTAAAAGATCACATTATTAATTATAATATACCACTCATCCGAATGCCTCATTAAAAGATCATGATTAATTATGATATACCACTCGTCTGAATGCCACATTCAAATATCACATGATTAATTTTGATATACCACTCCCCTGAATGCCTCATCAAAACAGCACATGATTAATTATGATATGCCACTTCCCTGAATGCCTCATTAAAAGATCACATAATTAATTATGATATGCCACTCCCCTGAATGCCTCATTAAAAGAGCACATGATTAATGATGATATACCACTTCCCTGAATGCCTCATTAAAAGAGCACATGATTAATTATGATATACCACTTCCCTGAGGACAGGGTTAATTATGATATACCACTACCCTGAATGCCTCATTAAAAGATTATATGATTAATTATGATATGCCACTCCCCTGAATGCCTCATTAAAAGAGCACATGATTAACTATGATATACCACTCCCCTGATTGCCTCATTAAAAGATCACATGATTAATTATGATATACCACTCCCCTGAATGCCTCATTAAAAGAGCACATGATTAATTATGATATACCACTCCCCTGAGGACAGGGTTAATTATGATATACCACTCCCCTGAATGCCTCATTAAAAGATTATATGATTAATTATGATATGCCACTCCTCTGAATGCCTCATTAAAAGATCACATGATTAACTATGATATACCACTCCCCTGAGCATAGGATTAATTATGACATACCACTCTGCTGAATGCCTTTTTAAAACAGCACATGATTAATTATGATATACCACTACCCTGAATGCCTCATTAAAAGATCACATGATTAATTATATGTTATTCCCTCGAATGCCTCATTAAAAGATCACATGATTAATTATATGCCACTCCTCTGAATGCCTCATTAAAAGAGCACATGATTAATTATGATATACCACTCACCTAAATGCCTCAGTAAAAGAGCAAATGATTAATTATGATATGCCATTCCCCTGAATGCCTCATTAAAAGATCACATGATTAATTATGATATACCACTCACCTAAATGCCTCATTAAGAGAGCAAATGATTAATTATGATATGCCACTCCTCTCAATGCCTCATTAAAAGAGCACATGATTCATTATGAAATGCCACTCCCTTGGAATTCTGCATTAAAACAGCGCATAGTCAGTTATGATATGCCACTCCCCTGGAATGCCTCATTAAATGAGCACATGGTTAGTTATGATATACCACTCCCCTGAATGCCTCATTAAATGATCACATGATTAGTTATGATATACCACTCCCCTGAATGCCTTATTAAAACAGCACATGATTAATTATGATATACCACTCCCCTGAATGCCTCATTAAAAGATCACATGATTAATTATATGCCACTCCACTAAATGCCTCATTAAAACATCACATGATTAATTATTATATACCACTCTTCTGAATGCCTTATTAAAAGAGCACATGGTTAGTTATGAAATGCCATTCTCACCAGAATGTCTTTGTAAAAGAGCACATGGTTAATTATGATATGCCACTCCCCTGAATGCCTCATTAAAAGATCACATGATTAATTATGGTATGCCACTCCCCTGAATGCCTCATTAAAAGATCACATGATTAATTATGATATGCCATTCCCCTGAATGCCTCATTAAAAGAGCACATGGTTATTTATAATATGGCATTCTCACTAGAATGTCTTATTAAAAGAGCACATGGTTAATTATAATATGCCACTCCTTTGAATGTCTCATTAAAAGATTACATGATTAATTATGATATACCACTCCCCAGAATGCCTCATTAAAAGAGCACATGGTTAATTATGGTATGCCACTCTCCTGGAACACACTCATATGTTTGCATTTACATACACATATGCATCTATGCAGGTAAACACTTGCATGTATTCGCACAAAATATCTGTTCATGTTTATTCAATTCAAAATGACAGACTTTAAATATTAGCTTGTGTGTGTATATATGGGTGTGTGTGTGTGTGTGTGTGTGTGTGTGTGTGTGTGTGTGTGTGTGTGTGTGTGTGTGCACACGCGTGTGTGTGTGTGTGTGTGTGTGTGTGTGTATGCATATCTGTCAGTGTGTGTCTGTGTGTACATGTGCTAGTGCATGTATGTGCTCGTGTGTGTGTGTGTGTGTGTGTGTGTGTGTGTGTGTGTGTGTGTGTGTGTGTGTGTGTGTGTGTGTGTGTGTGTGTGTGTGTGTGTGTGTGTGTGTGTGTGTGTGTGTGTGTGTGTGTGTGTGTGTGTGTGTGTGTGTGTGTGTGTGTGTGTGTGTGTGTGTGTGTGTGTGTGTGTGTGTGTGTGTGTGTGTGTGTGTGTGTGTGTGTAATATATATCATTTTCCCATGCACGTTATACAAGCCTGAGATGGAATTGAGGTTACTCAACTTAGGCTACTATTACAGAACTCTGGATGGGTCTATATCACTTCATCAAAGTCACTAACAATCGAATCCCTAGTCACCACAAACCATCGAATGGACTTTTAAATGAAATTTTTTTCTAAGGCAAAGCAGTGGTTGGCCACCATCTGGAATCTGCCATTTCATTTTCAGGGTTTGGGGGGTGTAGACCCCCATCTGGGTAGGTTTTAAATTTTGTGATTTTTTTTTTTTTTTTTTTTTTTAATGGTCACTAGGTTGGCCTACCATTGTTTTGCTGTGGGAAAATTTTCATTTAAAAATCTATTCAATGGTTTGTGGTCTCAACAAATAGGCTTCAATGAACAGGGAATCGATCATTAGTGGTTTTGATTAAGTGATATAGATCCCTCTGGACTGGTATATTGGCAAAAACACTAAAAAAGAAAGAAAGAAACAAACATCTGTATGCATCCCCTAGACTCTCTAATATAAACAAGTCTGTACTTAAACTCTCAACCTGCTATAACCACATTGTCAGGTTTGCCACTGTGCTGCCTTTTATGACATATCATTGCATCAGTCTTAACCAGCTTGGGTGGCGTGAACTACCCAGTTTAATTCAGTATAACCAACTGATCATGGCTTATAAAATCCTTTATAATCCGGATATTACTCCTGCACTTAAAAATCTTATCACCCCCTATCACAATCCAAGACTGTTTAGATCCTCTAACAGACTACTAATTCAGACAAGGAAAATTAAGAATGGAGCTGGTGACTCTCTCTCTTTGCAAACTCTGTAGGCAGATCCTGGAACTCACTTCCAGCTGACATTACTTTACTCTCCTCCCTAGGTCAATTTAAAACTAGACTCAAACAATTTCTGGCACGAAACTGGCTATGTCATTGTATCAAGCCTGGCTAACTCTCTTCTAGATTGTGTAAAATCTAGTAATCAGCTACTGTTTAATTTATCCCTGACTTTCACCAAGGTTTAATTCTAACCTGTGGAACATGTTTATTATTGTTTGCTTATGTACTCTTTGTCAAAATTATACTTGTAACATGTTTTTAATGTTTATGTTTACCTTGGAGCTTTTCTCCCTGGGCCACCGCTGAAAATGGACATGCATCCAGTTGGACTATCCCAGTCAACAAATGTAAAATAAATAAATAAAATAAATAAATAAATCAAATGCCAGTGAGAAAAAGCAGATATAATTTAATTGAGTGCTTTTAGCCTATAGCATCCACAGGACTTCATTGTCCATCAGTACATACATCTATATTCTGGAAACAATACTGTCTATTAATCTCAGAAAAGTACTACTCATATGAACATCAATGTGATATTAAGCTGGCATGACACATCTGAGCAGTGTTGGAAGTAAACAGGAACACATAAGTTCATAAGCAAGAACTAGGCTGGGGCCATTTTAAGCCAAGCCAGTTTCCCTTTTTTTGTGCTTAAACTAACCCATCCCATTTGGTTAGAGACTGGCCTTACCCATTCCATGGTTGATAATTAAATATTACCCCTAATGAGAATAACTTGAATCTTACCACAGATAACTTGATGGGATCCATGCTGGGATAAAGCATTTGGGAGCTTATTCTATCCATTAGTGGTACAGGAGGCATTTCTGTGGCAAGTTTTCTGTTTCATATCCACAGATCTAAGTGGTGCTTGAATACAGATGATGAACTTTGTTTTATATGAAAGGGGGTCTGTTCCAGAGCAGCAGTATCCTCTACGAGATATACCAGTCCCTCCAAACCATTCTGTTGATGTTGCAGAAGATGTTTAGATCCCTAGACTGAATACTTCTAATGCCATTTGATTTGCTGATGTGGACTAAATCAATCAATACTTGATCAGGGGATACCTTTTTTGCCAGGCACAGGTAACATCTTAGCAGTCAGTAGGATACTGAGCTTATTGGACAAAGCTTTGAGTCAGTCCATGTAGGACATGTTGTTTAGGGCCTCATTTCAGTAAGGTATTTCTGTGAGTGTTCCAGTTGTTGCATGTGTCTGGACAAGTATATGCCAAAGGGGGGCATTGCATTTAATGACTGACCCAATGATGGCTGAGTAAATGGGGTCAATTAAAATCTCTAGCACTAGGATCAATTCTTTTGTTCTTTTGTTTACAAACTATGCAATATAAATGGATGTTTTTACAGAAATGGCCACATGCTGATCACTGTCCACATAAGTTCCCAAATCCCAATCAACTGGCTCAACTCTTAGGGACATATTGTCAATGTGGTAGTGCACTGGGTTTGGTGACTTCCTAAAGGATACAATAATGCAGTTTTTGGCATTTCATTTCAATCCATAATTATGACATTGGTTATTTATCTGTAACAAGCCTTCCTGCAGGCCGGCTAAGTCATTTAGGGATTAAATGACTGTTCCTGCCTTGCTGTCATCTGCAAACTTAGTTATACTAAGTCAAGGACAATGTCTAAGATACTTCAGACTATGTATGTTTTCACAATGCAAAGCAGATGCAGAAAGTAAAGGAACAACCACACGATGACAGTATAGAACACAGGCTACCAGCCTGTACCCATTTGAATGGCAGTGTAAAACAGATAAATATGGGAATAAAAAACTGCTAAATACATTCTTCTTTGTTGAAATGAAATATATGGAAATATGCACTGAATTACATACAAACATGTATAAATGTCAACAGCAATTTGCATTTCTCCTACATAACAACTAGTATAAATTGGAATAAGTGCAGTAATCTTTTTCAATCAGTGGATTTTTGTATTTATGTTACATCTGTAATGATATGTGATATACTACATGGAAATCAGAAATATTTTCTGAAATATAGTCACTTCTCTGGTCTGCAAGTCTGCAACATCCAAAGGCAGTATTGTAGGTAAGTAAACATAATAACCTTTCTAACCTTGCTGGCTATTCCATTTTGTAGCTTAATACTGTTCTAAAGTAATGACAGACGTTATATCACTTGTCAGAGTCACTCACTCCCTGCAGCTTCGAGCTTGCTGAAATTACAGATGCCTCTGGTTAGACTGTGGAGTTACCATTATTTCTGTAATAGCAGCTTAGCAAATTGAGTTGCGTTGAAATTTAATATAAAATAAAACAGGTCACTTCCATCAGCATTTTTAGTGTAAATCCTGTACCTTGGACCTCCAAGGTTCTTCCAGTGAGCTAAGGCACTAGAGCTGGTATCAAAAGAGACACAAATAAAAAAAAAAAGTGGCAGAAATATATAATTTACTTTTGGTGTCTGCCATTCGCTTTTAATAAATGACACTATAATTTGCTTCCAGCTTGCCCAGACACTATATGCAGGCTCCATAATAAACTAAGCTGAAAATGTAACTTATTTGAGTTCTTTATGGCTTTGCAGTACCACATAAGATTGACTAATACAGTGATGTGTTGTTATTGCACACTGCTAGATGGCTATTTATTTTGCATTTGCACTGTAAACTGCTATTTATTAGTTATTTCATATGGAGATTAAAATAATTGGAAAGAGTGAATGGTCATGTTATCAAAATGTATAAAAACAGTATATTAGATATACAAGCTCTTAGTTTAATGATACTGAATTTCATTATTTCATCGAAAAAAAAAAGCTAAAGAAGAAAAGTAATTAAAATTGCAAGCATGCTGTCCAGATTACAGTATAATTACTGTTCAGGTAAGAGAGTCTGTATAGTAGTAATGCATTTCATTCATATTACACTTCAAACTACACACCATATAAAACTTCTTTCCATCCATGGAATATTTCTTGAAAAAATAATTTACTGCTAACTCTCAGAATACATTTCCCAGTATAACCTCATCTCCTCCAAACAATATTGTCTCTGGGCAACACACAGCACAATGACTGCCCTATGGACACTGTCAGGTGATATACTTCAAAACACGGACAAGAGTATGTTAACTGGGGCAGTCTGTATTGATCTCAGAAATGCATTTGTCCTTGCTCTTGTTGACCACCCCATTATGATGAACACATTCTTGACATCAGCATTTGTTCTGTAGTAACACCATTGGTCCAGAATGATCTTTCTCTGGCCATGACTACTGTGTAATAATAGGCTGCATATCACTACAAAATAACTTTTATCCAAGGAAGCTCCTTAAGGTTCAGTTTTAAGTCATTTGCTTTTTTCTTTCATTTTCATTGACAAACTTCCTTATAATCTGCTATATCTACTGATATTGCTGTACCATAATGAAATGGTCCTTTTCCACTGTAATCTTTTCCTTAAGGACAATTTTCAAAGAGACGTTTCTCAGTAATAGAATGGATAAACAACAGACAGATATTACATAATATATCAAAAACAAAAGTCATGGAACATTTACACTTTTGATGATATGGGAGGCATGCCCTTTACCCTTAATCAGCATCTGAGGTATTAAATGCACCCTTCAGCTGTACGCTGCTATATGTGGATGAATATAGAAGCACTACCATTACCTGCATACTCTGGGATCACAAAACACTGCATATCTCGTACTTCCATGTAGCTGACATTTTTGAATACAGGATCTTGCTTTTTTCATAGGTGCTGCATTCTGTTGTGTGGTCTGTCAACTCTGGGAAGAGGAAAAAGGTGTGTGCCTTATTTATTTATTTATTTATTGACATTTGTTTACCAGTAATGTCCAACTGGGTCATGAGCACCCATTTTCAGCACAGGCTGAAAAGTTCCATTTAACAGAGAAAATATTTTGTCCAAAGAGAGTGCATAAAAACAACCTATAATTATGCATTTTATAAATTATCAGCAATATTGCAAGAGAACCCAGCCACTGGGGATGCACAAGTCAGTGCATTTCTTTGCTTGGATAAATGGGGATGGCTGCGTCGGGAAGGGCATCTGGCATAAAAATTCTGCCACATAACTTATGGCGCGGAAATTTCATATTTCCATACCGGATTGGTCGAGGCCTGGGTTAACAACAACCGCCACCAGTACTGTTAGCCAACAGGGTGCTGGCGGAAATTGGGCTACTGTTGGACGAAGGAGAAGAGGAGGGCGAAGGCATGCCCGAAGGCAGGAAGAGAGGAGGAAGGTTAGGAGTGTAGCAGTGAGGGTAGGAACTTTGAATGTTGGCAGTATGACTGGTATAGGAAGAGAGCTAGCTGATATGATGGAGAGAAGGAAGGTTGATATATTGTGCATGCAAGAGACCAGATGGAAGGGAAGTAAGGCCAGGTGTTTAGGAAACGGGTTCGAATTGTTCTATCATGGTGTGGATGGCAGGAGAAATGGGGTAGGGGTTATATTAAAGGAACAATATGCCAAGAGTGTTTTAGATGTGAAGAGAGTGTCTGACAGAGTGATGTTTATGAAGCTCAAAATTGATGGTGTAATGATGAATGTTGTTAGTGCATATGCTCCACAAGTTGGGTGTGTGATGGATGAGAAAGAGAAATTTTGGAGTGAGTTGGATGAAGTTGTGGTGAGTGTACCCAAGGGTGAGAGACTAGTGATCGGAGCGGACTTTAATGGGCATGTTGGTGAAGTGAACAGAGGGGATGAGGAAGTGATGAGTAGGTATGGTGTTAAGGAGAGGAATGCAGAAGGTCAGATGATTGTGGATTTTGTGAAAAGGATGGACATGGCTGTGGTGAATACGTATTTTAAGAAGAGGGAAGAGCATAGGGTGACATACAAGAGTGGTGGAAGATGCACACAGGTGGACTATATCCTATGTAGGAGGGCCAGTCTGAAGGAGATTGGAGACTGTAAAGTGGTGGCAGGGGAAAGTGTAGTTAAGCAGCATAGAATGGTGGTCTGTAGGATGACGATGGTGATCAAGAAGAGGAGGAGGAGTGTGAAAGCAGTGCCAAGGATTAAATGGTGGAAGTTAAAAAAGGGTGATTGTGAAGTGGAGTTTAGGGAAGAGTTAAGCCAGGCACTGGGAGGCAGTGGAGAGTTACCGAATAGCTGGGTAACTACAGCAGAGCTAGTAAGGAAGACTGCTAGAAAGGTGTTTGGTGTGACATCTGGACAGAGGAAGGAGGACAAAGAGACCTGGTGGTGGAATGAGGAAGTACATGAGAGTATACAGAGGAAGAGGCTGGCGAAGAAGAAGTGGGATTGTCAAAGAGATGAAGAAAGTAGACATGAATATGAGGAGATGAGGCGCATGGCAAAGAGAGAGGTGGCAAAAGCTAAGGATAAGGCATATGGAGAGTTGTATGAGAGATTGGACACTAAAGAGGGAGAAAAGGACATGTACCGATTGGCTAGACAGAGGGACAGAGCTGGGAAAGATGTGCAGCAAGTAAGGTGATAAAGGATAGTGAGGGAAAGGTACTCACAAGAGAGGAGAGTGTGTTGAGTAGATGGAAAGAGTATTTTGAGAGGCTGATGAATGAAGAGAATGAGAGAGAGAGAAGGTTGGATGATGTGGGGATAGTGAATTAGGAAGTGAAACAGATTAGCAAGGAGGAAGTAAGGATAGATATGAAGAGGATGAAGAATGGAACGTCTGTTGGCCCAGATGACATCCCAATGGAAGCATGGAGGTGCTTAGGAGAAATGGCAGTGGAATTTTTAACTAGATTGTTTATTGAAATTTTGGAAAGTCAGAGGATGCCTGAGGAGTGGAGAAAAAGTGTTTTGGTACCTATCTTTAAGAATAAGGGTGATGTGCAGAGCTGCAGTAACTACAGAGGGATAAAATTAATCAGTCACAGCTTGAAGTTATGGGAGAGAGTAGTAGAAGCTAGGTTAAGAAGGCAGGTGATGATTAGTGATCAGCAGTATGGTTTCATGCCAGGAAAGAGCACTACAGATGCGATGTTTGCTCTGAGAGTGTTATTGGAGAAATACAGAGAAGGTCAGAAGGAGTTGCATTGTGTCTTTGTAGACTTGGAGAAGGCATATGACAGGGTGCCTAGAGAAGAGTTGTGGTATTGTATGAGGAAGTTGGGAGTGGCGGAGAAGTATGTAAGAGTGGTACAGGATATGTACAAGGGTAGTGTGACAGTGGTGAGGACTGCAATGAGAGTGACAGATCCGTTTAAGGTGGAGGTGGGATTACATCAAGGATCAGCTCTGAGTCCTTTCTTATTTGCAGTGGTGATGGACAGACTGACAGATGAGATCAGACAGGAGGCCCCGTGGACTATGATGTTTGCAGATGACATTGTGATCTGTAGTGAAAGTAGGAATCAGGTTGAGGAGACTCTGGAGAGGTGGAGATATGCTCTAGAGAGCAGAGAAATGAAGGTCAGCAGGGCTAAGACAGAATATATGTGTGTAAATGAGAGGGAGGGTAGAGGAATGGTGAGGATGCAGGGAGTAGAGTTGGTAAAAGTGGACGAGTTTAAGTACTTGGGATCAACAGTTCAGAGTAATGGTGAATGTGGAAGAGAGGTGAAGAAGAGAGTACAGGCAGGGTGGAATGGGTGGAGAAAAGTATCAGGAGTGATTTGTAACAGACAGGTACCAGTAAGAGTGAAAGGGAAGGTCTACAAGACAGTAGTGAGACCAGCTATGTTATATGGGTTGGAGACAGTGGCATTGACAAAAAGGCAGGAGACAGAGCTGGATGTGGCAGAGTTAAAGATGTTAAGATTTGCACTCGGTGTGACTAGGATGGATAGGATTAGGAATCAGTATATTAGAGGGTCAGCTCATGTTGGACAGTTTGGAGACCAAGCAAGAGAGATGAGATTGCATTGGTTTGGACATGTGCTGAGGAGGGATGATGGGTATATTGGGAAAAAGATGCTAAGGATGGAGCTGCCAGGTAAGAGGAAAAAAGGAAGGCCTAAGATAAGGTTTATGGATGTGGTGAGAGAGGACATGCAGGCGGTTGGTGTGACAGAGCAAGATGCAGAGGATAGGAAGAAATGGAAGGAGACGATCCGCTGTGGCGACCCCTAACGGGTAAAGCCGAAAAATGATGATGATGATGATGATGATGATGAACAATATTGCAAGACATAGAGATATAACGAGAATATGTTACAAGGAGAACAATGAGAAAAAACAAAGTAAAACACTATACAGAATTATGGACAGTGACTTTTACTTATTACTACTGTGAATTGCCAAAAGCGATAGGACAGATTAGGATAAATGGAGAGGGAGGTGATAGGAAGAGGTTATGTAAAGTGGTTGAGAAGGTTGGATAGCCAGACGAAGATCAGGAAATAGTGATGGGTAGAGAAACTGTACAAATGGGGTGGAGAAAAGTGACAATACTGATGTGCAACCATTGGTTAAGTAGGAGCAGAGCCATGAGTTTGATAGGTGGTCTTTCAGTAAATGCTTGAAGAAAGGACAGTAAATTACAATGCTAAAAGCCTATGGAATAGAATTCCATTATTGTGTAACAGATTAGCAGGGAAGGCTATTTCCAATTGCTTTTTGAAGTTTATAGATGGTGAGACGTTATTTATCATTAGATCAAGGGGGTTCTGTTTGGATGATAGGAAGAAAGACTAGAGCTTAGTGCAGGACAGACATGGAGTTTATAAATTATATTTTGGACTGTAGCTAGTTGTACAAAGTCCAGGTAGTAGGATAGTTCAAGCCAGTTCAAACTTTAAAGGGTCTTGCAGTGATGTATATAGCATTGTTTATTGTTAGCAAATTTAGGAACTTTGTTGTAGCATATTTCAAATTTAGTTTTAACATATACCTGCAAGTTGGTAAGGATAGAGGTACAATATGAGTGAAGGAAGAAGCTAAGTAGTTGCTAGGGTGGCTTTATCAGAGTTAGTGAGAAAGTCTTTAGTCTAGAAAGCATACCAAGTTTCTGGTTAGTTTTTTTATATTATTTGGAATGTGGAGTTCAAGTATCTGAGGTTGCCATCGATTGTTACACCAAGCAATTTTTGTATGAGATATAATTTCTATTGCTGTATTAAGTGAGAAGATTTTGAAGATGGATTTGTCCTTCAGATGTGCTTTGGGGAGGAATAGCAGTAAAAATCGTTTTTGTTTTTGGAGTTGAGTAATAATTAAGCATTGGGAAGTCAGTTTTCAACAGAGATGAAGGATTCTTGTGTGATTTCAATAAGATGTTCCAGAGTGTCAGCTGAGCACATTAGTGTTGAATCATCAATATACTGTGTACAATATGTTTGCCTAGAAGAGGTCTAGAGGTCTTTAATGAAAATGTTATAGTGAAATGGATCAAGAACTGAGTAGTGGGGTACAGCAGTGGTAACAGAGAGGCAAGGAGAGAAAATATGCTGCCATCTTACAATTTGCTGTCTATAACATAGGTAACTTTTTAAACAGTGAAGTGTAGGAAGGGATAGGCTGAGATGGTGCCATTGTTGAAGGAGTTTGCTATGTGAGATGGTATCAAAGCCTTTGGACAGATCCAAAATATGGAAGAGATAAGGTTGCTAGAGTCCCTTTTCTAGTATCTATTATCTAAAAGGGATAATAGTGCAGTAATTGTACTATGGCTAGAGCAAAATCCATGTTTAGTAGTGTTTAAGAGCTGTTCTGAGAGAGATGGTGAAGAAGTTAAGCATGAATACATTTTTTAGGATTTTGAGAGAGGAAAGAGAATTGCAATAGGTAAAAAGTTAGAGCCTTATGTAAAGTTTTCTCCTTTGTGCAGTGGGCTGACGTATGATCTTTTTTCAAATATCTGGGACATTCCTGTATGGATCTATTGAAAAAGATAGCTACTGGGTAAGATATGGCTTCTGCAGCCATGTTGAGTTATTCAGGTGGAAGCTTGTTGGCTAATATATGGCAAAGTTTATGTGTAAGTAGCAATAGATATTAGTACAGGTTTTAAAACAAAGTTGTTAGCATTTGTGGCTAACGATTCCTTGAATTCATATATTTCAGAGGTTAATATAGTAGTGGAGAGGACAGTTGGTGATATGTTATAGGACTGTGCATGGGAGGGTGAAGTGCTGTCAGTGATGGCAGTAATGTTCTGTATAAAGTATTTATTAAATGTAGTTGCTTTTTCAAGGGGATAGCAGGCTTGAGAGGGATATGGGTCATTTGTTCTGAGCTAGGACTGAGTAGTTTTTTTTGCATCCTTTTTATGATTAAGTTGTACTTGATCAATCTATTGTTTCTTATCTTTGTAAAGGTGTTTTTTGGCTTGATTATAAAGTTCTCTGTGTCACTGAACATTTTTTTTACTTAGCCTTTCCCTCCCTGCCTTGTCTTTGGTGCATATAATGATTTTGGCAGGGGTAAATAGTAGGGGGAGTATTTTACTTTGACTTTTTTTATATGTAGAGGAGAAAGGTTATTTAGTGTTATTAGGGTGACTATTTTCTTTTTTTTTTTAATTTCTAAATTTGTTCTAGTCTGTGTAATATAAGGAGCAGTACATATAGAAATATTTTGTTGAAGTATTTTATTTACTCTTTTGTGCACAAATTGTTAATATATCAACTTTTCTGAACTATTTTCTGTACTGTAATACTCAACAGGATATGTATAAATGATTCCATTATTATCAGTGATATGGATCTAGGAATTGTTTACTTATATTGATTGTATTTCTCAGCTCAGAACTATTCTATATTCATCCACCTATGCTACAGGGGTCATTCATCAATCTGTTAATTTATCACATTTTAAATATGCAGTTTTTGTTACATTGCTTTTCAATACGGTATATTTACTAACAAAAGATTTGCTGGATATGTATCGTTGTTTGTACCTATACAGCTTAGCTGTTTTGAATTACCACTGATTTATGACTTGTTGATTCGTAATTAATTCCAGCCATGGTGTGCATATTAATATTAATTAAAGTGTTATAAATTATGGAAAAGACAGAGTATATGTTTTCCCATGTGACATCAGAAGAGTATGCACTATGTTAGTATGCAAATGTACGTCAAAATACCTGACATTTTCAATCCCATTAATTTCTGAAAATGGAGTACGAAAAAGCAAGCTTATTTACACAGCAAGATGGGCCAGGCTTTGACTTGTTCTGGGGATAGTTCTGACCCGCTGCCTTATTGTTCCTGCATTTGACAGCTTTATTGATTAAGCACTCTAATTTAGTGGTTAGCTTATAAACAGCTAACATTTCAAGATGTATTATAATTTGCCAGCTGGAAGAATCAACAGTACTATACTGATTTATTTAAATAAGAAGTGAAAAAAGTTCAACAAAGCTCTTTGTATGTTATTATGAACATGTAGATGACTGTCTCCTGGAAACATGATAGAACTGCACTGATATTTTCTGACACAGAATAAATAAAATAATGGCTTTATAGTTGGCAACATGTTAATACACAGAAAGGTTGGCCTGTCATTAGTTTAATATGTGCTACACTGTAGACTGTACTTTTGCTCAGACCCAGATAACCATCTGCCCTTAGTCTCAGCTGTCATTCAGTTTCTTTCATTTCTAACCTATTTTTAAAGTCACCACCCCTTAAATTAATCTGTATCTGTTCAATAACAATAAATAAAAACCTTTTGCAATAATACATTCTGTAGTGTGTTTAAACAGGGATTTCTTCAGGTCACCTGTTTTAATACAATATAAGTGTTCTCTTACATAAACACCTGGTAGTCATCCCCATGTAAAAAGCCAAAAAGACTGAACACTTTTCATCTGAGACCTGTGGAGAAAAACTCCAACACATTACAAACATTTTTAAACAGATTTTTCAGTAGTATACACGAAAAGATATTAGGAAATATACATTTTATAATTAGATTAAATTAATATAAAATAAAAGCAACTATTACAGTATAAAAATACTTATTAGATATTAAATATGTATCACTTGAACATACTAGATCATGTTATTACTGCTTAGAAAGTCAAATAAATGAAGGTGAGGGAAGGAACTGGGTATATATTAGAACGTCGAAAACACATTTTGTCAAATGCGTTTTCGTCTACACATGTAGGGCGAACAGACAAAACAGTGAAGCGGCTGTTCAGCAAATTCTTTCCCTGGGAAAGAAGTCACTTGACCACTTCGTTGCTTTGCCTGTTCTGGAGTGTAGTGTGGTCCCTTGTCCGGTATAGCTCCCGAGCGTGATTGTGCAACAGTTACTGACCTTAGGGTTAGGGTGCAGGTTAAGGTATGTGCATATGTATGAAAGTGTTTACTGTTTTTTATTTTGCATTAGATGTATGGTTGGGTTACGTGTGTGTGCGTGTGTTTAGCTGTTTACTTATGTTTTTTGGGGGTAGGATTAGGGTTATGGTAAGTGTGTTTGTGTTTGGAACTGTTTATGTAAATGTGCAAGAGTTAATGACCTTAGGGTTAGGGTGTGGGTTAAGGTAAGTGCATATGTTTTAAAATGTTTACTGTTTTTATTTTGTTAGCTGTATGTTTGGATTATGTGCATATATGTATTTAGTTGTTTACTGGTTTTGAGGAGTATAATTAGGATTAAGGCATGTGTGTATGTGTTTGGAAGTGTTTAATATTTTTTTTTTGGGGGGGGGGGTTGGAACAGCAATTTCTTTCCCTAGGAAAGAAATTGCTGTTTTGTGGTTTCAACATTTTCAGCGTTTGCTGAATATGTGTTGATGTAACTCCGTTCGCTGTTTTCAGCGTTCGGTGTTATAATATGAACGCGAAGGAACCATGTAGGGCAGAAAATGCTAATACTGTAGTTGAGATAGTAAATATATAAATAAATAAATAAATAAATAGACATATAGCATTAGGGCCTACTACTGGTGCTTGCATGCTAGCAGCTCACGACCTTCTCATTGCCACTTGCTCAGATAAGCAAGTGCTTGAGCTCCCACTAGTCAGTCTCATTCCTGCATAGCTGCCACAACATATAATCTTATATACTACACAGCCCTGAAAAAGCAAGAGCTTTAACTCCCACTAGCTCAATCTGCAATTCCTGCATAGTCCTCCAAATACCCAATTATATATACTCCACATCCCTACCAGAATCTAAACGCTATTCCTAAAATTGTGGCCAGTTCCCAACAAGACTTTCAGTCCTTAACTCAACACCTTTATACTCCATCCCTCACCCTAAAGTATTTGATCCCTACCTAGATGTAAAATTCCAAACCTCCCAAAGCTAAATACACTGACTGCTCCCTAACCCTGAAATTCTCCTCCAACTCCCTAAACCCCAAACCCCAACCCCTTCCATAATTATAAATTCCCTAATCACACTCTTACCCTAAAAGAACCTTCCCACTCCCTAATCATAAAACATAAACTCCTGCCAGCTGAAAGCAAAGTTCTTCAATTGTTACCTAAGCTTAAACTACCCTGCCCTCTCCCTAATCCTAAAACTTCTTCCAGTCCCTAATCCTAAAAGCCATTTCCTGCTCCGTCCTCACAGCTGTTTGCCCAGACTCATATTTGAGTTCAAGATTGGCACTCCCTCCCCATGGCTGTGAGCAGCAGCCTACTTGAGCTACAAGGTGTTTGAATCCCTGGCTTCAAAACAGTGGGTTGAGTGCTTGAGATTCAATTGCTTATAGAACAATGGAATTTGTTATAGTTGCTCATAACACACCCCTTTTATGTCAACCTACTCAAACTACATTGGAAAATGTAGCTTAAAACTGAAATACTTATTTGATTATAAAATATTCCACAGGGTTACATTAACCTAGTAATAATCTCTGGTAAAAAATATCCAACTCATACCTCTCAATTTCTTCACACATGAATTCTGGGCAAAGACAAAAATGATTGGAGTAGGGGTGGGACAGGAGCCCAAAATTAGAGTCCAGATTTTTAAATATTGCTCTTATATACATAGAAAGCTTCTAGAACAACATGTTTTACATTAACATGTTGTTTAAAGGATAAGAAGTCTGGATCTCAAATGTCAGTCATTATTTAGTTATTTCAATCTTCAATGATTTGTCAGAAAACTATAAGATTTTTAAGGAGCAGATCAAAAATATAAAGCAATGATCATGGTTTTATGCAAACCTTTTTACAGCTGACACATGTGAACCATGACTATACAAATTACATCCATTATCAAAACATTTTGAACTTGTCAGATTTCATTAAATCCTCTTAAATCCAAATTTCTTATTTTAAATAAAAAAATAATGAACTCATATGGTGATCTTATAGGTACGGGGTCCCAAACTCTGTTTTATCTGGGTATTATCATAGATATAGCTCTTGAAGAAACTAAAGATATTGACTTTAATAAAATATTGAATAGTATACCCAATTTGATACTTTGATGGAATAAATTATTTCCTTTGAAGATAGACTTCAGCTAATTATGATTTTATTCCCAGTGATTTTATACATAATGCAGTCTTTAGCCCTTCCCCAATAAAGATGATATGAAAAATAATAAAGTACTCTTAAATTTCATATGGTTTCCAAAAAATTGTTCAGTTTTATCATACTAGACCTTGGAATTTAGGAGGTATTAATTTTCCAAATGTAGAAACTTATGCCAAAGTTGCAATGTTTAGAGTAGTAGTGAGCTGGCTAGAAACTAACTATACAACAAATAGGAAATATTTGTACATTTTTCTTTTAATCTCACCAAAATGAAAATTAACACTCCCTCTACTGAGATAAAAATATTCTTTGTGGTTATATGTCTACAATTTTATTCAATTTAATGTGTTTTCCCCTACACAATTGAAATCCATTAATTTAATCTTAATAAAAGTTTACAACTATAATTATTGGAGGTGGAAAGTTTCAAAGCCCCCGGGCTAATGGAAAATGTTACCCAAACCGCAGAATCCTTTACAAATGCACTCTATGAGTACCTACAGGAATGCATGGATAGTGCCATCCCAAGTAAAACCAAGACCCACTCCTCCAAGAACATGAGACCAGTCTGGTGGACCCCGGCCATAAATAAGCTATACAACAGAAGGAGGAAACTATTGCATGACAAGGCAAAATCCCAAAAAGGGAAGGCATCCTTGATTAGTACTAGCAAGAAACTCCGATCCCTCATAAAATCATCAAAGGCCAGCTTCGAAAGAAAAATCGCCAAAGACTCTAAAGATAATCACAAGGCGTTCTTTAGCTACGTCAGAAATCTGGGTGGCAGCTCTCAGATCTGCTCTGAGCTGGTGCAAAATGGCACAAAATACACTGAACCCACAGACATTGCCAACATCCTGGTAGATAGGTTCAGTGCAAACTTCAACGCCCCTCCCCCCGCAAAAGGGCCTGTGTCTATCCCAGAAGAATGCAGTCCCCCAGACATCACAGACACACAGGTAAAAGCAGCCCTCTCCAAAGTAAAACACACAGCATCAGTGGGACCAGATGGTATCTCAGGCTGCGTCTTACACGAGCTTCAAAATGAACTAAACCCTCACATGAATTAATTGTTCCATCTCAGCCTTACCACAGGTTATGTACCCAAGGAATGGCATACAGCAACAGTGATCCCACTCCACAAAGGTGGCACCACAATGGATCCCGGGAACTATCACCCTATAAGCCTGACTAGCCTGGTCTGCAAGGCTATGGAGTGCATCATCATGGATCTCATAAACAAAGACATTGGGAACCTCCAAACACTGGACCCCACCCAATTCAGCTTTGTTAAGGGCAGATCCTGCCTCTTAAACCTAGTTGACTTCTTCAAAACAGTTACCAAAGCCTTAGATGTGGGAAAGGTAGTCCACACAGCCTACCTTGACCTCGCAAAGGCCTTTGACACAATACCCCACTCTGGTATCATAAATAAGCTTACCAGCTTAAATATCAACCCATATGTCACAAGATGGTTTGCAAACTGGCTCAGGGATAGAACTCACATGGTCAGAGTCGCAGGTGCCATGTCTGACTCTAAACCGGTTACAAGTGGTGTCCCACAGGGATCAGTCCTAGGACCCCTCTTGTTCGGTATATACTTCTCTGAGGTACAGGCAAACATGGGAGGACTGTGGCTGACCAAGATTGCAGATGATTGCAAACTGGGAGCCATAATCTTCTCTCCAGCTGACACAAGCATCCTCCAGAAGGGCCTTACGGAGACTGATACCTGGTGTCAGAACCATGGCCTCAAGCTAAATGCAAAAAAATGCATAGTCATCCCATTTGGGAAAAACAAAGTGCCCACAAACTACCATATAGGAGGTAATCCACTAATTACGGAAGAAGTAAGCAGGGGTCTGGGGACCCAAGTAGATAGTAACCTCTCCTTTGACAATCACATTGCCAAAGTGGGTAGAAAAACCTTCTATATAGCCCACCTAATCATGAAAGGGTTCACAGGTAGATCAAGAGAGGTCATTGTGCCCCTCTACTCATTACTCATCAGGCCCATAACTGAGTACAGTGCCCCATTTGGGATGTACCTTACCCGACACCTGCAACAGCTGGAGAGACCACAAAACTACCTCACCAAGAGGATCGTGGGCCTCAAACAGATGGCCTATGCAGCTCGACTAAAGAAACTCCAGCTCTACTCAGTTGCTTACCACCTACTCAGAGCTGATCTCTGCCTAACATACAAGGCCATGTCTAACCGGGAATTGTTGGACATGCTCCACCTCAAGAAAACCAGATCGATTAGAGCTACATGCTCCAGGGATTTAAACCTTAGCACAACAATAAATAGCAAATGCTGGAGGGATAGATTCATATCCCAAAGGCTTACTGCGCTCTGGAATAGAATCCCAGTCCATGTTAGGCAGAGCCCCTCGCTGACCCTCTTCAAGAGTTTGCACCTGGGATCACTTCTATGGCCCTGCTGGACAGAGGCTCAGGAATCTAGTCTAAAAGGGAGGCGAAAGCCAACAAATTCTGGCTAGGCTTATAAATGCCCTAGGGCAGATAGCTTAGTACCTACCTATGAACCTATAATATAATCTAGACCTGAAACTATGGTTTGATAAATTCCTTGTGGTATAACTTAAGGAATTCCTGAATGAATTTATCATCAGAAATTTCTTCAATGGAAAAATAATAAGTTTCTATTTTAGTATAATTGTCTCAGTGGTGCAGAAATTAAGTTAATACAATTATTATTCTCAGAAAATAACTTAGACAATTAAGCCTCGTTAATTTTAAAGAGAATGAGATCTCGAGCACAAAGTAAATTTTCCCTTTAACCCAATCGTATTATAAAGTCCCCCATAAATTAATCATACATCTATACAAATGTTATATATTGATAACCCAAAACTGTAACTTGTAATTTCTAATTTCTATAAAATCTTAGTTTTACAATAACAAGAATTTGAATAACATGTTTTGAAGTTTCATTAGTTCAGGTGAAAATACATCGTTGTCTGAAAAGAAGAAAACATAGCTAATAAAATGTACAGGAAATACTTCATGGGTACAATTTGGCATACTTATGTTTGGAATTTGTATACAGGTCTTTTTAACACCCTGTAGGCTATCAGATTTTCCTATTGATAAGAATATTCAATGTTGGAGATTTTTATAAGGCTGACTGGTCACATGTTTTCTATGACTGCTCACTTTTATCTTCTTAGTTGAAGAAGACAATTTTTTTTTCAGGTCTTGTGGTCTGACAAATTGCATTAAAGAAATCAATAATATTATTCAACATTACTGAGAACTTCCAGATAAATAATGAAAATTGTTACCTCTTATGGACTATTCTAGCCCTGGCAAGAAAAAATATAGCCATGAGATGAATGAAATCCTCACCACCAAAATTTGAAGAATTACTGATTTCTCTACAAGCACTAGTTCAAAAAGAGTTCTCTATCAAGAATACAGGATATTTCCCAACCCTCTTATAACATCTCCATGCACTACAATTCCCTTGCTAGTTGAGAAATATTTAAATTTTGACTCCTCTATGAATTGTAACAATGTGACATTAGTTGTAACATCTTGACTATTTAGGGATTACTTTTCAGTTTCATACTCATGTAGCACAATCTGGCATGCTTTTTATATAGTTAATATACTTGTTCTTTGAAATATCTGTACATTTCCAAAATGTTTAATAAAGATATTCAAAGCAACAAAACAGAACTACATCCCTTAGCCAATAGGTTAGGCAGTTTAAAAAAATCATATATTTACTGAGTAAGTGACACAGTACAAACAAATTCTAGAACTAAGTATAAGAAATCTTGTCTAATAGATGGGGTGTTAGTAAATACCTCTCAAACTCCAAAGATTAAATGTGCTTTCCTGATTAACTATTTGCTCCCCTTTATTATTTAATCATATACTATCTTGTAATGTGCTTTGGTCTGTGAAGCTATTGCACACTATGAACATTGTTAAATGCATTTCTTAGCTCCCAAATGCAATGTCTTCTAATATGTTATATTCTGTTTACCTGTGTTAGAAAACTCCCAGGAAAAACACTGATAAAAAGGTGTGTAAAACTAGAACTGTTTGGAAAAATTATAATTGCACTACCAGATAAAGTGCTCTAAACATTTTGTTTCAAGAAGACTCTTTATGAAAAAAATCAATTTCACATTAAAACTTAAAAACACATTTAATTTCAAGCAGACTGCAAGACAATGGTAACAAAAAACTGCAATTGAATTAGTTTCACCTTACCTAGTCTAAACATTCTGCCTTCCAATCTCTGGCACAACAAAGCAACAGAGTAAGAAAAACACATGAATGTCATCTTTGTGCTTTCATTCTCAAAGTATGTAATTGCCATATTGACTAAGTTTAAACAGTAAACTCACACAATGAGCAGCAGTGGAAGATGTGGCAAATATCAAATAAAATCACTAAAGAAAATGCCAAATCAAACCACAAGGAGAATCCACTGGGGGAAACATTAAACACTTTCATATATCAAATAATTTGATTAGACTGCTACAAAAATTAATAAAAAAAAAAAAATTCACGATTAAAACAAATTATGTACACAATTACAATACTTAGAATCACAAAAAAAAATACAAAATTAGCTTAAAAATACCTAAAAGTTTAAATGTGGTACAATGAACATCCTATTAAAATGCATTTAAACCAAAATAATTTGTGAAATTTAAAACATTTCCTACCAAAACTCTTTGATATCTAACTCATTTTCTCTGTTCCATTCCATAGTGTATTTATACCAACCTGTATATAAAATATATTTTACAGGTGGTACAGATACACAGTATATTCAATTTATTTTTTTCTTGGGAATTGCATAATTATGTTTAAAAATGTTAATGTGAAGAGCCCTGGTGTTTTCCCTACAAAGGACACTTTGGATTCATTATAATTCATACCTTGTATATTCAGAGCCATAGTGAAAAGATCCCAGTGGCTGGAAAGTGTTTTGTGACCTTAACAAATGATGGACTTTGCAAAATAAATCAGAATTGCAAGAAACATTCACATGTATTTGTACTCTTTTCTGTTATTAAAGTAGCTTATGTAATCCCATCCTCAGTTTTAAGTATACTTTTAAGCTGTTGCATCTCTTAGTTATAAATACAAAAGATTATTTCCCAAACAGTCTTAACTAACAAGGTAGACAGTGAAAAAAATAAAAACAGCAAACCCAAATGAGGCAGAAGGTAACCACAAAATGATAAAATCCACCAGTTTAATGACAAATTATTGTGAATGCTTTTGCAATGGTCAACATTGCTTTATCAGACAATTGCATTTCAATTAAGATCAATTTAAATACACATTTTTGTATTCAGAACAACCAATAAAATGCAAGAAAAGTCTGTATGCCCTCCCTCACCTTAAGGAACTAATTAAAAATTAAAAATACAGTTCACATATACAAAATACATTCACATTTGTTAATGGTTCTTATTTCAATTTCTTAGATTTCAAAACAGGTTCAAAAGGGACAGAGTCATTCAAGCCCAACCCCTTATGAGCCCATAACCTCAAGATCCAATGAGGTTCCACACATTCTTTCTGGTTATCTTGGTCTCCCCATCTCTTGGACATGAAGTACTTGAAATAAAAATGTATGCTGTTCATCTGTTGACATAGTGTTTTTAGCTAAGGCACTGTACTCCAGGCCCCTCCTTGTGCAGTAAAGGTGATCCATATGTTCCCTAAGGTGGCGGTTCATCTTGCCTACATAGAAACGGAAGCATATCCTGCAGTGTACCACATAGATCACATTAAATGTATTACAGTTTGCACTAGCCCTTAACTTCCATAGGTGCCCTGTCCCAGGATGTTTAAAAACCTTGATTCATGTATGTATGTACAATACGCAGTTACCACATTTACGTGTACCGTACAAAATACCCTCCCCACCTCTTACTGCTCTCGGGTAACACAGCTGTTGGTTCAAGTTCTTCCTATTTTTATGTACAAACCGAGGTTGTGAACCCACAACTGCAGCAGTTCTATCATCAACCAAGAGAATATGCCAATTCTCCCAAATAATGCCTTTAAACTTGTCTATGTCTTGCGTGAAGGACAGTACCATGGGGATCTGAGAAATGTGCATTTAAATTGTTCTTAATTGAAATGCAATTGTCTGATGAAGCAATGTTGACCTTGCGGAAGCGCTCACAATAATCTGTCATTAAACTGGTGGATTTAAACATTTTGTGGTTAACTTCTGCCTCATTTGGGTTAGTTATAAATACAGGCCATTTCACTAATTCTGTCCAAACTCTCCTAATGATGACAGAATTTTTCCATTCATTTAAAATTAATGACTTAAAAAGATTCACATCCAGCATATATTTCAAGCACATAGAAAATGACCATTTAGTATCATTCAAATTACTCAGTGTATTAGGCTGCATGTGTCTTTTGCCCAGAACTTTACCATTGTCTTCACCAATTAAATGTCCAGGATATCCCCTACCAATACATGCACACACACATCATAAATATATATTTATGTCTGCAGTTTGCCTGAGTGTTTTATGCAATGAGGAAGATCAAAGAAGGGAGAGTAGTAACATGCATTGTGGGATAAGGGCAGATACTAAACATCCTGGGAACATTTCGATTTCAGAGTAGCCATAATGCTTGCGGGCTTAGTCCTATGAGTTACAGAGACTGGGCTAACTCCTAGTACATCACGTGTTACAGTTTTAAACACCAGATGAACATGTGTTATTCATAATAATACAAACAGTAATCACTGAATAATCATGATGTTTGGAAATTATGTCAACATCACTGCAAAATGAGGAACACGTGTAACAGTGACATCATAAATTACAGACACAAAAATGAGCAGATAGTCATATAATGGCTTAAAAAAGAAAACATGGTAAAACATGTAACATAAATTGAATCACATGTATATTTTCCCAAAACCAGGAAAATGAAATCAAATCTTCTTCATCTTATATCTACCCTGCCAGTAAGCTAAAAGTAGCATACCTCTCAACCTCTTACAGCAAGAAATCTGGACAAAGCCATAAATAAAAGTGGCACAAAGGCCCAAAAATAGGGACAATTTTTAAATATTGCTCTACAAACTTAGAAAGTTGATAGAATAGCAGGTTTTGCATTAGCATGAATTTTCTGAAGGGTATGAGGTCTGAAGCTCAAATGTCTGTCATTATTTCTAACTTCAATCTTTAATGATTTGCCACTAATTTGCCAGAAAACCACAATTTTATGAAAAATTTACCAAAAATATGAGCCAAAAATCTGGACATTCTGTGAAATTCTGTACAATTGAGAGCTATGGCAAAGTAGCCATATGAAGCCCAGGGTTTTGAATTTATCAGGGATACAATCAAGCAACGCAGTGACCTATGAGAATTGGAATGGCTGAGTGTACATTTTTTGGAAGATGTTGTGTTTGTTGTTCGTCAATGACCACAGAAACCAGGTCGAGGTCCTATATTCCAAATGATGCATTCACCCAAGAAGTACAAAGAAATGTACTTTCAGGAGCATATATCCAAATTGCTATGATGACATATATGAAGAAGTGTTCATTAATATTCATTGAGCAATGCAGCAATGATCACTGGTGTTCATCATTATGTTACATGGGCCCTTATTTGTGTCAGCAGCTCATTTAGATGTTTTACACATTTGCACGACTTCCTGTCTAACCAGCATGTTACACTTGTACATGTACATGAGCAACATAAAGCTAAAAGAAGTACATGCAGTTTACGTTGGAAATATCCCCAACATAAAATAAGCAGCCAAAACAAATTATGTAGGTATTCTGGGAAGCGCCCTCCCCACTTCTATTTTTCAGGTGAAAGCATACAGTTTATGCAAGATAACATCTGTAGATTACCCAAAACGACAGGAACAAAACATCACATTATGGGTCACTTAAAAATGTCACATTTATTTTCACAAGAGACCTGAGGTGGTTTTTATACTACTAGGGGAAATTTAGACAGGGCAAATGGGAATTTCCCTACTCTTTTCGATTGGTGCCATGGGATCTTTTACAGCTGCCTGAGCTACCACCAGCACAACCACATGGAACCTCAGTTTTGTCTCATCTGAAGGGTGATCACATAATGGAAGATAGTCATACCTCTCAACCTATTAGAGCAAGAAATCTGGACAAAGCTATAAGTGAAAGTAGGACAAAGGCCCAAAAATAGGGACAATTTTTTAAATATTGGTCTTACAAACTTAGAAAATTGATAGAATAACAGGTTTTATATTAGCATAAATTTTCTGATGGGTATGAAGTTTGAAACTCAAATGTCTGTCTATTTTCTGACTTCAATCTTTAATGAGTTGCCACTAATTTGCCAGAAAATCACAATTTTATCAAAATGCACTAAAAATATGAGGCAAAAAATCTGTACATTCTGAAAATAACCATGCAGTTGAGAGGTATGATAACAGTAACAATTCACATTAACACTGAGCCGTGATACCTAGTATAAGAACTGATGAGATGACATTCTTTATCTATGCCTGGATGGACTAGAAGGACTGTGATGCTTGAAGATGTCAAGTTTACCCGACTGTGAAAAACAGAGAATAGAAAAATGTGAATAAGTCCTTAATGTTGGAGCACTAGAAAGAGGGAGAAATGAGACTGAAAGATATCATATAATTTGGGAACATCTGCATTCCTTTAGTGGTAACTAATGAGAAGTCAAAGGTGTTTGAGGAATAACTTTTAAAATAATGATTAAATAAATTGGAAAAAGATGCATCTTTCTGTTAAATGTCATAGGATTTTACACATCCATGTTATAACAATGTTCTATGGCAACATAAACTTCTACATTCTGTCCTTCTGACTTCTCCTCTGAATTCTACAACCTATTCACCCTATCAAACATGTAGACTGCTTCCATCCCCTAGAACCACATCTCTACATTCCCTAATTTTACTTCAAATAGGAGAAAACAAGATACATAGAACCTCTTCTGCAACCAATAAAAGCCTACCAGACACAGGTGGCATCTGTCTCTGGTTCACATATCACTGCACATAACACATCTTTAATTTCTGCCTAACACAAAATATTGTGTCGAATATATGGAAAATAACCATTATCAGCCCAATCCCAAAACAATCTAACTGAAGAAAACTTCCCAAGACAGCCCACTCTCCTTCCTACTCTAAACAAAATGACTGAAAAAATATCTATGTTCAGTTCATCCAATATATCAGTCTCTACAACCTCTTCTCACATAAACAACACAGGTTTTGGTACAGTGATAGCATGATAGCCCAGTGGACACTGACCAGTGAAACACTGCACACTTTGGATAGAGGTCAGGTCACTGCTACCATCTTTATTGATCTTACAAAAGCCTTTGACCTCAATGACCACAACTTCCTCATCCTCCATTACCTACTACAAATAGACATAAGTCCTGATTCCCTACAATGGTTTCAAACCTGCCTCACTAGTCACCAGCATTCTGTCAAAATTCCTACTTCAATTTCCCCATTGGTTGGCTTTCAAAATGGAATATCACAAGGTTCCCTACTTTCGCCTCTACTATTTTACATATTTCTAAACAAGCTTCACCTTGACCTATCATATTGTCTCCTGCTCTACACGGATGGTACTACTTCATACAAACAACTCAGCATCCAACCTAAAGAAAGACCTTCCGGCAGATTTCTTGGCCCTAATTTATCAGATCTCCAAAAAAAGCTTCTATTGCAACTAAAATATATATATATATATATATATATATATATATATATATATATATATATATATTTTATCAAAGAGAAATTTAAAAACACAAAACTCTCTACATATCAATGACCACAGCAGCACCTTCAAAGAAAACACAAGCTCTTTTAATATCATGGCATTTGGTTTAACCCTTTCCTCAACTTCTCCCTCCACCTCAGCTACAGGAGAAAAAGTTTAGTTCTCTCCTATTTTGGGCCACACATGTCTCTTTTTCTTTCTAAATAGTCCTAAGCAAAATTCTACTCTCCAAACGTGAATACTGCCTTCTCCTCATAGTTTCAGCATCCAAAACAAACTCTACATGAACTCAAACATGTTTTCCTTAAAAATGGACACATTTGTAAAGCAATGAAAAAAGCAAAATGCTTTCTTGTTCAGCAAAAGTTTGACCTTCTCATAGGATAAACTCTTCAAGCTCTTAATCAACCAGACTATCTCTACCCCAGCAGCTAAACAAATTACACAATCTTCTTCGTACAACCTTGGAAACCACAACAACTCTGCCCCATACTGGAATCCACTCAAAACTAAACTCTATTGTACAGATCACTGCTTCTCAATAATAGCTTCAGAACTATGGGAACCTATTCCCCAACGGATGACAGACACATGTTACCTAAAGTGCAGGGCTCAGCTAAAGGACCACCTTTTATAACAAGCCAAAAGTCATTGCTTCTCATTCAGCCACATGACCTAACCTGACTCTGATGAAGTCTACCTATTTGTTTTGGTAGACGAAAAGCGCTTTACTTTTATTGTATTAAACTCTGTGTTTGGACCCTCATTTGATGGAGCCTTTTTGTTTACTTTTTGGAGTTTGTTTTTTTCTTTGAAGTTTCCATTTCTCACTTACATAGAATTTTATTTCATACATCTTCTTCGACCTGCCCTTAAACTCTGTGTAACATCCTTCACGTCATTCAAATCTCTTCTTTCCCACTTAGACAACACACAGATGTAATGATCACACAGACATCTTACTTTCTACATGAGATTTGTCTTGATTTATTGTAAAAAATGTATATTACAATTAAAGATACTGTTTACATTTTTAACAGATAATATTTTATAGTAGTGTATTTGTATTATACTCTTGCTATGTCTCATTAAATGTAATTCTAATTTGCTTTGTATTCGCCAGCTCAGACTGAAGTTGGTCACATGTGATCAGTGCTCTACTCTGTTTAAATGAATAAATAAATAATTATGAACCCATGTTATGAACATAGGGCAACAGTCATCATTAACTCCTGGTACAGAGAGATGCATGTTGGGAATGAGACCGGAATATGAATATAATGTTTAAACATATCAGAAAGCACACAAAAGTTGTCATGATAAAAATAGATGCACATTTCACTTCCAACAAACAGCCGCATGTTTTATTGTACCACAGTTATTCTTAAACAGTTATGGTACTTAAAATAAAACATTCAATATTGAGTTTTGCAAGTAAGCAGATCTCAGTGAATAAAATCGCTATGCTGTTAAGATAACTACTAGGATGTTGCAGAGCTGCAACTAAAGTGAGGGGGTAGTTCATCTTTATCTTATTCTCAAGTATTTATAATCACAGCTATAACTCTTACACAACAGAAAATGAAGGTGACTGCCTAAAGCAAGGCAGACTAGCACAGAACTACAGCAGAGCTTTTTCTTTCTGTACATAATGTCATAACACAGCAACACATAACTTCACTCATACCACTCAGTCTCTTAGACAAGAAATCTGGACAAAGCCATCAATAAGGAGGGACAAAGGCCCCAAAATAGGGACACTTGTTAAATATTGCTCTTATAAACTTAGAAAGTAGATAGAATAACAGGTTTTGTATCAATATGAATTTTCTGATGGAAAGTCTGAAACTCTAATGTCTGTCATTTTATGACTTCAATCCTCAATTACTTTCCAGTGATTTGCCAGAAAACCACAATTTTATGAGAAACAGACTAAATTATGAGGCAAAAATCTGGACATTCTCCGAAAATCAGTACATCTGAGAAGTATGACTTCGCTAAGACACAACAGAATAGACAAACTTGTAAGTCTTCATCCCCAATTATAGCAGAGAAATATATATTATAGGATTACAATCTACTGCTGCAACTACTGACCTCACATCTCATATCTAACACAGTGCTGCTCAATTTTATTTGGACAACAGTGTCTGAATGAGTGAACTCCTTCAATCATGTCAACCATCTACACAGAAATAGTTTGTAGTGCAAGCATTGCCATAATTACACTAAAAAATGTGTAAATCACATCCTAGTTCAGCACTAGTCCAGAGTGAGATCTGACCTTAACATGCTTCGTTATCTAGGTCAATATCTTGGCATGTATGCCTCATATACATAATATATACATTATAACCAGTAACCCGATCATAATCCCCTATATTCTGTCAGGCAAAGGAAGTCAGCTAAGGTTATACATGTATACCACAGCCTTTCCCTCTGCCACAGGTTCATAACTAGTTCAAAGTACAGTTCTGTTACCATTATCACAGCCAACATCACAACTCAGTAATTTACTAACACAACATCTTACTTGAGGCAGGTAAAGGAGGATGCCAGAGTGTAATGCATCACCCTTTTAAACAAAATGCATTTTGCCTGGCACAAAGTGATGGTTAGTAATGTTTATTCACTATGTATATAGACTTGCTTATATTCATAAACATACAGGCACTCACAGAAACACACGTACATACACAACAGTATACATCTAAAATAGATACGCACACACCGTTTAAAGGAGTGCATGTTCTAAAAGACATAGAAACACACATAGGAACACAGGCATGTATCACAACCACTACATGAATGCATGAAATCTAACAGACTTGTATCTCTGCTATTACTAAATATACTTATAATTAAATGAATGCGCAAAATCACATGCTAACACATGCACATATTCTGCAATGCATGGAGGTATGTACCATATGTTGTCACTTAAACACACACACACACACACACACACACACACACACACACACACACACACACACACACACACACACACACACACTCCAAATCGCTGAAGCAGCAGTAAAAGCAGTGTCTAGTATGTAGGCTGACAACAAATATTTTATTTTTGAACCACTGTTGTGCTGGAATGTTTTGCTGTTCACAGTTCCTCATTGTCCATGCCTCTGTATGTCTTTCAGTCTCAAGTACTTTTTTGTTGCTTGTGGAATTATAATATAGTGAAATTAACATCTGCTTAAATTAGTCCTTTGAACATTTCAGAGTTATCATCAGTAAATAGAATGCTTAAATCTGAGTTGGGGCAAATCAGAACCTACTAGATAATGTCTTAATGAACTCAACACTGACTGAGTGGAGTGCTCTGATATCCTATCTGTTTACTGATATTATACATGATACTTTTACTGGTCAAATTGAACTTATCTGCAGCAGAATATTTCCTGCATTTCATTATCTGACAAAAATGATCCATATTTCTACCGATTAACCTGCTTTAAGGCATCTTGGTCTCTTATCCTCCAGTTTGATCTGGCATTTGAAGTGGTAGGGGAGACTTTATGTATTCTAATTCAAGATTTAGTACTCAAACACTGTTTGCCTTGCAGAAATATTTATATCAATGATTCTAGCATTTGCAATGAGTTATATACTTCCTAAGTATACTGCTCATGTCTAAATATCAAATATACACTTTCAAAACCTGCTCAGATTAGACTGCCCTACAGAAATATTACATAATTTGGAGCAAATTAAATACAGAAGTTGTGTAGAATGTCACTGTTTAAAACAGTAGAACAAATGACACAAATGCCCATTGTTGGAATCCTAGCTAAAGGCACAACAGCACAAATTATGCTGCCCAGCTAAGAAAAATGGTGCTGCTCTTCCAGTAAGTGATTCATACTAATGTGCATTCTTTGTGCATGGATGGTGATTCATACTAATGTGCATTCTTTGTGCATGGATCGTGATTCATACTAATGTGCATTCTTTGTGCATGGATGGTGATTCATACTAATGTGCATTCTTTGTGCATGGATCATGATTCATACTAATGTGCATTCTTTGTGCATGGATCGTGATTCATACTAATGTGCATTCTTTGTGCATGATCGTGATTCATACTAATGTGCATTCTTTGTGCATGGATCGTGATTCATACTAATGTGCATTCTTTGTGCATGGATCGTGATTCATACTAATGTGCATTCTTTGTGCATGGATCGTGATTCATACTAATGTGCATTCTTTGTGCATGGATCGTGATTCATACTAATGTGCATTTTTTGTGCATGGATCGTGATTCATACTAATATGCATTCTTTGTGCATGGATCGTGATTCATACTAATGTGCATTCTTTGTGCATGGATCGTGATTCATACTAATGTGCATTCTTTGTGCATGGATCGTGATTCATACTAATGTGCATTCTTTGTGCATGGATCATGCAATTCCTAACAGAACCAAGATGCTATCCTCCAAAAAAAGGAAGCCAATCTGGTGGTCCCCTGCCATAAACAAACTCTATAACAGAAGAAAGAAACTGTTGCAAAAAAGAGTAAAATCCCATGATTGGAGGAACTCCGTGGTCAGCCTCAGTAAGAAGCTGAGATCCCTCATAAAATCCTCCAAAGCTAGTTACAAAAACAAAATCACCACTGATTCTAAAGACAACCACAAAGCATTCTATAGCTACGTCAAGAATCTCAATGGCAACACTCAGATCTGCTCTGAGTTACAGCACAATGGCACTAAATATACAGAACCAAATGATATTGCCAACATCCTGGCAGATAGGTTCAGTGCTAACCTTACCCCTCTCTCATCCCCTAAAGGGCCCATCTCTATACCAGAAGAATGCAAAGTTCTTGAAATCACGGCTGCACAGGTAAAAAACACACTCTCCAAAGCCAAGAACACAGCATCCATGGGACCTGACAACATCCCAGGCTGCGTTTTACATGAACTACAGAACGAACTGGAACCCCACCTAAGTACCATGTTCAATCATAGCCTCACTTCAGGTTTTGTCCCCACTGAATGGCACACAGCAATGGTTATCCCACTCCACAAAGGGAGAGCCACCCCAGACCCCAGGAACTACCGCCCCATTAGCCTGACAAGTCTGGTCTGCAAGGCTATGGAACGTATCATCATGGAACTTATAAACAATGACATTGGTAATCTCCAAACTCTGGAAATTACCCAGTTCAGGTTTGTAAAAGGCAGATCATGTCTCCTAAACCTGATAGACTTCTTTGAAGTGGTCACCAAAGCCGTAGATGAAGGTAAGGTAGTTCACACAGCCTCTCTAAATCTCGCCAAGGCTTTTGACACCATCCCCCACTCTAGAATTCTAGATAAACTCACTAAACCAGGTATAAATCCCTATGTTACAAGATGGGTTGCCAACTGGCTCACTGACAGAACCCATACTGTGAACGTAGCAGACTCTAAATCCAACTTCAGACCAGTGACAAATGGAGTATGACAGGGTTCAGTCCTAGGTCCTCTCCTGTTTCGTATCTACTTCTCTGACCTAACACAGAAGGGCTTTGTCTAACAAAGTTCACAGATGACTGCAAACTAGGAGCCATAATCAAAACTCCTAACGATGTGGACATCCTACAAAAGAGCCTCACTGAGACAGATACTTGGTGTCAAAGCCATGACCTCAAGCTCAATGCCAAATAGTGCATTGTCATCCCTTTTGGTAAAAACTCTGTACCCATGAACTACCATATAGGCGGTAGTCTACTTAACACTGAAAGTGTGATAAGAGACCTTGAGACACAGGTGGACAATAGTGCCTCCTTTGTTAATCTCATCGCCACAGTAGTCAGGAAATCCTTCTATGTGGCACACCTCATCACAACATTTTTCTCATCCAGGAAAAAAGAGGTCATTGTTCCCCTCTACTCATCACTCATTAGACCCATTATAGAGTACGACGTCCCTTTTGGTATGTACCTTACAAGATGTCTACAACAGCTGGAAAGGCCACAGAAATAACTCACAAAGAGGATTACCGGCCTCAAACAGATGCCCTACGCAGACCGTCTCATTAAAACTCCAGCTTTACTCCATCGCATATCTCCTACTCAGAGGCGATCTTTGCCATACCCAGAGCTGTTCGACATGCTCCACTTAAAGAAATCCCAATCCCTCCAAGCTACATGCTCTATGGACCTAAACTTTGTCACCACAATAAACAGAACATGCTGGAGGGATAGAGTCCTGTCCCAGAAACTTCCCATATTCTGGAACAAACTACCTATCTATATCAAACAAAGCTCCTCATTAGCACTCTTCAAGAAAAATCTTGATGATTGGATGGGAGATCTGTGGCTCTACTCGACAGGGGCACAGGAAAATAATTTTCTTGGGTAGCAAAAGCCAGGGTACCCTTTGGCTAGGCTTATATAGGCCCTAGGGCCAATAGCCTAGTACCTACCTATGAACCTATGAACCTATGTAGCAATAAATCTTATTAAAAGAGAATTTCCGTGACTATAAAACACTTGACCCGGCAGTAGGAATATTTGCTCAGCTGACCACCTTATCCAATTGTTCCAGCAGGTACCTAGCATACTGCAAGTGACATTTGTGGCTATCATTGCACAGTCACAGATTCCCCCACTACAAGCATAGACATACGCTTGCAGGCACTCAAACTCTTACATGCCACTGCTCTACTTACCTTGCTTTATTCAATGCAGATTCCCTCCTTCCAAAATGCATACAAGCACTCAGATAAACTGTGGCATGCACCTACACATTACATGCACTCTTCTGCTTTTTAGATTGTATAGTATGATTGCTTATGAATCACTGCAATATGCAATTTACACTCAACAACATTGTACTGAAATGTTAAAGGACTTTGTAGCACAGACTCCATTCCTAGCTACTCTATGTGTATGGGACACCAAAACTGTCAGTGCTGCTCAGTACAACAGAGCTGTGCCACTGAGCAGGGAGGGGGATTATCAATCAGAGCAGTAAACAAAGCAACTTATGTGAACTTCCATACTACTAAATCTTTCTATGATTCACCCTGATCTTTCTGTGAGTACCACCTCTGATCTTTGTATGACTACCACTCCAATATAATGATTTGTCTGTCTTCTCTCCTTTGTGCTATTATCCCCACTGTACCATCCTTACTTCCACCTCAACTTATTTATTTAGTAAATTAGTTTGTATTTCCATTTTTAACCAGATGAATGGGCTGACCAGGAACCCACTTCTGCCTAGTTGTTCTCCTTTTTGCACCATCTCATATGAAACTGGATATTATTTTCAGTAGATGTAAGCCAACAGCACCTTAACTGGGCCCTTTACCCATTTTTTTTTTTGCTCTTCCCATAACTATGAAGGAAAAAGATGGATGGGAGCCATGCCCTTCTGCATAAAATATACAGTCACATTAACTCCTACTTAAATTCTCCAAAATTCAGGATTTGTTAATGCACTTTATCTTTTTCTGTAGGTATTGCGTATAAATCCCTCTTAGTTTCTATTCTGGCATATCTCCACTATTTCCTTTTTCTTTGTCTTCATCATCATCATCATCTTCTTCTTATAGGATCATAGTAAGTTACTAGGCTATTGGCCCTGAGGCCCTTATAAGCCTAACCAATTGTTTAACCTATGTATAGACAAATCAGCACCCAATGCCCCTGTCCAGCAGGGACATGGGTGGAATCCCAAGGATGTATTTTCTATTTCACATCCAGTTATCCAGGTTGCTGTTAAAAAGGGGTAAAGAGGTACTCTACCTGACATGAACAGGGAGTCTATTCCACAGATGGAAGAGTCTCCTGGACACAAATCTGTCCTGCCTACAAGTGCCCTTTTGATGTCACAGACCAGATTGAGGCCACGTGTACAGGTTACTCGAGTGGAGCTTGACTTGCTGATATGCAGCAGTCCCATCAAGGCGGGGTCCGAGAATGTTTTGTATGCCAGACAGAGGTCACCTCTGAGGAGTCTATATGAAACAGAGTAGAGGGATTGGGCTTTTAGCCTATCTGTGTATGGTACATGTTTGAGGCTCTGGATTCTCCTGGTGAGGAACCTCTGTGGTGCTTCGCTGCTGCATGTGCTTCATGAGGTAAATGCCAAATGGACGTTCTACTCAATAATGGGCCTTATAAGGGAAAAATAAAGGGATATTATGATCTCCTTGTCCCTGAATGAGATACCCTTACTTATGAGGTGGGCCATGTAGAAAGCTTTCCTTACAATGGAGGCAACATGGTGGTCAAAAGTCAGGTTGCTACCAATCCAGGTGCCCAAATCCCTCACGAATGACTGTGTGCTTGGGATTTTGTTATTAATGTGATAATTTGTAGTGATGTTGCTCTCCCCAAAGGGGATGATGGTGATGATGATGCATTTTTTGTATTCAGCTTGAGGCCATGTTTCTGGCACCAGTTATTTGTTTGGGCGAGACCCTCTTGGAGGAAATCCACATCACTAGGGGAATTGATGACAGTGCCCAGCTTGCAGTCATCTGCAAACTTGGCCAGCCATAGCCCACTGGTTTTGGCCTGCACCTCAGAAAAGTATATTTATTTTATTATATTTATTTTTCATTTGTTGACTGGGATAGTCCAACTGGATACATGTCCGTTTTCAGTGGAGGCCCGGGGAGAAACGCTCCAAAGATAAGTACAACAGCAAACATGACAAAAATACACATTTAGCAAAGTTTACAGACTCAGTTGACATTTGATTTATACAATCTAACAAATGTATGGTGTAGCACACTTAACACAACAGATTAAACAGTATTAGTACACAAGTATTTCCAAAATTTAGTCAGGATTAGTGCAGGAACATAGCCAATGTGATTTAAAATACTGCTTGAGACTGTTCTTAAATTGTGTAATGGAGGGCACTAGAGTGATGTCAGCAGGCAGTGAGTTCCAAGTTTTACTGACAGAATTAGCAAACAGAGAGTCTCCGGCAAAGTTTTTGGATTTAACAGTTTGGACTACCAATCTATTAGATGAGCGAAGTGGTCTAAGATTACAGTGGGGGTAGATAATATTTTTAAGAGGAGGTGTATGACCTGGTTGGTTAAGTACTTTATGAGCAATTATAAGTTGGTTGTACTTTAATAGGCTGGGTATCTCTAGCCAACCAAGATAGTTTAGGTTTTTACAATGATGTGTTCTATAAGGTATACCAGTAGCAAATCTAGCTATGTGGTTATAACAGGAAGAGAGTTTATTAAAATCACTTTTGTTTAAGTTGGTAAGTATAGGGGAGGCATAGAAAAGGGTAGAGAGTAAGTGAGAGCAGGCTATGGCAATTCTAGCAGGTGGGGTAAGAAATGGTTTAATTCTATATAATGTTCCAAGTTTTTCGTTAATGGTTTTGATAGTTTGGTTGACATGCTTATCAAATTTAAGATTGTTGTCAACCAAAACACCTAGATGTTTTGTGCAATCGTTAGGGGAGATTGTGGTACCATTATTAGATTTAATGGAGAAGGGTAGTACAGAGGACCTTTGAGTAGGACAGAAGTGTAAAAGCTTTGTTTTGTTTTGATTTAAAATTAGACGATGTTAAATGTACCTTGGGTTAGTGCCTGCAATACTGCTTGGGAGGTGGCAGAGCATATCAAAGTCGAGTCATCTGCGTATTGAATACAATTAGATTTTGGGATGGCTGTATGGAGGTCACCATCCCTCAGGAGGCTGTAATCAGCTTTGGAGAAGCTTTTTTTTTATTTGACTGTATCTAGAGGGGGGGTTGGGGGAGATGGTGACCTCAAATATGACTGCTTTATGGTTGGATATTAAAAGGGAGGATGATACTGCAGGGTTGCTGCAGTGGTTACTCATGTTGATTAATACCAAGTCCAAGATATTATCACCTCTTGTGGGGTATCGACTAGCTGTCCCAAAGCATTTGCATTGACAGAGTCGAGGAATCTCTGAGCATTTGTGTTCTGGCATGAGAAGTTCTTCCAGTTTATGTTTGGGTAGGTAAAGTCACCCAGGATCGGGTAAAGAGTTGAACCTCGATAGGTTCGAAGAGGTCAAGATTGGCAATTTGACCATCTTGAGTCAGATTTGGGGCCTGTAGTTAGCTATGATTTGTATTTATTTACTTAATTATTTATTTATTTATTTGACATTAGTTAACCAGGTTGATCTGACTGGGCAAGGTGCCCTTTTTCAGCAGAGACCCAAGGAGAAAAGCTCCTCTACAAAGTTTAGAAAATACAGTGATAAATAGAAAACTTAAAGGAAAAGTGTGATTAAACTTTGTACAGCGTAAATAAAATGTTACAAGAAAAAAAGAAAAGAAATTTTAGTAAATCTTAGGTATTTTACACAAAAATTTGAAAGTCAAAGTATTAAAACACTATTGGGATTGGAGGGCTGAGCAGGACAGTCATTGTAATAAAGTGCAAGTGGTGGAGTAAGGAACTTGAGGAGAAGCTTTGGTGAAGATTGGAGGGAAATTAGTGGTGAAGGAAGAGTGAAGGAGGAAACTAGATGGTAGAGATAGCAGAGATTAGAGCTAAATAATGGAGATGAGGTAGAAAAGAAAGGGGAGGCTAAGCCAAATGAGAGAGAGGCAAGGGGGAAGATGATCAAGTGGAGTCATTGCAGGAGCAGATCCGAGAGGTATGCAGGAATTCCTTTAATGCTATTTTAAAACTGTGGCAGTCATCAAGCGTGCATATATATATAGAGGAAGTTTGTTCCAGGCAGAGGTGAATGAGTAGCTATTGTGAATCTTGCCAATGGATTTGATAGGTTTGGAGATACACAATAGAAGTCGGTAAGAGCTATGTAGGTTGGGTTAGGGACATAGGAGGAGATACGATTAGTCAGAGATGGACATACAAGAGGATGGAGAAGGATAGAGTGGGCCAGACTGAGTTGTGGCAGGAGGATTTGGTGTTGGAGTTCAATCCAGTGAAGTTTTTTTTTTAGGGAAAGACAGTGATGTGTTCGATAAGAGTGACTACTGATGAAATTAGCTATTTTATTATAGTTATCTTCAAGTTTGGTAGTCAGATTCTTTTGTAGGTGGGTGAATAAAGTGCAGAGTACAGAAGTGTGGGAAGCAGGTATGCTTGTGTTAAAGACAGTTTAGATTCTGGAGTTAGAAATCTTTTGTTCCTGTATAACAGTCCAAGTTTTTGGTGAGTTTTTTTTTATACAGTTATTAATGTGAATGTCAAATTTAAGTTCATCATCAATGTAAACTCCAAGGAGTTTAGTATGTGATCCATCTTTAATGGAAGTGTTATTTAGAGAGGAGATAGAGAAGGATGTTTTGAGATGTTGGAGAGATTTAGGTAGGAAGAGTAAAAGTTTAGTTTTGTTAGGGTTAATTAGCAATTGATTAGCAGTGAGACATTTTTCCACTGAATGCAGAGATTCTTGAGTGAGGGAGAGAAAATGAGGAAGATTGTCAGATGAAGAGATGATAGCTGAGTCATCAACATATTGAATCAGAGTGGAGTGAGGACAGGAAAGGTAGAGGTTGTTAGAAAGGATGTTGAATAAGAGGGGCCCAAGGATGGAGCCTTGTGGCACTCTTGTATGAACAGAGAGGAAAGGGGAGGAAGACGAGAGCCATTTAACAGATCAGATAGATAACTAGAGAACCAGTTAAGAGAGGAGCTACACAGGTTAAGGGAGGAAAGTTTGGAGAGAAGGAGTTGATGGGAAACAGTATCAAAGGCTTTAGAGAAGTCAAGGAACAGGCAAGAGACTAACTTGTTATTATCAAGAGATGAGGCAATTGAATGAGTAAAAGATATAAGGGCAGTAGCAGTGTTGTGATGAGGTCTAAAACCATGTTGTGTGGGGGTGAGGAGGTTTCCTTGGGTGAGATAACAAATGAGCTGTCTGTGGATACATTTTTCAAGAATTTTAGAAAGGGGGGAAAGAATGGCAATGGGCCTATAGTTTGAAGGGTCAGTGGAGTTTCCTCCTTTGTGTAGGGGCAAAATGTAACATTTTTTCCAGATAGCAGGAACAAGACCAACCTTAATTAAGTGATTGATGAGTATGGCGACAGGGTAGGCAATAGAAGCGGCTGCTAACTTTAGAAAGTAAGGTGGCAGGTTGTCAGTGGAGGAGGAGAGAGTTTGAGTTTATTGAAAAACAAGTGGATAGTTGAGGTGGGGATGGGTTTAATGGAGAAAGGAGTGGAATGAAAAGGCGGTGGTGGGCTGCCAGGGATAAAGGTAGCATTGGGTTTAAGTAAGTTCTGTATGGAGTTAATGAAGAAGGAACTCAGAAGTGTGGCGGTTTCAAGAGGGGAGGAGTTAGGAAAAGGATTGGGGGGAGAGGGGTTACCAGGTTATAGAATCTTGTTGATAGTAGACCAGAATTTTGGGGGGTTGGTATGAGGGTTTTTTTGGTGTTTGAGGTAAAAAGTTTTTTTGTCAAGGTAGATTCGTCTTTTAGCAAGGTTTCTAAGTTCCTTACAGAGTTGGAGATTTGAGGTAGTTTTGTGCTTATTCCAGGATTTTCAAGCACAGTCCCTTGTCTGCATGAGGGAGAGACTGTCTTTGGAGATCCAGGGAGCATATTTAGATTTAACTCTGATTTTTCTGATGGGGGCCAAGGAGTTGAGAATGTTGAGAAATAAGGTGTTAAATTTTAGAACAGCTTCTTCAAGTGGGAGATTATAAAGGAAGGACCAATTGACTGCAGAGAGAGTCTGACTGAATATAATTGGGTCAAAGTTGGAAATTTATGACAGTCTCTATAAGTGTGAGATTGAATAGCATGGGAGGAGTAGCACTAAATGGAAGTTGGGAGGTGATTGCTAAGTGTGTCAGGTAGTGTAGTAAGAGTATGATAGTGGTTAGGATGAGAGGTAAGAATCCAGTCCAAAATAGAGCTGGAGTTAGATTTGGAGTTTATGCATGTAGGAGTGGTTATAAGTTGTGAAAAACAAAACAGGTTGATGTTAGAGTCAGGAGAGACAGAGCAGAGAGAATTCCAGTCAATGTTTACATCACCTAGAATGATGATCTCATATGAAGTAGTTTGAGAGATCCAAGCAAGGAATAGTTTGAGGGTAGGAACATTGTCACCTGGAGGTATATGAATAGAGGCAATTGCTATTGCCTTTTGTTTGTTTAAGTTACAATAAACAATGAGTATGTCAGCTGGGTGAAAGCATGGAGGGGTGATGGGAAAAGGGTGAAGGGAGAGCTGATCTGAGTATAGAAGAGCCACTCCTCCACCTTTTCTTATAGGCCTATCTTGGCGGAAAATATTGCAGCCGGGGGTAAGATTTTGCTATTAGTTATGTTAGGTTTTAGCCAAGTTTCAAAGATGGAGTGACTATCGGAGGACTAAAGTGAAAGCCAGGTATGGAGTTCAGAGACTTTGTTTTGGATACTTCGGATGATTTTAAGAAATTTAGTAGATTGGGTAGTGAGAAGTTTAGGGATAGTTTGAGAAGGGGAAGTCGTTACAGTGGGGGAGAGATGAGCGGGGTGAGTGTCAGGGCCTGGGCCTGGATTGCGATGAATATCATCACAGTGAAGTAGATAGTAGATAGAAAGGGAGCAGGAGTTTCTAGAATAGAGGTAGTCAGGTCTAGGTTTGGATTTTGGGGGAAGATAATAAGCTGTGGGGTATTTAATTTTAAAGAGGCAGGCACTGTGATGAGAAAAAAGAGAAGGTGATAAAGGGAAAGAATATGGAGTTGGGAAATGGGACTGTAGGTGAGGAAAGGTTGGGCTGTGATGGAGGTAAGGTAGTGTATGATGAAGGGATGTGGAGATAGAAAGGAGGGTTAGGAGTGCAAAAGTAAGGAGTAGATGTAACATGTTAGAAAGAGATAGGAGAGGAGATAAGAGGATAGTAGGTGGATGAAAAAGGTGGAACAGTGAATAGAATGTAGGGTGTAATGTGAAGTAGGGTTGGGAAGAGAGTTAGGATGATTGGGTAGTGTTTGAAATTGAAAGGGAGGTAGGTAGAGTATAGTAGTAGAGAGGAAGAAAGGTAGGGCAGGCAGGTGAATGAGTGGGAGGAGGAGTTTGGAAGAAGTAGAGGGTGGGGAATTAGGGGGAGTCTGAAGATTGGGTGAAGATAGATGAAGGCTGCCAGCCTAGCCAGATAGAAATTTGGAGATAATTATCTCATCTGTAAATATTAATGTAAACCACAGGCTTGTTGTCTTAAATGGTAAAAATGGTGTTACATGTGGAACTGGGAAAAATGTAACAACAGTGCACTCTACTAACCAATTAAAGCATGTTGTGACTCTTTGATGTAAAACTTGGAGCCAGTAAATCTATAGTGAGTCATCCTGCCTATTATTTTAAGGCCAGAGTTAATGGCCAGAATTTGCATGCATAAATGTCTTTTATTGCTCTGGTTTTTGCCCAGAGGTGAATAATGTAAATGTAGTTTCAGTTAGCCTGGGAACCCAGAGAAGTGTGAAGAATGATGTAATGTGAACCAGGAATGTGATTTTAAAAACAGAGAGAATCAGAGAGCATTAAGCATTTTTTCCTTGAGCATCCAACTCACCAGCACTATCTTGCTCTATATGTAAGTTTAACTTAGACTTGTGTTTTCTCTTAGAAATAGCTAGAAACTAGAAAGATTAGACTAAGGGTTTTCTGTGATGTCAGAACTGTACTATTGAATTAAAATATAAAAAGGCACCCCCACAGAGTAAATGTTCCTGTGGTATGGAAAATGAAAGTAGCAAAAGATAAAATGAAGTGCATCCACAGGAACAACACACAGCCGCTCTTTAAATGCTCTGATATTAAACAATCTTGTAGTCTCCCAAAGAATACTGCTAAACACAATGCAAGTGAACTCAGTATACTTTTAATCATAAAACTCGGTAAACGCTTTCACCATATAGGCTTCATCAGACCATGTAGTTGCAAGTAGATACAGAAGCTTAAATACCTTGACACATAATTACTCGTAGCTAATTAATGATGACATCATTTCCTTTACACTTATAAAATCATGTGTTGCTCTTCAAACGCATACTGTGATAAATAATAAAGTAAGCATACATTCAAACTATTGTATGAAGCCAGAATAAAATAAAATGGGAAGGTAAAAAATAGGAAGAAAAAATGTAGTAAAATGAAAGGCTTCTAATACGTATGAAAACATCCTAACCAATTCATACATCTTGGATAAAAAAATAATAAATATGCACCATACAAGAACAGTATAAAATTGAAGTCTATGAGCCCTACAAATAGAATATAAAATCACAGTTCATTTGATACAATACATTAATTTAACAAGACAGTTCATTCAGTAAAAATATACGCGTTGTTCATCTGATCGCTTTTAATCTCCTGTTATATAATATAGGTTTTAAGGGCACCTTATCATTAAGTCCTGTTTTATTTGTCTACTCTACATCTAATGATCCATCTCACTTCACAACCTTCAGTGTAATTCTTAATGTCTCCACCCCGTATACTAGGCGTGATGACCTGTAATACTGAGAACTTAAAGAGATGTGTTGGTATTGTATTTTTACTGAATGAACTGTCTTGTTATATTAATGTATTGTATCAAATGAACTGTGATTTCATATTCTATTTGTAGGGTTCATAGACTTCATTTTTATACTGTTCTTGTATGGTGCATATTTATTATTTTTTTTATCCAAGATGTATGAATTGGTTAGGATGTTTTCATACGTATTAAAAGCCTTTCATTTTACTACATTTTTTCTTCCTATTTTTTACCTTCCCATTTTATTTTATTCTGGCTTCATACAAAAGTTTGAATGTATACTTACTTTATTATTTATCACAGTATGAGTTTGAAGAGCAACACATGATTTTATAAGTGTAAAGGAAATTATGTCATCTTATCAATTAAGTATGAGTAATTATGTGTCAAGGTATTTAAGCTTCTGTATCTACTTGCAACTATGCGGTCTGATGAAGCCTATATGGTAAAGCACTTACTGAGTTTTATGATTAAAAGTATACTGAGTTCACTTGCATCGTGTTTAGCAGTAATCTTTGGGAGACTACAAGATTGTTTAATATTGGAGCATTTAAAGAGCGGCTGTGTCTTGTTCCTGAGGATGCACTTCATTTTATCTTTTGTACTACTGAAATATTTTAAGTATTTCTCTGTGATCTCTGAACTCTTGACTAGCACTGTGTAGTAAAATTATTGTCTTGTGTTTTGACTATTTGTTATTAAATATTTTTAAACCCTTTCACTTGTGGCTGTTTTTGTAGAGATAATTTAAGCTCTTTAGAGTACTTCCATGTCATTAGTAAAATTGTACAAAGCCACTTCAATAGCTTTAGCCCTGGGCTATACTACCAATTGGATAATAATATTGCACAGTAATAACTGGGCACCCTTTTAAGGGCCTTTGAGTAGCTGATAAATATTAGTGGGTGGCGGCAGCTGGTAATACCATACAGTCTGGGAAAAAGGGACACAGCTGGAGAACCTGTGCCAGCTTTCCCCAGGAGTATCTGTGTGGTTGTATAAACTCTTTTCAAAGTGTGTGTGAGTGTGTGTGTGTGTGTGTGTGTGTGTGTGTGTGTGTGTGTGTGTGTGTGTGTGTGTGTGTGTGTGTGTGTGTGTGTGTCAGCTACTTGGGCAGGGACACAAAGGACTGGTTGGACAGAGAGGGTGCTGGAGGTTTTAGCTTTCCCACTAGGCTGAGATCTGGACCCTATAGCTGTGCCAGTGTGGAGTCTTACTGGGGACCTGGAGAGCAAGGGAGTGACCAGCCCTGGACTGACTGTGATCTCTGTGTGCTCTTAAGGGAAATTGTACTTTACTCTGTGTATTTGTTATCCTTTCCTTCTACATGAGATGCCCCTCACTGGTGTTAGTGGTGAGGATTGAGGCTCCTTGATTGCTGGGTCAGGGTGCGGGCATCACATATTAATATTTTGGCAGTGGCAGGATATCCACACCGCATATTAATTGGTTGGCAAATACTAATTGGCTTGTAGTGGTGTGGGTAGAGTGAATTCCTGTAGCTTGTGTACAGTGAGCTCTGAAGATATTTTATACTCTTAATCAGCCACGCAGTGAATACTCAGAGTTCAGATCACAATTGTTTTATTTCTTTTGTTAGCTTAGTTAGTCAGGGTGAGCAGGCAGCATGTCAGCAGAGGAGTATGGAAAGCTGACAAGGAGCCAGCTGGTGGAGATGTGCCAGGCTAGGGACTGGTGCATGGAAACCTGACTAAGGCAGACCTGATTGCAGCCTTGGTTACAGCTGCATCAGAAAACAGCAACCATGAGGACAATCAGAATGGCAGTGAAGATATAATACCCTCAGAGAATGGACAGCTCAACCTTTCCGCAGGGGACTTAGAAATCCATCTGGAGCTAAAGAGACTTGAGTTGGAGGTCAGGTGTTTGGCGATAGAAGCAGCTGAGAGACTCAGAAGTCTACAGGCTGAGGAGAATGAGAAATTGCAATACCTGGAAGCCGAGGAAAAGGAGCAGCAGAGAAAGCAAGAGAGGGAAATGCTGATTCTTCACCAGAGTCATGGAGGTAATGGGGAAGGGAGTAACTGGACCCCAGAAGCATAAAAGGTCAGTAAAGTTCTTCCGCAGTTTAAAGAGGGGGGATAATTTTGATAGTTTCATTCATATGTTTGAGAGGATATGCAAACGGTATGGTATTGACCAAAGGCTCTGGGTACGGTTCCTGACACCCTTACTCCATGGTAAAGCTGTAACTGTTTTGTCAAAAATGTCTGATGTTGCATGTTTTGATTATATTGCTGTTAAAAATCACTTGTTACAATTGTGTAAGCTAACACCTGAAACGTATAGGAAAAAGTTTTGTGAGCATAGACACAAGGCAGATGAAAGTGTGTGTGACTATGTTGCTGAGCTGAGCACGTATTTCCATAGGTGGGTGAGTGGATATCAGGTCACCACTTTTGAAGGGCTGGCAGATCCTTTGGTGAGGGAACAAGCCCTTAGCACTTTGCCTGAGGACATGAGGATCTGGTCAGCTGATAGACAATGTGCCACTTCAGATGAGTTGGGGAAGAAGGGAGACCTATACCTGCCAAGCAGGGTAGCCCTGCACAGGAAAGGAAACCCAGTACTGCTCATGGGTCTAAAGGAACCAATGGTGGGCAGCACAGACTGCCCCAAAAGAATCTGCCAGTAGCAGGGGAAGCCACTATTCCAGGTACACATCCAGGAGCTAGGGTTAAATGTTTGAATGCAATCAGTGGGGCCATGTTGCATAAAGGTGCCATGGAGGCAATGTGGGGAACAGAAGGTGAGGGAGCCAGTAAGTGGGAAAGACAAAATGTCAATAGTAAGTTGTCTTAAGAGAACAAGGGTACCAAACTACCATTCTGCAGATGTCCTGATAGGGAAGGATTTGGATGAGGCAATACCATGTGTTTATGCAGTTACACACAGTCAGGCTAGGAGACAAGCATGTGGGTCTTGTAGCCTGGGGGAGACCCAGTCAGACTGCATACTTGCAACCAGGACTGGTGATGTGGTTACTTCAGGGAGGGAGCTACCTTGTAGCAGTGATACTGAAGGTGAGCCACAGCTGCTTGTGGGTACTGATGTTCCCTGGGGTAGAGTGACTGCAAAGGCAGAGGTGAGTAGTAGTACCCAGGCTGACAGTGAGGCACCACTGTCAGAGGATGCCAGACTTCCTGTGGAAGGGGAGCTGGGAAGGGTTACAAAGAGAGAGTTGAGACAGGCTCAGCTCTCAGACCCTACATTGCAAGGCCTGAGGCAGGTAGCTAGGGAGGCACCTGATTCTCAAGGAAAGGGGGGATCTGTATACTGGGACAAAGGGTTACTGTACAGAGAGTGGACCCCTGAGGGAGGGTGAGAAGATGAGAGAGTACAGTAGTTGGTAGTGCCTAGAGCCTACTATCTGGTGCTTCTAGTCATAGCCCATGATATTCCCTATGCCGGTCATATGGGAATAAAACATACAAAGAGGCATATTATGCAGAACTTCTATTGGCCTGGAATTTCCAGGGATGTAACAGGGTACTGCTGGACCTGGGAGCAGTGCCAAAAGGTAGGCAAGGCAGGAGACAAGGTGAGAGCTCCTTTGATGCCTTTGCCTGTGATTGAGCAGCCATTTCCGAGGGTAGCTATGGATATTGTGGGTCCTCTGAGTACCCCAAGTTCTACAGGGAAAAAGTATATCCTAATGGTAGTGGATTATGCTACACAATACCCTGAGGCAGTGGCTTTGTCCTCCATTGAGGCAGAGAAGGTGGCAAATGCATTGTTACAGATTTTCAACAGGGTAGGTTTCCCAAAAGAAATACTGACTGACAGAGATGCCAATTTCATGTCAGACCTGCTGGCTTGTCTGTGGAAGTCCTGTGGGTGAAGCACATCAAGACCACCCCTACCATCCCCAGACTAATGGTCTTGTTGGTAGGTTAAACTTTACAATCATGTCCATGCTATGGGCATTTGCAGATCAGTTTAAGAGGGAGTGGGACAAATATTTGCCCCATCTGTTTGCTTACAGAGAGGTTCCCCAGGAATCCACAGGTTTTTTACCATTTGAGTTGCTGTATGGGCATAGGGTGAGGGGACCTCTAGATTTAATTTGAGATGGGTAGGATGGTGAGTTTGAGTCTCACAAGGATTCTGTTATGGCATACATCCTAAACCTCAGGACAAGGTTCATGGAACTCATGGGCTTGGCCCAGGAGAACATGGCAGAAGACAACAGTAGAAAAAGTTGTGGTATAACAGGAATGTTCGAGCTAGAGAGTATGCTGTGGAGCAGCAGGTAAAGGTTCTCATTCCAGTCAGACACAACAAGCTGCGAGCAGCTTGGGAGGGACTCTACAAGGTGGTAAGAAAAGTAAGTGGTGTTAACTACATGGTGGAACTGCTAGGCAGAAGGTAGGAGCACAAATTGTACCATGTTAACATGATGAAACCTTACCATGATAGGGAGGCCCTTATGTTGAGCATTTGTAGTGGATTGCAGGAGGAGTCTGAGGGAGATCTGGTGACTGATCTCCTCAGTGAGGCTTGGGCTGACACCTCAGTGGAAGGGGTAGCAATGTCCCAGCAGCTATCTCCTACCCAGGTTCAGGAAATCTGAGTAGTGTTGCAGGAATTTGGGAACATGTTCATTGGGAAACCAGGATGCACCCACCTGGGGCAGCATAAGGTGGATACAGGACCCCAAAGGCCTATTAGGCAGGCCCCTTATAGAGTGTCTGAGAGAGTCAAACAGACTCTTAGGAAGGAGGTACAGGAGATGTTGGAACTAGGGGTAATTCAAGAGTCCAACAGTCCCTGGGCCTCCCCAGTCGTGCTGGTGCCAAAGAAGGATGGCAGCATCAGGTTCAGTGTGGACTACAGGAAATTAAATAGTCACACAGAGTTAGATGCTTACCGCATGCCTAGGACAGATGAGGCCCTAGAGCAGCTGGGTGGGGCTAAGTATCTTACCACCATTGATTTTACCAAGGGTTACTGGCAGGTGCCCTTGACTCCCAGTGCTAGAGAGAAGTCAGCCTTTGTGACTCCTTTTGGATTGTATGAGTTCACAAAGATGCCCACTGGGATGAAGAATGCCCCAGCAACTTTCCAGAGGCTGGTAGATCATATCCTAGCAGGAGCAGGAGGGTTTGTCCTTGCTTACCTAGATGATATTGCTATCTACAGCTATTCCTAGCAAGAGCCCCTTCAAAACGTCAGGAAGGTGCTGGGCAGACTACAGAGGGCAGAGTTGACCATTAAGCTGAGCAAATGTCAGGTGGGTATGGCAGAGGTCTCCTACCTAGGACATAGAGTGGGGAGTGGTAAGATAAAGCCAGAACCTGCCAAAGTGGAAGCCATTCAGGCATGGCCGGCACCTGTTACTAAAAAGCAGGTGAGGGCATTTTTAGGAACAGCAGGGTACTACAGAAAGTTCGTCCCCAGTTATACTACCATACCTGCTCCCCTCAAAGACCTGACAAGGAAGAAAAGGCCAGATAAGGTAGTGTGGATCCCAGCATGTGAGCAGGCATTCCAGAAGCTAAAAGAAGCTTTGGGAGGACCCCTGTGTTAGCCAGTCCAGATTACAACAAATAATTTGTTGTGCAGGTGGATGCTTTGAACCATAGGGTGGGGGCTGTACTTAGCCAGATTTCTTCAGAGGGGGAAGAGCACCCAGTGGTTTATCTCAGTCGTAGGCTCCAACCCAGGGAGGGATGCTATGCAGCTGTAGAAAAGGAATGTCTAGCCATAGTGTGGGCACTGCAGAAACTTCAGCCTTATTTGTATGGAAGGAAATTCACTGTTATAACAGATCCCAACTCCCTAACATGGTTAAACTGAGCCAGCCAGCAAAATGCCAAGTTGCTAAGATGGAGCCTTGGGTTGCAAGCACATATGTCCATGCAGCACCGCAGTGGGATTAGCAATACCAATGCAGATGGGGTCTCAAGACAGGGGAATGGGGTAAGGTACACTCAGCTTGACCTAACTCCCTCAAGCAGCGTTTCTCAAGAGTCACTTGAAAAACTTGCTTGAGTTCTCCAGGGGGTGGGGGGTATGTGAAGATTGGGTGAAGATAGGTGAAAGCTGCCAGCCTAGCCAGATATAACTTTGGAGATAATTCTGTCATCTGTAAATATTAATGTAATATTAATGTAAACCACAGGCTTGTTGTCTTAAATGGTAAAAATAGTGTTACATGTGGAACTGGGAAAAAATGTAACACCAGTGCAGTCTACTGACCAAGTAAAACATGTTGTGACCCTTTTATGTAAAACTTGGAGCCAGTAAGTCTACAGTGAGTTATCCTGCCTATTGTTTTAAGGCCATAGTTAATGGCCAGAATTTGCATGCTTAATTCTCCTTTATTGCTCTTGTTTCTGCCCAGAGGTGAAGAATGTAAATATAGTTTCTGTTTGCCTGGGAACCCAGGGAAGTGTGAAGAATGATGCAATACGAAACAGGAATGCGATTTTAAAAACAGAGAGAATTAGAGAGCATTAAGCATTTTTGTCTTGACCATCCAACTCACCAGCACTGTCTTGCTCTATATGTAAGTTTATCTTAGACTTGTGTTTTCTCTTAGAAATAGCTATAAACTAGAAAGATTAGACCAAGTGTTTTCTGTGATGTCAGAACTGTACTAATGAATTATTTTAAGTTTTTCTCTGTGATCTCTGAACTCTTGACTAGCACTGTGTAGTAAACGTATTCTCTTGTGTTTTGACTATTTGTTATTAAATATTTTTAACCCTTTCAACTGTGGCTGTTTTTGTAGAGAAAAGCTGTTTAGAGTACTTGCTTGCCATTGGTAAAATTGTACAATGCCACTCCAATAGCTTTAGCCCTGGGCTATACTACCAGTTGGATAATAATATTGCACAGTAATAACTGGACACCCTTTTAAGGGCCTTCGAGTAGCTGATAAATATTAGTGGGTGGTGGCAGCTGGTACTACCGTACAGTCTGGGAAAAAGGGGCACAGCTGGAGAACCTGTGTCAGCCTTCCCCAGGAGTGCCTGTCTGGTTGTATAAACTCTTCTCAAAGTGTGTGTGTGTGTGTGTGTGTGTGTGTGTGTGTGTGTGTGTGTGTGTGTGTGTGTGTGTGTGTGTGTGTGTGTGTGCGTATATGTGCGTGTCAGCTACCTGGGCAAGGACACGAAGCACTGGTTGGACAGAGAGGGTGCTGGAGGTTTTAGCTTGCCCACTAGACTGAGATCTGGACCCTATAACTGTGCCAATGGGGAGTCTTATTGGGGACCTGGAGAGCAAGGGAATGACCAGCCCCAGACTGACTGTGATCTCTGTGTGCTCTTAAGGGAAATTGCACTTTACTGTGTGTATTTGTTATCCTTTCTCCTTTATGAGACTCCCCTCATTGGTGTTAGTGGTGAGGATTGAGGCTCCTTGATTGCTGGGCCAGGGCGCAGGCATCACAGTGAGTCAACAAGGTTAAGTATAAATGTAACTGAAATGGGGGTGGGAATAGGGGAAGGGTGAGGGAGTGGAGGGAGCCTGAGCGCAGTGAGGGTGAATGGAGCTGGGCTTCTCCGGCCTTGGATAGGGAAGAGAGTAAGAGAACACGCAGTTGGAAGGGGGTATACAGCTGAGTAGTAGGGAAGAGAGGAGAAAAAATGCAGATTACATTGGGTGTGAACAGCATTTAGACAGTCAGAAAGGGAGGAATAGAGTAGAGTAAATACAGATAGCAGAGTGAGCTTAAGTTAACAAGTGGTTTGAGCAGGAGAAAGAAAATAAAAACAAAAGGGGGCAAGTTAAAAGGCAAAAAGAATGCTAGAGGCAGAGGGGGCTCTTAGGGAGCAGTTCTGATGGGAGTTTAGCAGCATGATTGATTCAAAGAGGCAAATTACTGAGAAATTAAGCAAACAGAAGCTTTGAAATTCTGAAGGGCAGTACATGTAAAGTTCATCTAGTTTTTTTTTTATTTAAAAAATGCAGAAGGGAATTCAAGTGAGACCTCCAGTAGTCCATACAGCTGAAATGTCTGAATTCTCTAAAGGGGGATCACAGGACCCTTAAATGCGAGCTGCTGGACAAGGGACAGAGCAGGAATCAAGTTTCATGAAAACAAAACCAGGTTAGCCTAAAAATTAAAAAATAGAGGATAAGAGAGTGGGTGAGAAAGAGAGGGGTATCAGCATATAAAAGGATAGAATACCACTAAATTTATAGTATGCAATGTAATACAGACAATAGAACAAAACGAGTAGGTTTGTAGGAAGCAAACAACTAAATTCACAGTATGCAATGTAATGGAGGCTTAAAAATACAAAAGGAGCAGGTTTGTAACAATTGCTTTAAATGATATCAACTGTAAAAAAAATCTAAGAACAAATAAAATTAGCCTAGTTATCTAAACTGAAACTAGGATCACAAAGTTAAGCACTGTAACTGGCTTTTAGGTACAAAGATGGATTCTCACAAGCTTTTTACACAAAAGGAGAAACAATACTGCAGACGTTATGCATAACTCGGAAACTGTTACCACAGGAAAAACTTAGTGCAGTAAAATAATGTCAGAACCTGAGGTAATAGCAGTTAAGTGATTTAAAACAAATAGCGACACTGTATATGTTGGATTAAGATGCATACAGACATGCAGTCACTAAACACAGTCAAGGCAAAGGGCTGTAAATGACTGCATACATTGGATTAAGATGCAGAAATGCAGTCACTACAGACGCATACAGTAATGCTTTCACTAAACACAATTTAGGCAAATGGTTATAAAGTAAAAGCAGTTTTCAACAATAACCTTGCAGTCGCTAAACACAATCTAGGCAAATGGCTATAAAGTAAAAAGCAGTTTTCAAATTAACCTTGCAAACAGTACAGTTTTAGAAACAGATCACGTACAGAAAAGTACTGTCCATACTGAAAAAAACAGCATGGTTTGAAAAGAAACCGCTGCAAATGGCTGTTGTCACCAGAACCACTGATGAGTACAAGAACAGAATGGGAGAAGGGAAAAGAAGGAAGGCCGCCAAAACCAGGAGATTGTTTTAAATGGCACACAGGAGTATGGGAGAAATCAGGAAGAGATAACTCATAGGGATAGTATGGGAAATGTAGTGTAGGAGAGTGACCGTAATAGGGTAAAAGACTACACTGGCCTTAGAGAGGCAAGGAGAGTAAGAGAACAATCAGTGGAAAGGGGGTATACAGATGTGTAGTAGGGAAGAAAAAACGAGGATTACATTGGGAGTGAACAGCGCTTAGATAGTCAGAAAGGGAGGAATAGGGTAGAGTAAATACAGATAGCAGAGTGAGCTTAAGTTAACAAGTGGTTTGAGCAGGAGAAAGAAAATAAAAGCAAAAGGGGACAAGTTAAAAGGCAAAAAGAATGCTAGAGGCAGAGGGGGCTCTTAGGGAGCAGTTCTGATGGGAGTTTAGCAGCATGATTGATTCAGAGAGGCAAATTACTGATAAATTAAGCAAACAGAAGCTTTGAAATTCTCAAGGCCAGTACATATAAAGTTCAATTTGTTATTCTTTTATTTAAAAAATGCAGAAGGGAATTCAAGTGAGACCTCTGGTAGTCTGTACAGCTGAAATGTCTGAAATCTCCAAAGGGGGATCACAGGGCACTTAAATGCAGGCAGCTGGACAAGGGAGAGAGCAGGAATCAAGTTTCCAGAAAACGAAACCAGGTTAGCAGGAAAGTACTGTTCGTACTCAAAAACCAGCATGGTTTGAAAAGAAATCACAGCAAATGGCTGTTGTCACCAGAACCACTGATGAGTACAAGAACAGAATGGGAGAAGGGAAAAGAAGGAAGGCCGCCAAAACCAGGAGATTGTTTTGGGGTCTTGTCAATGGTTAACTGCACCTGGAGTGTCTCTTGTGCATCATACTGTTTGACCAGCCTTGAGGTGTGTATGTCTTTAATATATATATATATATATATATATATATATATATATATATATATATATATATATATATATATATTGAAAGTCCACCCCCTTTGGCTTTAATACCCACAGTTTGGGGTCTGAATGTATGACAGGATGACTAACTGGGTATGGCTGAGGTGCTCTCCACAGCTTTGAACCAGGTTTCTGTGACTGTGTAAATGTCAGCATTTTCCAGGGTTAAGAATGCTTGCAATGAGTGCAGTTTCATGTTTAGACTCCTAGTGTTTAGCAGCATGACCTTTACTTTGGGTTTTGCTGAAATTTTTATGTTGGTAGTTTTAACCTCCTCACTTTTTCTAAAAAATCATTTTCTGTTTGTATTGAGGCATCATTCTGGGTGATGGTAGAATGCTGCTTAAGGCTGGGGACATACCTGCCTCGGACACATATTCTGCGAGTTCAGTCATGTCGCTCTTCATATAGTCCAGGAAGGTACGTCTCAAGTCATTCACACCAACATGGACTATGACAGAGTCATAACAGTACTTGTTGTTGAAAGGCATGAGCGCGTGTGTGATACATCATCTTCTGAAATAGAAAAAAATTCTGCTGGAAACAGTAACCTTCCAACATTGTCCATCTTCAATGGAAACAAAGTCTTTTCAGATGAATTATTACATATTTCAACATAAATGAACGACAGTCTGTTGTCCTCATAGCATCTAGTACAAACTGATCTAGCTGCTACTACATTATTTTAATCGTAATTATTTTGGTTTGTGAAAAAATATTACTCTCCTATATCTCACAAATGTTTCCTAATGAGCTGTTATGGATGGTTCCATCTTCCTCAGTTTTGTAAATTAACTTATTCTACTAGGTTTCCAAAGACACAAATAATTGCAAGTGAGACTTCAAATACACCACAAAATGAATTAGTGGCACTGCAGTTTTCTAGACAACATATAATTTTCACCAGCCAGTCTTTCTAAACAGTGAAAGTGACATTTCATCCCTGTGTAGAATGTCAATCAGTTTAGCTAAAAGTACTAAGGCTATGAGATGCTAAAGAGTATAATTCTTTAATCTTACATTTTCTAACCATGTAACTCTGGGCAAAGACACTGGACCAATAAGTGCTCTCGGATCATCTCTGAAAATAAACCATTGGTTCTATTTGGTCACAGTTAATAAACAGATAAATAAGAAAAAATAAACTAATAAATGTGCAATGACACATGCAGCAACTGGAACGTCCACAAAGGTTCCTTACAAAAGAATATAGGGAATAAACACAGTGTCCTACACTTATCACCTCAAAGCCCTGTTTCTTTATTTAGTATCATACACACCTGAGAGATGATCTTTGCCTGGCATGCAAAACATCCTTCGACTCTGTTTTGATTAATCTTTTGCACAATCTCAAAACAAACAGCATCAGAACTACTAAATTAAAAGAACTTATAGCTAGTGAAAATGGAGTTTAAAAATAGGGTCAAAAAGAAAAAGATATGATTAAGAGGTAATATAAATTACTTAGAGGGACTGACAAAGGTTAAAGTATTGTAGAATAAGAGGATTCTCAAAGAACAAGAGATGGAACAAATGTAGAGTGCTAGGAGAAAATAAGGGAATATCTGGATAATATGCAGAAGTTTAGAAAGATTGCAGTTAAGCAACTATTTTTGGATAACAACTCCAAAGTGCAAAAACTTTTAGCACAAAGACTTAGACAACATAATGTTGAAAGGGTTGTGCCAAACTTAGGGAATCTGTAACAAGAAAAATAATTGGAAATTCTCTAGAAGTTTTAGAGATATTCAAGAGACTTTATGAAAATGTGTATAAAGCAAAGAAATGTAAAAATCAAGAATAAAAAAGTACAAATGGAAATATTTATGGAAAACTTAATTATGCCAAGGTTAGAGGCAGATGAGGCCCAACAACCAGTAGTTAAGACTGGAGTTGATGAGATAAAAACAGTGATGTATAATCCATCTTCAGGAAAGTCTCCAGCAAGAGATGCTATCCTTGTGGAAGTTTAAAAATTAGGAGGGAACAAACCCATTTCAATTTTAAACCACGATTACAAAATGTTTATGTCTATGCTAGCTAAAAGAATGGCAAATGTGCTGCCAGATTTGATAGATATGGATCAGTGTGTTTTTTTGAAGGGGAGGTAAACATTTGACAACATTAATAGAACAATGATGATCCAGAGGAAAGCAGAATATAAGAAAATACCTCTGTTGTTGGTGGGTTTTGATGCAGAGAAAGCATTTGACAGCATAAGCTGGTATTTTATGGGCTGGGCATTGGAAGCATTTGCATTTTCTGATACAATAATAAGGTTAATTAGAAGGATATATGAAGGATCAGATGCAAGAATTAAAGTAGAAGAGTTCTCCTCACATAAGCTGTATTTGAACAGAGGAATCAGGCAGGGAATGATGTGCTGTTTCACATTTGTTATTTGCTATATATTTAGAGCCACTGGTAGACAAGAATAAGTGGAAAGAGACTAAACAAAAGGTAACAGAAAAATTGAGAAACTGGAAACCCTTATTTATAGATAGGCATAGTAAGATACAAGCAGTGAAAATGTTTTAGTCACTTTAGTCTTGTGTACAGGTCAGGCATACATTTATAAAGCTGAGGAAAAATTACATACAACAATTAATAAAGAATTGAATAAATGTATCTGAGAGCCGAAGACTGCAAGAGTTAGGTGGAATAAATTGATCCTTTCACTAAAACAAGGTGATTTAGGTTTACCTGATTTGAAAGGATATCTTAGAGCTGGTATAGATAACACAAGCAAAAGGTTCTAATTGAAAGGGGAAATGGGGTAATGAGGAAGAAAGGGGGAGGTTCAAGAAACAGACAGAAAGTGGGATTTTGGATGGATTTAGGTAAGGAGAATAATAACAACCACGCAGAATATTATATTCATAAAGTAGCAGAATGTATTCTAAGAATTAAACAAAGTATTGGTTCAGAAAATAAGCAAGAAGGTGAAGGAATTTACTGGAGAAACCCTGCATTGGAATCAAGATGTTGGGAGCAAATAACTTGAGAAGGAAAGATAATAGAGTGGAATGAGACCAAGAAGATGTTTGGATCACAGGAGGCACTGCCTTCCTCCACCAGGGCTTGATCTCAGAGTACAAGCAAAGAGAAATGGATATGGGAATTTTTATGAAAGACATGCTCTGGTAGAGTTTTTAGTTGAATTTAGAACAGAAGCAACTGTTAAAAAGGGATAATTATTAGGATGTATAAACATTCCATGCTAATTTTAAGAATCAATTGGAGGAGTACAGAAAAGATTGGGAAGAGAGACTGGAAAAGCAATTTGTAAGAAAACAATGGGAAGACATATGTATGGCTCCCAAGTACGCAACCAAGTCCAGACAGTTTAGGATCTTTGCTTGGAAAGGATTGCCTGGGTATTTTTATACCCCAAGCAGACTTCAAAGAAATTTTCATCAGGCAGATAGCAAATGTTGGAGGTGTTATAGAAAATAAAAAGGCAACTGAAAACATATATTTTATGAGTATAATGGTTTGGCAGATGTTAAAAATTTCCTACAGAGTACTCAATCAAAAATACTGGGTGAGCAAATGTCTGAAATCTAGGAAATTATTATTTTGAGCTGGGATACTGGACGTGAATTGCCTAGGCATAGGCCTTATTGAGTTTAATTCTCTTGGCTGTCAGAAAAGCATAGAATAGAATATGGAAATCAAAGTCTACACAAACTGTATTTGAGGTATTGAATATTATAAAATAGATAAAAAAACTGGAAGATGGCTCTTTAGAAAAGAGAAGGTGCAAATTACATAGAAGTAAAGGGAAATTGTGGGACCGATACATGCATAATATTGTTCTGGAGGGGGAGGAAGAATGAGGTTTAAGGGAAGGCAAGAATTTAACAATTTTTTTTGTAATGTTGGACTGGTGATAGTAACAATTAAAATATATGATGTATATTTCATTTAAATGGAAAATGTTAAAATGGTTGGTTTTCTTTTATGTTAATGTATGTTTGCTTATGTCTTAACTGATAATTTAATAAATGGCAAGGCACCCATCCACAACCAGTTTCCCATTTTTGCACATGGGGTTGGGCTGTTACCTCCACAGGCAATCATCTAGAGCCAATGATCACACCTCTGGGTGTCTAGCCCTGCCCCTGCTGTTTTTCTATACCACACACTCATGCACACACCCTCACATCTATGGTCAATTTAGAGTGTCCAATCCATCTTCTACATGTCTTTGGAATGTGGAAGGAAATCAGAGCACCCAGGGAAAACCCACATGAACCCAGGGAGCACATGCAGGCTCCTCAAATATAATTTAATAAAGGTGTTTAAAAAAATAAAAGTACATTCTCAAAGGTCCATTCCCTATATGATGCAATATGCAGAAGTAGCTAGGACACTAGTGTGAGGGACATAAGAACAACAATACACACATTGTTAGATAGTAGGATTTTATGATTTGGTGTGACAGTGAAAATCCCAATTTACCTTGAAAATGTTGAAAGGCATCCCACTGAATGGCCACAACACAGAACCTACATGTTGAAATTAAAAATATCTTCTACACCAATTGGTGACATTGGTAATGTCGACACATTGCACTTCAATATTTTTGGCATTACCAGGTTGATATGAACATCCAGTGATGTTCAACTAATCTTTGGCAGTGGGGCAAGCCCCCCTGCATCCCCCATACCCCCTGAATACTATATATACAAACTCCAAGATTGCTCTACAGTGAGGAAAAGGGCATATTTCCTGATCCCCACTGTAGTGCAATCTCCAATCAAAACATCGACCTCAGATATGCGAATTCTCACTGGCATTCACTAAAGTGAATTCAGGCAGTACTCTGTTCTGTGTTCCGGGAACCTGGACAGCCCATTCGACTATTCAAGATTCAAAGGATGCCTTTCAACATTTTCAAGGTAAACCAATAATCCCATTCTTCTTGAGGTTCACTGATCCTGGAGGTGAATATTACATTTGGGGCTGCAGGACGCAAAGCCTCACTGTGACAGGTATGAGCTTCCTGCCCTTCCCCACCCTCAGAGAAACTTTTCAAAACACTTGCGATTGTAATTTGTATAATATGTTCAATCCAAAATGTTTTTTTTTCAGTAATGTCCCACTTGCTGGTCCCAAAATTTCAAATGGTGCAAGGAACTTTTCTTGTTGGGTGCTAAGTCACAACTTAATATTATTGTCTACAGCTGCTGATACTACTCAGCTGCTATGATTTAAACATAGTGTTATGACTTTTGTTGACATACTTTACATTTCTCCTCCTAGCCTTACAGATTTTCTTCCTAAAACTGACCTGTTGTAAGGGTACATACTTTAGTAAATAACTTAAGTATATTTACAGATTAATTCCTCATGAATATCTTTGTGGGGTATAATAACTTGAGATTTCCAAATCTAGTCTCTTTCTGACCCTTTGCTGTGGGTTTTGAAGGTCATTGTTATGATTTTTAATGTTCGTGGAGAGGTACGCATATTCTGTTTATCCTTTTGGTCATAGCTGAAGACTACATCAAGGCTGCTGTTTCTTTCCTGGTCTAAAACATATACCACAAATAAACCAATCTACACATACCTCATTTTAAAATACCAGTGGCTGTAGAAAAAAAAAAAGCAGCAAAGTACTGCTATCAGTAATGGATAAGTATTAGATAACAGATGGTTTTAGAAAGCAAGAGTAAACAAATCAAATCATGTTTATTTTGCACCATTGAAAATATCAGAATTTGCCAGTTCTAAAATTGCAAAATCAGTAAAAGTAACACATAAGTAACATAATAAAAATAACATTACTAAACACTAAAACATTCAAATAAATAAGAAATTAAACTATAATTTCAAGGAATTTGCACAAATAAATGTAAAAAAATTTAAGTGTACTGCTGAATGAAAACTGCAGTGATTTATGTGATGGGATGGTAATATTCAAATTATCATTTTTCATGTTTACAGGGAAAGCATGTAACTAAATACATGACCTTCATCATTCCAGCATTTCCGATAACAATGAATTCTATCCATGTGGAATTATGTCCTTGGTTTAATGTAGGTTTTTCTGTAATACAAACTCAGTTTTGTTTTCTGATCGTCATACGTTATTACATGCACTTATTCTAAATAGAGACAGTTTTCAGGTCACCTTGCTTTACAATTACTCATCACAGGAAAAAGTATTCTCCTATTTCAACTTAATATATTAATTAATTTTCTGAACATACATCAAGAATGACATAGCAAACTGAAAAAGGTTCATTCCTGAAGTCAGGAAGGCTGTTACAGTGAGGCTGCTAATAGCAATAATTCAATACTGGGTAAAACAAAAAATGCCATAAGCAACAATTAGGTAACAGTTTGCAATATGAGAAGTAAATAGGCAGAATATGATAGTACGATGAAAGCTAAATGCTTCTGCAGTTAGAAAATAATGTTACAAAATGTGTATAATACCATAAGACTGGTAATGAAGAATGGTAATGCTGATCCTTCTGTGAAAGTACAGGTCCTGGAACTCAATGTATGAAATACAGAGCTACACTGATGCAGAGGGAAAGCAGAGGCTGACATGTTACAAGCAGCAGTCCTGAAAGAAAAGAAAAATAAACCTATGGAAGAACAAAGTGTGGAAGATGAAGGAAGATTGCAAAACAAGAGAACTGTACTCACTAAGCAGCTGGTCAGGACACAAAGACAGAGAAAAATCAGTGATTATTTGTACAAATGCTCAGTTCCTTAACCTGTTCTCATAAATCTCTGGCTAAGACCTTATAGCATCCTGGCATACTGTCTCAAACAGCCTTACTTCTATTAATATTCCCACAGAGAATTACCATTCAGAATGGAGTACAGCAGTAAAGATTACATTTCACCCCTTGTCTGTATTTAAGAACCGTAACATTCTACTTAATTAGCAAAGCCTCTCCACATGCGTCATGGTATTTTTCTATCTTTCCTCAAGTTGTTCTCAGAATTCCTTTCTACACATATATCACCTGGATAACATATTAAAAGTTTCCTTCTACATCATTTGTAGATGGTGCTTCATCACCTAACATGTAGGCGTTATATGATTTTTTTTTCTTACCACGTACATTACTTGTTTATTTTCATTTCATCTAATTGCCAATTGTGATGCCCATGCACTGGCCCAGCAATAAAGGAGCCTCAATCCTCACCATTAACACCAGTGAGAGGCGTCCATATAGGGAACGGATAATAAATACACACACAGTAAAGTACAATTTCCCTAAAGAGCACACAGAGATCACAGTCAGTATGGGGCTGGTTTCTCCCTTTCTCTCCAGGTCCCCAATAGGACTCCCCACTGGCATGGCTATAGGATCCACATCTCAGCCTAGTAGGCAAGCTAAAACCTCCAGCACCCTCTCTGTCCAACCAGTCCTTTGTGTCCCTGCCCAAGTAGCTGACACACACACACTTTGACATAGTTATATACAACCAAACAGACACTCCTGGAGAAAGCTGGCACAAATTCTCCAACTGTGCCCCTTTTACCCAGACTATATGGTAGTACCACTTGCCACCACCCACTAATATTTATCAGCTACTAAAAGGCCCTTATGAAAGGGTGTCCAATTATACTTTGCAATATTATTATCCAAATGGTAAGTGTGACTGAACAGTCAAGACTTATTTGGAGTGGCTTTATACAGTATCACTAAATATATGCAATGTATTCTAAAGCTTAAATTATCTCTACACAAAAAAGCCACAGTTGAAAAGTTTAAAAATATTTAATAATAAATAATAAAAACACAAGGCAATACTTCTCACTACACATTGCTAGTCAAGAGTGCAGAGATACCAGAGAAATACTTAAAATAATACAGTAGAAAAGTCCTGACATCAGTACAGAAAACAACTAATCTAATCTTTCTAGTTTCTAGCTATATCTAAGAGAAAACACAGTTTTTAAAAAACTTACATATAGAACACAGGCAGAGTGCTGGTGAGTTGGATGTTCTCAAGGCAAATGCTCAAAAATGCTCTCATTCTTTATGCCCTTAAATTGATAACACAATACCACAAATTCATTTCAGATTACATCATTTCTTTCTGGTTCCCAGGCTAACAGAACTCAGAGGTTAATGGCCTTTTTGATCTTGCAGCTGGTCAGGAAGCCAGAGCAATAAAAGAAATTATACATGTAAATTCTAGCCATTAAATCTGGCCTCAAAACTATAGGCAGAATGCATCCCTCTGGACATATCGGCTCCGAATTTTAGATCAAAGAATTGCACAATGCTTGACTTATCAGCTTTCTTACAGCAGAGTGCACTATTGTTACATCTTCTTTCAGTTCAACATCCAATGCAGCCTTTTCATATTTAGGAGAACAAGCCTACGGCTTACATTAATATTTACAAATGACAGAATTATCTACAAAATTCTATCTAGCTAGCCTGGCAGCCCTCACCTATCTTTGTACATCTCCTCCCCTGGAGAACTCAAGCTAGTTTTTCAAGTGACCCTTGAGAAACGTTGCTTGAGAGGGTTAGGCCTATCTGAGTATACCTTACCCCATTCCCTGTCTTGAGAGCCCATCTGCCTAAATAGCTTTTACTTTGGCAGATTCTGGCCTGATCTTACCACTTCCCACTCTATGTCCCAGGTAGGAGACATGTGCCATACCCACCTGACATTTGCTCAGCTTAAAGTTCAACCCTGCCTTCTGTAGAACACCCAGCACCTACCTGACATGCTGAAGGTGCTCTTGCCAGGAATGGCTGTAGACTGTAAAATCATCTAGGTAGGCAAGGGTAAACCCACCTGTTCCTGCTAGGATATGATCTACCAGCCCCTGAAAAGTCGCTGGGGCATTCTTCATCCCAAATGGCATCTTTGTGAACTCATACAACTGAATAGGAGTCACAAAGGCTGACTTCTCTTTAGCACTGGGAGTCAAGGGCACCTGCTAGTACCCCTTGGTAAGATCAATGATGGTAAGATACTTAGCCCCACCCAGCTGCTCTAGGACCTCACTTGTTCTAGGCATGGGGAAAGCACCTGACTCTGTGTGATTATTTAATTTTCTGTAGTCCACACAGAACCTGGTGCTGCCATCCTTCTTTTGCACCAGCACCACTGGGGAGGCCCAGAGACTGTTGGACTCTTGAATTACCCCTAGTTGCAACATTTCTTGTATCTCCTCTCTCAGAGTCTGTTTGACTCTCTCTCAGGCACACTATAAGGGGCCTGCCTAATAGGCCCTTAGGGTCCTGTATCCACCTGATCCTGCACCAGGTGGGTGCACCCTGGTTTCCCAATGAACATGTCCCTAAACTCCTGTAACACTGCCTGAATTTCTCCAAACTGGATAGGAGATAGCTGCTGGGACACTGCTACCCCTTCCACTAAGGTGTCAGTCTGAGCATCACTGTGGAGATCAATCACCAGATCTCCCTCATACTCCTCCTGCAACCCACTGCAAATACTCAGCACAAGGGCCTCCCTATCATGGTAAGGTTTCATCATGTTAACATGGTACAATTTGTGCTCCTACCTCCTGCCTAGCAGTTCTACCATGTAGTTAACATCACTTACCTTCTATACCACCTTGTAGGGTCCCTCCAAAAATGCTTGCACCTTGTTGTGTCTGACAGGAATGAGAAACATTACCTGCTGCCCTACAGCATACCCTGTAGCTCGAGCATTCCTGTCATACCATACCTTTTTCTGTTGTTGGGCTTCTGCCATGTTCACCTGGGGCAAGCCCATGATTTCCTTGAGCCTTATCCTGAGGTTTAGGACATATGCCACAACAAACTTCTTGTGAGATTCACACTCAACTTCCCACTCATCACAAATTAAATCTAGAGGTCCCCTCACCCTATGCCCATACAACAACTTAAAGGGTGAAAAACCTGTGGATTCCTGGGGAACATCTCTGTAAGCAAAAAACTGATGGGGCAAATATTTGTCCCTCTCCCTCATAAACTGGACTGCAAATGCCCGTAACATGAACTTGATTGTAGAGTTTAACCACTCAACAAGACCATTAGTCTGGGGTGGTCTTCAGGTGCTTCACCCCACAGTACTTCCACAGACAAGCCAGCTGGTCTGACATGACATTGGTGCCTCTGTAAGTCAGTATTTTATTTGGGAAAACTACCCTGCTGAAAATCTCTAACAAAGCATTTGCCCCCTTTTCTGCCTCAGTGGAGGACAAATCCACTGCTTCAGGGTATCTCGTAGCATGATCTACTACCACTAGGATATACCTTTTCCCTGTGGAACTTGGAGTATTCAGATGCCTTACAATATCCATAGCTACACTCTGAAATAGCTCCTCAATCACAGACAAAGGTATCAAAGGAGCTCTCATCTTGTCTCCTGCCTTGCCTACCTTTTGGCACTGCTCCACAGGTCCTGCAGTACCCAGTTACATTTCTGGAAATTCCAAGCCAATACAAGTTCTGCATAAGACGTCTCTTTGTATGTTTTACGTTCATATGACCTGCAAAGGGAATATCATGGTCTATGGGTAGAAGTGCCAGACAGTAGGCTCTAGGCACTACCAACTGCTGTGTCCTCTCACCTTCTAGCTGTCCCTCAGGGGTCCACTCTCCATACAGTAACCCTTTGTCCCACGATAGAGATTCCCCCTTCTCTTGAGAATCAGGTGAATCACTAGCTAACTGCCTCAGGCCTTGCAATGTAGGGTCTGAGAGCTGAGCCTGTCTCAACTCTGTCTTTGTAACCCTTCCCAGTGCCCTTTCCACAGGAAGTCTGGCATCCTCTGAAAGTGCTGCCTCACTGTCAGCCTGGGTACTACTACTCACCTCTATCTTTGCAGTCACTCTGTCCAAGGAAACATCAGTACCCACAAGCAGCTGTGGCTCATCTTCAGTCTCACTGGTACAGTGTAGCTTCCTCCCTGAAGTAAACACCTCACCAATCCTGGCAGCAAGTATGCGGTCTGTCTAGGTCTCCCCCAGACTACAGGACCCACATGCTTAACTTGAAGCCTGGCTGCATGTAACTGCATTAACACATAGTACTGCCTCATCAAAATCCTTCCCTATCAGGACATCTGCAGGATGGTAGGTACCCCTGTTGTCTCAAGACAATCTACTATTGGCATTTTATTTTCCCCACTTACTGGCTCTCTCACCTTTTGTTCCCCACCTTGGCTCCGTGGACATGTGTATGCCACATGGCCCCACTGGTTGCATTCAAAACATTTAACCCTAGGTCCTGTATGTGTACCCGGACTAGTGGCTTCCAGTGCTACTGGCAGATTCTATTGGGGCAGTCTGTGCTACCCACCATGGGTTCCTTTAGACCCATGAGCAGTACTGGGGGTCCTTTTCCTGTGCAAGGATGCCCTGTTTGCTAGGTATAGGTCTCCCTTCTTCCCCAACTCCTCTGAAGTAGCACATTGGCTATCAGCTAACCATATCCTCATGTCCTCAGGCAAAGTGCTAAGGGCTTGTTCCCTCACCAAAAGTTCTGCCAGCCCTTCAAAAGTGGTGACCTAACATCCACTCACCCACCTATGAAAATAAGTGCTCCGTTCAGCAACATATTCACACACACTTTCATCTGCCTTGCATCTATGCTCACAAAACTTGTTCCTATTTGTTTCAGGTGTTAGCTTAAAAAATTCTGAGAAACAGTTCTTAACAGCAGTATAATCAAAACATTCATGATCAGAAATTTTAGACAACACAGTTACAGCTTTACCATGAAGTAAGCGGGTCAGGAACTGTACCAGAGCCTTTGGTCAACATCATACTGTTTACATACCCTCTAAAACATATGAATAAAACTATAAAAATGATCCCCCTCTGTAAACTGCGGAACAAATTTACTGACCTTTTGTGCTTCTGGGGTCCAGATACTCCGATTCCCATTACCTCCATAACTCTGGCGAAAAGTCAGCATCTCCTTTTTATGCTGCCTCTCCTTCTCCTCAGCTTCTATTTCCAAACACCTGGCCTCCAATTCAAGTCTCTTTAGCTCCAGATGGATTTTTATGTCCTCTGCACAAAGGTTGAGTTGTCCATTCCCTGAGTGTTGTACATCTCCATGGCCAGTCTGATCATCCTCCTGGTTGCTGTTTTCTGCTGCAACTGTGACCAAAGCTGCAATCATGTCTGCCTTAGTCAGGTTTCCCTGCACCAGTCCTTTAGCTGGGCACATCTCAGCCAACTGGCTCCTTGTCAGCTTTCCATACTCCTCTGCTGACATGCTTGCCTGCTCTCCTTGACTGACTAAGCCAGCAAAAGAAATAAAACAATTGTGATCTGAACTCTGAGTATTCACTGCATGGCTGATTTAGAGTACAAACACACCTTCAGTTATCACTGTACACAAGCTACAGGAATTCACTATCCACACCACTACAAGCCAATTGCCAACCAATTAATATGTGGTGTGGATATCCCAACACTGCCAGACAATTAATATGTGATATCCGTACACTGGCCCAGCATCAAGGAGTCTCAGTCCTCACCACTAACACCAGTGAAGGGCGTCCATATAGGGAAAGGATGATAAGTACACACACAGTAAAGTACAATTTCCCTTAAGAGCATACAGATATCACAGTCAGTCTGGGGATGGTTTTTCCCTTTCTCACCAGGTCACCAATAAGACTCCCCACTGGCACCAACTATAAGGCTCAGATCTCAGCCTAGTGGGCAAGCTAAACCCTCCAGCACCCTCTCTATCCAATCAGAGCTTCATGTCCCTGTACAGGTAGCTGACACACACATAATTTGAGATAAGAGTTATATACAACCACACAGGCACTCCTGGGGAAGGTTGGCACAGGTTCTCCAATTGTGCCCATTTTATCCAGACTATACAGTAGTGCCACTTGCCACCACCCACTAATATTTATCAGCCACTAAAAGGCCCTTATGAAAGGGTGTCCAATTATACGGTGCAATATTATTATCCAAATGTTAAGCGTGACTGAACAGTCAAGGCTTATTTGGAGTGGCTTTATACAGCATCACTACACACACACACATATATATATATATATATATATATATATAGATATATATATATACACACATATATATATATGCAATGTACTCTAGAGCTTAAATTATCTTTACACAAAACAGCCACAGCTGAAAGGTTTAAAAATATTTAATAATAAATAATAAAAACACAAGACAATACCACTACAAAGTGCTAGTCAAGAGTTCAGAGATCCCAGAGAAATACTTAAAATAATACAGTAGAAAAGTCCTGACATCAAAACAGAAAAAAAAATTATCTAAGATCCGTAGTTCCTAGCCATATCTCAGAGAAAACACAGTTCTAAAATAAACTTACATATAGAACACAGGCAGAGTGCTGGTGAGTTGGATATTCTCAAGACAAATGATAAATGCCCTCATTCTTTCTGTCCTTAAATTGATAACACAGTACCACTGATTCATTTCAGACTACATCATTTCTTTCTGGTTCCCAGGCTAACAGAACTCAGAGGTTAATAGCCCTTTTGATATCGCAGCTGGTCAGGAAGCCAGAACAATAAAAGAAATTATACATGTAAATTCTAGCCAGTAACTCTGGCATCAAAACAATAGGCAGAATGCCTCCCTCTAGAAATTTCAGCTCCGAGTTTTAGCTCAAAGAATTGCACAATGCTTGACTTATCAGCTTTCTTACAGCAGAGTGCACTGTTGTTAAATCTTTTTTCAGTTCAACATCCAATACAGTCTTTTTACATTTAAGAGAACAAGTCTGTGTTTTATATTAATATTTACAAATGACAGAATTATCTACAAAATTCCATCTAGCTAGGCTGGCAGTCTTCACCTATCTTCACCTATCTTCACACCATAAATTAGAGGCCATGCAAGTTTATCACAGCACACAAATGATGGTCTAAAAACTTACATACTTTATGAAGTCACAGACTAGTCTCAGTGTGATTTACAAATAATTTCAGTTTTGCAAGTAAGCAACATTTGGATGTATAAGTACTTTAGTTTGGGACATTATAAATTACAGATGACAGCAACTGACAGTAAAAAGTATTTCTTGCTATTAAAAGTGACAGTTAGGACCAGGTCACTGCATAATTACTACATTAAGTACCAGTAGTACACCAGCCTACAATATAGACGACTTACAATGTGTTACATATACTGAAGTTAAGCTAAGCCCAATCAAAACATTAGCAAAATTAACAAATACGGCTCTCACATGTTCTTCAATCTATTTTTTTTTGTATTTATTTATTATTTTTTTTCCTTTTTTGACCAGGTTAGTACCGCTAGGCTAGTGGCTTCTTTTCAGGGGAGACCCAAAGTGGTATTTCTACTATTAGGGGAAATTTGGCTAGAGCATATGATAGGTGCCATGGGATATTTTATATTCACCTTTCTACCACTAACTCAGGCAGATGGAATCACAGTACAATGTCTTATATGAAGGACAACACACTCAAACCTTATATATTTATATACACACACACATATCATTATATACATATATATTATATATAGATAGCTATAGATACATATATAGTTGCATAGGTATACGGGGAAGGAAGCAGCTTTTCAAGAGCACAAGGATGTAATCATCTGCCCTGTCAGAATATGCACTGATATCTGCCTCCTATCTAAGAAACTCATTTCACAAAATAGAATCAGTGACTGTGTGCAATAACCATTCAATTTCAAATGAGCAGATTCACAGAAAGGGACTGAAAGCCAACAAATAAACAAAAAACATTATATTTAGTGTGATCTCTGCAGTGCCCTAACAAGACAATGGAGCTAGCATGACACACCAGTATATAGCAATTTTATTTTAACTTTGGTTTTCTGTGTCAAGCTTTCATAAAAACAAAATTCCATAGCAGTGTCTTTCTATCGGCAAATGTCAGAACTATGCCATCACATATTCTTAACCTTCTGCTGTACAACATTGTTAAAGAATGACTTCAATGTAGAACTCTAAAACACAAATTAGAAACACATACATAGCTCTCATCTAAAGACTACTTGAAACATTTAAATGAAGGGATGATATTATCTCTGATTTGGGGCTTGAACCCAAGACCTCTAGTATACTGTACTGGTATCAGCATCACTGGAACAAGAGCCTCTGGAAAAGTGGCAGTTTTGATTTCATATAAAATATGAGAAAATGTGTAGATTTTAAGTACATTTGAAAACAGCAGCACTCAAGGGAAGAACATAAAGTGACTGAAATTAATCAAATAATGTCTCCTTCTTTGCACTTAACTACATATGTAGTGATTAAAATCATTACTTTACTATAAATGGAGTTTTCCTGTGTGATTAGTCCCTCTGCAGGGGTCAGTACACCCCTTCTGGATATAAGTACCAGTTTTATTCTCACAGCTTCTTTCAAGCCATGGCATTTATTTCAGCATGCAGAGGGGATGACAGTTGGTAATGGTTGTCTCTGTAAGGTTTATCTCTGTCAACCTCTCAAGGCATAAGGTACTGTTAAAATCAAGAGGATGCCTCTACATGCAAGACGCTGTAAGCTGCAGTCTCCGTAACCCACTTCTCATATTTACTTAACCACTTGGAGACATAACGGCTTGAAAATGAAGTCAGAGTAATGTAATTGGATGACTGTACTCAGAGCACAGCAGTGATGTAATTACATCCGCTGAGCTACTGCATACTCGAGGATATGGAATCCTATGGACTATTAGATTAGTAGCACCATTTAAAAAATTTAACTGCAGCTTCATTAATATAAAAATGCTTCAACAAGATATCATCATATTCATAGAACTACATCAAGGAATGATTTAGTGGATGGAAGGAATTTTTGTTGAAATGACAGTTCACTTTTGGATTAACAATAAAACTTAAAATGTAAGTGCTGATTTTGGTAGTTACATAAGCTGACCCACATTTTTTCATGCTTATCCCTCATGTTTAGCAGAAAAGTTCACATAGAGGTAAAAAGTATGTTGTTTAAGAGATGTGGCATCAAATATCAGGGGGTATAACTCAAAGTGGGAAATGAGAAGATGATAGTGGGCAAGATGGGGTGCACTTTGCAGGTACAGTGAAAAAGTCAGTTATCCAAACCTAGACAATAGCTCGTCCCTGTAATGCTTCATTAGCATCAAGCATGACCACCACCCATTTTAGTGTTGCACGTCTTCATACAAAAGCATCACGGTTCAGCTGTCTCTGAATGTGGAAAGTTACCATGAGGAACTATCAATTCCAGTGGAGAAGCATATGCTAACTAGCCATGTGTTCTCCCCTGTAACTGCCTGCAGTAAGGCATTTACACAGCTGAGCACTTCAGAGACTGGCTGTGTAAAACAGCATGGCCACTTCTGCTGCTCATGTTTATCCACCATGGAAGTGGCAAGCACTGGGGAGTTTAGTGGTTAGTGGTCAGACAGTGTTAGGGTATGTGTGAGTGTGGATTTGTGAGGGGCTGCATGTGTGAGTGTATGTGTGAGTGTGAGTGTGTGTCTGCCTGGAGGTCACAGTAGGTGGTTAGTAAGTGTGTGTGTGTTTGCATGTGTGTGTGCGTGTGTGTGTGTGTGTGTGTGTGTGTGTGTGTGTGTGTGTGTGTGTGTGTGTGTGTACGAAGTAAATATGTGTGAATGCGTGTTTGTGGAGAGCAGGGTTGGCTGTCATACTTACATAATCCTCTTGGCTAATGAGCATAGCCAACAACATTGGGTTGGGAGGGCACCAGGGATATCTCTAAAGACAGGGATGTCTCTAAAAGCATAGGATGAGGAGAACACTAGACACCAGGGAAATTCTATACAGTTACCTTAAGGCACTAAAGTCGATTCTAACCCTGTACCCTGCCACCCTCCCAACAAAGATTTTAAACTCTGCACCACTAATAGACACCAGTGATGTACTGGAAAAAAGATTTTTTTTTTTTTTTAAGTGGTCTTTAGACACTGCACCCTCCCTGATACGTTGGTACAGCAATGATGTTTATAACATTTATTGAGGATTTGGGACATTATTCAATGCCTGCAACAGTTCATGAATGACAATGGGGATGGACAGGGAATGGAAAACATACCTTTCAACCTTGTAGTCCAAGAAATCTACACAAAGCCAAAAGTAATGGGGCATCAAAAAAAAAACAGAGCTGCGTTTTAAATATTCCTGTTAAAAAAGTTACTATTATAACTGCTTTTGCACAAGTATGCATATACTAAAGGTTATAAAATGTGAAAGTGACTTGCATTAATGACTGTAATCATCTGTGAAGTACTAGGGCAAGGAGAAAGAAGGCATCAAGGATGCTCTGACAGTAATACCAGGAACAGGGTAAAGATTAAGTGTGGGTGTGTTTTACTATGTGTATATGTGTGGGAGTGTGAATAGGAGTGCCTTTGCTAAAACGATGCATCAGATGCCAGTGTTAACTACTCCTGCAAAGTGCTGACTGGCACTTATATTTCCTAACAGTGATTCAGATCCAGGCAAATTAGCCAATAAGTAGGTCTTTCTTCACTGCAGCTAATGTGTCTCTGAACTGCAATTCTATGCATCGTACCAGGAGCACTGGGTAGCCATCCAAATCCCTGAGATTATGTTTTAACTGTTGATGTTAAGTCATATCAGAGCTATACTGAAGCTAAGATTAAGAAATCTACAATTTAGAATAAGCTTTGCTATATTAGACACACTCATGATCAAACAGCATGAAAAGTACTTGCTGTAAACTTACATACTTTAGCTCTGCACTATAGGAAGCAGTACTTAAGCTCAGAGTCTTACAGATGCCTTTTAGTGCCTCAGAATGCATATTTCTTAAATGTGTGTGTGAAGAGGAGATGCAGAAGTTATAGGAATCAAGTACAAATATTTTAAAGATATGCTCGTGCAGAAACATGACAGAACACTGTTAAAGAAAGTTCTTGAAAAAAAGGCAATAGGCCATAATCTGTTAGGAGTAATTAGAATTCATCCACCTATGCTTTTTAATACTACTCAGCCTTCACAGTCAGTCTAGTTCCAGTCCTCATGGGTAAATATTGCATTACTTCTACCCTCAACTTTAACTTCTGTTGTTCTTTCTTGTCATTGTGTTAATGAGTATGTGAACTCAGGACAGCTAAAATCCTGAGACCCAAAATACTGAAAATATACAGGACACAAAGAATGACAATATTCCAGTACAAGAACACACAGAAACATATACAAGACAAAGGATAGCACTCTTCATCAAGTATGGGCAGGGGGGCAAGCACCCCTGCACCCCCCCATGTGGGGGGGCTGTGCCCACCACATCCCCTGCTAATTAAATATATGAACTCCAAGACTGCACTCCACAGAAAAAAATGGCAAACATACCATCACATGTTTCATGACTCCCTGTTGTAACCTCAGTAATGTTCCCTTTTAACTTGCTATACTACAACATAACTCATGATATGTACTGAAAATATTTTGGCTGCTTGAAATGCTTACCCTGTGTAGCTTGAAGTAAAATAAAGTATAATAGTAGGGCAGCAAAATGGCAGGTAATCCTAATAAGCTGAAGAAATTATCCTTCCTATAAACTCAGATGCCTCAGTTTGAGTTATATGTTATCTTACATACGTAGGCATAAAAAAGTCATTCATTTAAACTCTCCAGTTAAGCCAATTAAGTGGCAGTAAGTTCAAGACACTTGACGAAGTCAGCACCAAACATTAAACAACAGTAGCGTAATAGCAGGACTTCATCTAAACATTCGTTCCTGTTTTAAATCAGTTCTTGAGCCCAAATTTAATGAGTCAATTTAAATATATGAGTGTTTACAATATAATCTATGTAAACGCTTATACAACGATGTACTGAAGTCATATGCATTAGCGATATCAAGTAGTGTGCGCAAAAGGTAGTAAAAACAATCTACCTATAAATGCTCATACCTCAGGAAATCCAAACTGGTCAAATTCATACGAATAGCTTAGTTCTTGTGTGCGCTGTTGTTAATAAGCAGAAAGACAAGCTTATATGAAAGTCAGTACAAAGCAGGTACACCTGCGAAATCTTTCAATTCTATTAGGTCAGTGAGTCCAACCTCTCGATATATGCGCTTCTGTTAATGAGCAAAAAAATGGCTTATATAAAATTCAGTACAAAGCAAATTTAGTAGAAGGCAGGTTTTCCTGCATAACCTTTCAGTTCATTTGGGTCAATAAATCCAACCTCTCGGTATAATTACAGCCAAAACTGCTCACTTGGATACTCTCAACAGATGATAGTTTTAAAGTTATATGTCTTCCTGTGTAGAAGGATCGACCCAACTTCAATGAGATATAATACAATAAATTATTTATTGAACTCATAACTCATGATATATTTAAGTAGCAGGGGGTTTGAGGGGTGCAGGGTGGCTTGCCCCCTGCTTATATTTGGTGGAATGTCATATGGTTTGTTTTATCTATAGTCAGTATATGTATCCTGTGGGTTTTCAGTATTTTGGGATTCAGGATTTTGAGTTTTCAGGATTAGAATTTTCAGGATTATGAAGTTAAGGATTGTGATATTTCAGGATTCTGAATTGAAACTATACATATATATATATTTATATATATGTATATACTGTTTTATGATCACTCCCCAACATTCTTACTCAAAAAATACCTATACCAAGCTAAACCTGTCATCTACCATCAAATACGTAAAAAACTAAACTTTAACCCACTCACATTCATCTCATCCCTCAAAGAATGTAAATGGCATCCTCTAAAGTACCTCAGTCTTGATGACACAGTTGAATTTTTTAATACTACCTTCCTGAGCATCCTTAATTACCATGCCCTCATAAGACTTTCCAGAACCAAAGCACAACCCTCCTCATGGCTACAGAAAACCACTAAGTTAGAAATGAAAAACAGGGATAAAGCCTGGGAGCACTGGTGCAAAACCAAAACCCCCTCAACTAGACAGAAATTCCTAGAACTACGCAATAGAGTCAAAAAGCTACTAAAACAGGACAAATTCCAATACTACCAGTCTGCCCTAGACTCCTCCCAACACAGCCCCAAACAATTCTGGTCCTCCATAAATTCCATTCTCCACCCAGGTAAAGTCAGTACCCCTCCTCCTAACATCCCTCACTCCTCAGAAAATATTACTACCTCATTCAACATACACTTCACCCAAACCATACTATCACTAGCTAAACAACACAACCTCCCTCCCCTCCATCCCACACCTTCAACTAGTAATCTCCCCACTGCCTTCTCTTTTTCTCCTGTACCTACCTCCAACATAAAAAAAACTTTTAACTAAACTTAAGCCCACCAAATTAGCAGCAGACAACCTCCCAAGTGAATACCTACAAATCGCAGCTGATGCTCTGGCCTACTCATTATCCATCTTGATTAACCAATCTCTGTCAGAAAGTTACGTTCCCACACTATGGAAAGTATCACATATAATTCCCCTCCACAAAGGTGGACCCTCCACAGAACTAATCAATTACCGCCCCATAGCTATTCTCTCTCCACTCTCCAAAATACTAGAGAGATGCATACACTCTCAGGTCTCAGACTACCTCCTTACTAACAACCTCCTTTCCAATACTCAGCATGGTTCCCGACCAAACCATAGCACCACCACTGCCTTACTCTCCTTTACTAACATTATCCTTCAGCATAAAAACAATGGCTATCTCTCCTCTGCTACTTTCGTAGACCTATCTAAAGCATTTGACATGGTCCCACACAAACAACTTATCTCTGTCCTCAATAACCTATCCCTCTCACAATCAGTCACCGACTGGTTTCAGAGTTACCTATCTGACCGCCAACAATCCATTGTATGGCAGAATGACATATCTCCCCAACTACCTGTCTCCATAGAGGTTCCCCAAGGATCCATCCTTGGACCCCTACTCTTCTCTGTTTTCACCAATAATCTAGCCTCTGCCACCAAACATGGCACACACATACAATACGCAAATGACTCAACCATCATCTGCTCAGCCCAGTCCCTACCCAAACTGCAAAAAGTCACACAGGAAGCCTTTTCCTCTGTTGAAACTTGCTTATGTGATGCCCAATTAATACTCAACCCAAACAAAACTAAACTACTCATCTTCCAACCCACCAAACATACTCAAAACAACTCTCACTTTAAAATCACTGCAAAAGACAACACCACTATATACCCAAATGAACACACCAAATTGCTAGGAGTGGAAATAGACAATAAACTAAAATTTGACATTCACATATCCATGACCATAAAAAAAGTCCACAAAAAACTAGGAGCGTTATACAAAAATAAGCAACTTCTCACCAAAGCAGCAAAGATTTCAATAGCAAATTCCCACCTTATCTCCAGCCTACTTTATGCCTCTCCAATATATACCAACCTAAGGCAATGCGATCTAAACAAGCTAGAGACCTGCTTCAACAAAATCGCCAAATTTGCCACAGGGCATCCTACCATAGTCACCACTGTCTCTCACTGGCTGAACTGGGCTGGCTTGAGCTCCCTCACCTCCTTCAATGGTATCAACTCTCACTCGCCCACGAACTAGTAAACCATCCACTACATGTCCCATCCCTCCAGAATCTACTCCAACCCTATTGCACCACCAGACCACTAAGATCCAGCAACAAAAATCACTTGCAGATCACTAAAGCCAATAACTCTGCTGGTGAAGCACTATTCTCTTGCACCATAGCCAAATTATGGAACTCCCTCCCACCCACAATTACCTCCATACCATCATGCACCCACTTTAAAACTTTACTAAAAGCGCACCTAAAACATGCTGGCTATGCCCTTGCAACTCCTACTCTAATATCACCCACCCTATCCAACCACTACCTTTCTTTCCACTCCACTAACTACCTTGATTATAGCAAGCTCAGATGCTCATACACCTAGTACTTATTATACAGCAGGAACTTCTTATTGTAACATTTGTTAATGTCTGTTATGTACTTCACAGAAAAAGATTCTAGTTGTCTACCGATGTACTATGTTCTTCATCTGTAAATATGTTGTAAGTAATTGCTATGTAAATTGTTAATCGCTATGTAATCCAATGTAACTACTGTCTGTTTATTTTAACTGTGGAGCTTTTCTCCCTGGGTGTCTGCTGAAAATGTACCTACATCCAGTCAGACACTCCCGGTCAAGAAATAAAAGCTCCCTGGGCGTCCGCTGAAAATGGACATGCATCCAGTCAGACTATCCCGGTCAACAAATGTAAAATAAAAAAAAAAAAATATATATATATATATATATATATATATATATATATATATATATATATATATGGGTCTAGGTTATAACGTCGACAGATGGGAAGACCGACAGCGAAATCACCGACGCGAGAAGATCGACGGATGAAAACACCGACGCAGAGAACACCGAGATGGGGAAAGGATGTGTAAGTATGCGGTAGTGACGGACGTTAGGGTGCGAGTAAGGTAAGTGTGCAATGTTGGCGGTCTGTAGGGGTAGGGGTGGGTTAAGTGAGTTAGGGTTAGGGCGCGAGTTAGGTAAGGGTGCAGTAGTGACTGTTTTGGGTTAGGGGCGGGTTAAGTGAGTTAGGGTTAGGGCGCGAGTTAGGTAAGGGTGCAGTAGTGAATGTTTTGGGTTAGGGGCGGGTTAAGTGAGTTAGGGCGCGAGTTAGGTAAGGGTGCAGTAGTGACTTTGTTTGGGTTAGGGGTGGGTTAAGTGAGTTAGGGTCAGGGAGCGGGTTAGGTTAGTGTGCGATAGTGATGGACCTTAGGGTTAGGGTTTCGGTTAGGGTAGTGGATAGTTGTGTATGTAAGGTTTAGTGTTTGTTTGTTAGGATTTAGGTGTGCTTGTGTTGTGTGTGTGGTTTTTGGTCAGGGAATTTGTTTTGTTTATTGGTTGTTGTGATGATGTGTTGAGTGTGTGTGGTGACGTGTTTGTGAGCTGTCGATGATGTGGTGTCGGTGATGTTGTTGTCGATGTTGTGTGCTGTCGGTGTTATAACCTAGAACCATATATATATACATATAGATAGATAGAGATATATACAGGTCTACTAGACATGATCGAAATGTCAGTAGACCAACTTTTACAACAATGAGACCAAAAAAGTGAAAACTCACAAACCTGACACTTTAAATGCCCAATGTACACAAAATTGAAACAAGAAAATCCTGACTTACCACCCAGTAACACAATTACGAAATTAAAAACTTAAACCATAGCAACAGTACATTACCATTTTTAAAAAACAGATTATGTACCTAACCTCACCTACACGCTGGCCCCTAACCAACACCTTCAAAGCCAAAGAAAATCCCACTGAATATTAATGACGGTATCTATAGCACAGACATGAATATTCATTGCACATTCTTAAATTCAATGAATACAATTAATTAATTTCTACTTTTACATTTTGTCAGAGGTGCTGTGCCCCCCAAACCCCTGCAAATGATATATACCAATTCTGAGATTGCACTACAGTGCAGAACTGAACGGATTTCCTATTTTGCTTAGCTTGAATAGTCGGCATTTGAAACATTCAGTCTTCCGAACGTCAGTATAGTGATGTTTCTCTCATGTGAAACTTCGCTTTTTTGGTCTCGGTATTTTAAAAGTTGGTCTACCATATAATCAAAAGGCTAATTCATGAGACAAGAAGACCAAGTTTAGAATAATGACATTATGCCACATCAAAACTTAACTTAAGACTGAAGTACCTACTGCACATGTCTGAGAATACTCAGAATTTCTGAGTGGAGATCGCAGAGCAAACAGAACAGCAGCTGCTTCATTTAAACACTTGATTAAAATTAAAATATACCATTTTCAACATTTTTGAATGTGATTACTTTGTGCTGAGGATGGAAAATTTACACTTTTCTCTGCAGTAGTGCAATCTTGAAGTTGATATATACAATTTGCAGGCGCTGTGGGAGGTGCAGCCCACCACATGGGGACTGCAGTGGGGCTTGCCCCCCTGCAAAAACAATGAAAATGGTATATTTTAATTTTAATGAAGTGTTTAAATGGAGCAGCTGTTGTTCTCTTTGCTCTACGATCTCCTTTCAGAAAGTCTGAATATTCTCGGACATGCACAGTAGGTATTTTGTTCTTACAAGTTTCAATATGGTGCAATTTCATACACATACATATCTCTCTCTCTCGCTATACATACACATAGATATATATATATATATATATATATATATATATATATATATATTAAAAATGCAAGAAAATGTCAGCTGATGGCAATTCATGGTCCACTGGACCTTTGTTTTTGTATTGTCATAAGCAGAGTCAGACTCCTTTGATAACTTACACTTCATAATTGCTCAGACATTAGGTTCCACAAGCCACTATCTTCACTATGACTCATCTGTTCCTCACATCTAGTCTACCCCCACACTTTCTGTATTTTTAAACACTTCCATTCTGTCCACCTGCTTCAAATCTAACCATTCTGTTTGAGTCCATAAAATTCAATGCTTCCAAATCATGCATCCCAGTTTCCTTGACTCTTCTAATGTGAGCATGCATTTTTTAAGTCTGTTCCCATAGTCTACAAACCTAACTGTTTTCAGGACATTGGTCACTCTGCACTGCATGAGTTCTACTGCCTTACTCACCTTCTACTGCATTACTTGCCTTCCTCTGTATGGCTTTCAGAAGTGTACAGGGTACTCCTGGTATGGCCTTTTTGGACACTATGGAAAGATGTCCTCATTCCTTCTGAAACCCACACTCAATGTTATTTACCTTCAACATTTTAATGAATTTAGCCCTTTCCTTGTCACATTGCACAGCATGATTTACTTTAAGTATGATTATTACTCCAAAATCCTTACCCTCTTTTCTCAAAATTAGGGTCAGCACACCAGTGCTATACATTTCAAGTGTTTTTTTTTTCTCACAAAAGTGCAGAATAGTGCACATTGTTGGATTAAATACCATCTTGTGACTATCCGCCTACAGTGCAAGCAACTGCAGATCAGTTGATAGAATAGTTAAGGTGTTTACCTCACAGAAAAAAGGTACAAGGTTTGATTCTCACCTCTAAAGGGAAAACTGGCTTGGCTTAAAATGGCCCAGAAGGGCAGCTAGCCTAGTAGTGTATGCATACAAGCTCATTCTTGCTCACCAACATTGGAGTATATTTCCCATAGAAAAAATAAACAAGACTGGACCCAGCTCTGAAACCTGTGACACACCAGTGCATATTGACTTTTCACCTGACATTTGGTCTTCCAGAAAAACTGTTAGATTCCAGTGAAGCACCCATGTTCTACCCAGTCTTCAATCAAGGGCTCCATACTATATCCTGTAATTTTCCTGTCAATCATTCATCAGATACTGTACCCAAGGTTTATTGAAAACAGATACATCACATCCACAGATTTCACCATTCCACCATAATATTGACTTATTCAATCAACTGAACAAATCAGACGGTTGTATGAAGGCAGGATGTCAACCAGCGACTCGGAAACTGTCATTCAGAAATCTCAGCAGCCTGACCTGCCAAATATTATCCAAGATGGCACTGGCATCAACACCTTTTTCCCATTCTGCAGTGGGGTTTGATGTCACAACAATGGCAATCATCTAGAACCACAACATTTCACAGAAAACAAGTAAGAGTAGGACAAGCCACCTTCCACCAGCCATTGATTTGTGGAAGAACTTGCATTGCAGCTCTATGTCATGTGGTGCTGTTGCTTTAACTAAGAAGAGACAATAATGTTCTGAGAGCAATTAATAGAGGATGTTTGCAAATCTTTCATCAAGTTGGGATACAGCTCAACCTCACCTAGTATCCCTTCTCCTTAGAGACTCTTGAGATTCCTACCTACTCAGTTTCTGCAAATTCATCCATCTGTAAATTTATACCCATCCATGCCTACTCTACCTTCCCATGCTGGTACCTTGCCTTGCTACCCTGCAATTAGATAAATACATTCTGTACTTCTGCCTAATCAATAGCAATATCACTAGACTTCCAGCAGAGTAATCTCAGTATAGTTATCTCTTCATAATTCCTTCTTCACTCATCAATATATATATATATATATATATATCCACTCAGCACCCTATGTACATACCCATTTTCTATGGATACCTTCATCTGATAGATGGACTTTACTACCTTTCTCATGGCACATTCACGGAAATGTTTCTCATTCACTTTGTCTTAATTTTTGGCATTACCTCCCTGACTATCAAGCCCCTTGCTCAATCAACTGACTGATGTGTTTCTCACTATCTCTCCAGTAGGAACGAGTCAAATGGTGACAAGCTGACATCCATGTGTTATACTAACACTCTTCCTTTATTCCATACTTACAGAGATGCAACATGCCTGGTGTATAATTATATTGGTGTGGATCTTGTAGCAGATGATCTGCTTAAGCAATAACCTAGGGTGTGGGCAGTGCTAGATTTACCCACAGTTAGTGTGGTTTGATCACAAGGTCAAACCATAAGTAAATCCAGCATTACCCACACTCAGAAGTGGGTTATTACTATTGTACAATGACATCATTTAAGAAAGAAATTTATTTTTTAAATAATGTCTTTGTATAACAGTACTACAGAGTTTCTTCATGTTTTTATGCACTAGTTCCTGTGTTGTCCATTACCTTACTTGGATAGAGGGAAGTTTCTTTGCTCACCAGTGGGAGTGGGGAGCCTTGAGCAGCCTACCTGTCCCTGTAGGAAGTGACCTTAGCACAAGAAGCTGTAGTAATTGGTTGTTTTGGACCATTTCTAGCTCTTTTGTAGTTTACTGTTTAAAATCTGCGTTTGCACGGCTTTGTGCGGTTGTGCGCATAGCGCAGCGCCGGTTAAACAAGGTTAAACTTCTTCTGGCTCCGCTAGGTCTGCTCTTCAAATTTTCCCTTAAGGAAGCTCTTCTCTTAGTATAATCAGACTACTCACTGTATTATAAGCCTAGCACTTGTTCTCAATACTTCTCTACTAAGTAAGCACTCTCGTACTAACTTACCACCCCTGTGAATATCCACTTCCCTTAAAGGTACAGCACTCCCTTATACTGTTCTAGCATGTCGAGTGGTGGATTACTGGCGTCCTCTCCAGTTCAGCTGGTCAATCTGGGTATCTTGAGACAATGCTACAATTGTCTCATGTACACAGACAACCCTCTCCTCCTCCCAACAAACACAAATACATGTGAGAGATGCAACTATATAGCCAAACTGGAGGATGAACTCTCTCAACTCAGGGCTGGCATGACCAGACAGGAGGAGATGGTAACCACACACACAACAATCCCAGTCCCACATAGACCTACCACAACTGCAAACCAAGCACATAAAACGCAAAGACATACTCGGAGGCTCTAATAAAAAACTTACCAAAACAACAGAGGCTCCCAAAGCAGACATCCAAAAATCCACCACCTCAAAACAAAACACATGCAACACATACTTCAATAAATCAGTGTGTCAACCAATCACAGCCCTTAAGGCCAAACACCATGCCTGATACACTAGTAATAGGTGACTCTATAGTCAGACACACTGATGTCCCGCTGACCAGGCTGAACAAGGAGAGGGTGACTGTGAGCTGTCTATCGGGAGCTAGGATTCGCCACATAACACACGCACTCAAGTCACTCCAAAGCAAGTACAAATATGACTCCGTCATTGTCCATGCTGGTGTGAATGACCTGAGACGTACCTCCCTGGACTACATGAAAAGAGACATAGAGGAGCTCTCCGATTATGTAGCCCAGGCTGATATGACCCTGACCCTGAGCAGCATCTTGCCCTCACCAAGAATGATACCACAATACAAAGACAAGATGATCAGCTTTAATAATTGGCTCAAGTACTGGTGTCATTCTAAGGGGATCCAATGTCTGTCTGCCTGGGATGACATGTTGGACAAGCCACGCTGCCGCAAGGGATGGCTTACACCTGTAACCACTGGGCTTCGGATATTGGCTAAGGCTCTTGCCACCCCACAGTGCCTTTTTAGGCAAGGCTCAAAAGACAAACCCACCTCCTTAGAAAACAAAAATGGAAAAAACTAAGGGTAATGCTGCTCAACGCCAGAAGTCTAAATCTCAAGATGCAGGCACTTGATGCACTCCTCAGCATGGAGAACATCGATGTCTGTGCAGTAACTGAAACCTGGTTCAAGGCTCCTGAGAGCACCCCAGCACTACCAGGCTATACCTCGTATCATGCTTTTCGGCCCCAAAGCCCGGGCCGAACCACAAAGGGAGGGGGAGTGTCCATATTCATCAAGGACACCCACACCTCCAGGTTAGTAGCAACACATGAAGCATCAGAGACCATACAGGTGCAACTAACCATAGGCAAAACTGCTATACAACTGATAGCATGTTACAGACCACCCTCCCAATCTCAAGAACCCCACTCAGCCTTCCTGAAGACATTGGAGGATATGAATGTATAACAAAATACCATCATACTGGGAGACTTCAACTACCCAAACATAGATTGGGTACATTATTCTAGCCCTAATACCCTAGCCCAAAAGTTCCTGGAATTCATAAATTCAAATGCACTGGAACAACTAGTCACCTCTCCCACTAGAGGAGATAATATAATAGACCTGATCATCACAAACATGGGGACAAAATGCTCCACACTGGAAGTATACCCCTCACTAGTGAGATCTGACCACAAACTAATCACCCTGGATATACATATGCCACCTCCACCCCCAGCACAAAAGACCACAGTGAAAAACTTCTCAAAAGCAGACTTCACTCTTCTTAAGACTGAGATGGTATCCTTTAAGCCCACTGTGCCAGTGGATACCACATCCCACAATGCCAAATCCTTCACAAATGCTTTCTATGGACATCTCCAAGAATGCATGGATCATGCAATCCCAAATAAATCCAAGTCCCTCTCCACCAAAGGCAAGCGTCCTGTCTGGTGGACCTCAGCCATTAACAAATTGTATAACAAAAGAAGGAAGCTACTGCATGTCAGAGCAAAATCCCATGAAGGGAAGACATCTCTGCTCAACATTAGCAGAAAACTACGTTCTCTCATAAAAACATCCAAGGCCAACTTTGAGAGAAAAATCGCTAAGGACACTAAAGATAACCACAAAGCCTTCTTCGCTATGTTAGAAACCTGGTGAAACCCTCAGATATGCTCAGAGTTAGTTCACAACAACAAAAAATACACTGAACCCACAGATATTGCCAACATTCTGGCTGACAGGTTCAGTGCAAATTTCTCCCCTCCCTCACCCCCAAAGAAGAAATACTTATCCCAGCTGAATGTAATCTCCCTGTCATCTCAGATGTCCAAGTGAGAACCGCCCTAAACAAAGCTAAAAACACAGCATCAATGGGACCTGACGGTATCCCGGGTTGCGTGTTACGTGAACTCCAAGAGGAGCTAAACCCACACATAAAAATGCTATTTAACCTTAGCCTTACTTCAGGATATGTACCTGAACACTGGCGTACAGCAACAGTGGTCCCACTCCACAAAGGGGGTGCCTCTACAGACCCTGGAAACTACCGCCCCATAAGCTTAACCAGCCTGGTCTGCAAAGCTATGGAAAGAATCATTATGGAACTCATAAACAGAGACATAGGGGACCTACAGACACTTGGCCCCACTCAGTTCGGCTTTGTAAAGGGCAGATCCTGCCTTTTGAACCTGGTTGACTTTTTTGAAATAGTCACTAGAGCCATTGATGAGGGCAAAGCAGTCCATACAGCCTACCTGGCCTTGGCTAAGGCCTTCGACACAATACCCCACTCAGGCATCATAGATAAGCTCAACAGCTTAAACGTAAACCCTTATGTCACTAGATGGGTTGCAAACTGGCTAAAGGACAGAACCCATAAAGTTAAAATCGCTGGAGCAATGTCAGACTCAAAGCCAGTCACAAGTGGTGTCCCACAGGGATCTGTCCTGGGACCCCTCTTGTTTGGCATTTATTTCTCAGATGTTCAAGCAAACATGGGAGGGCTGTGGCTGACAAAGTTCGCAGATGACTGCAAACTGGGCACCATAGTCGATACACCAGCGGACACATACATCCTACAATAAGGCCTCACAGAAACAGACAACTGGTGCTGGAGTAACGGCCTTAAACTAAATGCCAAAAAAATGTATAGTCATCCCCTTTGGGAAAAACAAAGTACCCACAAATTATCACATAGACAGCAACCCACTGAGTACAGAAAAAGTAATCAGAGACCTAGGGACCCAAGTCGACAGCGACCTCTCATTTGACACCCACGTTGCCAAAGTGGTTAGAAAAACATTCTACCTTGCACACCTCATCATGAAGGGATTCACATCCAGATCCAAGGATGTCATTGTACCCCTACACTCCTCCCTCATCAGACCCATGATTGAGTACAATGCCCCATTTGGTATGTACCTCACCCGGCATTTGCAACAGCTGGAGAGACCACAAAAGTACCTCACCAAGAGGATCAAGGGTCTCCAACATATGTCTTATTCTGCCAGACTAAAGAAACTTCAGCTCTATTCAGTAGCATACCACCTGCTCAGAGGTGATCTCTGCCTGACGTACAAGGCCATGTCCAATCAGGATCTGATGGACATGCTCCACCTCAAAAAATCCAAATCCATCAGGACCACGAGAGCTAAAGACTTAAACCTCGGCACAAGTATGAATAGGACATGCTGGAGGGATAGATTCATAACCCAGAGGGTTCCCATGCTTTGGAACAAGATCCCAGTTCATATTAGGCAGAGCCCCTCACTGACTCTCTTTAAGAGAAATCTTGATGAGTGGATGGGAGATCGTAAGTTTATCCCAGGGGTCACATCTGTGTCACTGCTAGACAGGGGCACAGTAAACTAATTCTATTATATAAGGGGACCTTCATTGTGTCACTACTAGACAGAGGCACAGTATTCTAAATTTATTCTGTACATTTTTGTACCATTTCATGGGGTGGCAAAAGCCACATCACTATGGCTAGGCTTAGAAATGCCCCAGGGCAGATAGCCTAGTACTATACTATGAAACTATGAAACTACAGAATACATCAGTGCTGTTCAAGAGCCGCAATGGAGAAAATGGAATCTCTGTTTCTGTTTTATTTATTTATTTTTTTACCACTACTCTTAGTACAAAAAACCTGGACAAAGCCCAACACAATGGGGGGGGGGTAGAAAGGTCCAAAAATAGGGACAGATTGTATTGCTCTTATAAACTTAGAATGTTATGGGAATGAGAGTTTTTTTTTTTTTAATTAGTGTGCATTTTCTGATGGATATGAAGCCTAAACCTCAGTTGTATGCCACTATTTAATGATTTCCAGCCCCAGCAGCTTGCCAGAATACTACTTTTATTTTTTTAATGAGGAAAAGGCCAAAGCTATGAGGTAAAAATCTGGACATTCAGAAGAAGATCTGGACAGTTAAGGGGTACAAGAGTCTGCTGAGAATTAAGGAAGGACAGCACAGAAATACAAGGAAATTATGGCATATTTCTGTTTCTTTACTTTTGCAGGACATACCTGATTGTTTTGTATTTTGTTTTGCCCTCCTTAGCATATTCCAGTTGAAATGTCTGGCTGCTCAATGGTACTTTAATGGCTGAACCTTTTTCTGTCAGTATATGCTTATTTTACAATGGGCACACTGGTTGGGCTGTCCAATCAGCATGCACATTTTTGAAAGGCAATGAGCTGTTATTGTATAATTAGTTTGTTTTCCACACTTAAGGCATGGCAGCAGCTCCTAATCATCACTGCAGACCCCTGCCGGTCTGGAAATTTCCTTCTCTCTTACAGAATAATGAAACCTGCAAAGGGGACATCTTTCATTCTAATCACCAATGCTGCATCACTCCATAAACATCCTGTGTAAGAAACCAAAGGGGCTTCATTTTAGCGTGTCCTCAGTCAAACTTCTAATGGTGTAAAAGTTGTTGAATAATAAAGAGTTGTATAGCATTCGGAAAGCAACAATTTACATGAATTAATGAAATGAAGATCTCTAGTAACTAATATTGTTACCATAACTTTGCAAATCAGCTAAGTATCCCAGTGCAATGGAGAGAAATCAGTTTATGAGCACTCAGCTCAATTCAATTACAGAGTATGGCAGTCAAAAAGTGGGCCTTACAAATTTACAGGGAATGCTCTGACTCTTAATTCAGCTGGTGTACCCGGGCTCCTATAATTCTTCTGGGGATCTTTGATTCAGGTCTGTTGTGTCATTATTAGACATATAATTATTATATTATTATTAGACATATTATTATTATCATATTATTAGACATATTATATTATTATTAAACATATTATTATATTATTAGACATATTATTATTATGGGCGGCCACGGTGGTGCAGTGGTTAGCATTGCTGCCTCACAGCAAGAGGTTCTCCGGTTCGATCCTCGGCTGGGGTGCCTTCTGTGCGGAGTCTGCATGTCCTCCCTGCGGTCGCGTGGGTTTCCTCCGGGTGCTCCGGTTTCCTCCCACATCCCAAAGACATGCTGCAGGTGGATTGGACACTCTAAATTGGCCCTAGGTGTGCGTGTGAGTGTGCCTTCTGTGGAAGGTTGGGCGCCGGGCTGGCAACTCGACACTGTAAAACTCCACTGCCATTCAATGTGCGGACAGGTGATCCGCTGTGGTGACCCCTAACCGGGATAAAGCCGAAAGAAGAAGAAGAAGACATATTATTATTATATTATTATTAGACATATTATTATTATATTATTAGACATATTATTATCATATTATTAGACATATTATTATTATATTATTAAACATTTTATTATATTATTAGACATATTATTATTATATTATTAGATGTATTATTATTATTAGACGTGTTATTATTATATTAGACATATTATATTCATATTGTTAGACGTTATTATATTATTATTAAACATATTATTATATTATTAGACATATATTATTAGACATATTATTATGGTATTATTATTAGACATATTATTATATTATTATTAGACATATTATTATTACATTATTAGACATATTATTATTATATTATTATTAGACATATTCTTATATTATTATTAGACATATATTATTAGACATATTATATTATTATTAGACATATTATTTTATTATTAGACATATTATTATTATTATTATTACATTATTAGAAATATTATTATATTAGACGTATTATTACTATATTATTAGACATATTAGTATATTATTATTAGACATATTATTATTATATTATTAGACATATTATATTATTAGACATATTATTATATTATTATTATACATATTATTATATTATTAGACATATTATTATTATACATATTATTATATTATTATTAGACATATTATTATTATATTATTAGACATTATTATTATATTATTATTAGACATATTATTATATTAGACATATTACTGATAGGATTTCATTCTCTCCATTAACCCTTCTCTGCATGCTTTAATTTATAAATCACGATAAAGGGTATACGTCTCATATTAAGTTCAGAATAGAATCCAATACGTCATATAATTGTTCTATAACTCTTGGATCCTAGTAACCTGACTGTGTTTTCACATTCTGTCAGCCCTGCGGATATTCTCTCATTCTAAAAACCTGCTTTATATGCTCTGATGCATTCAGTACTTCCCTGTGACCATGGACTGCATTAGACTTGCTGGGCAGCATCACACTCTTAATCCCCCCCCCCCCCACCACACAGAATTCTATTAAAATTCTACATATCTTTTACTTCTACAAATCGCTGTGGGCTCACTCACCACATTCCTCTTTCTAGGCTCTTCTGAATCTGAAAGTATTACTGCAGTGCTTCCTGTACCTATTTAATCCTGTAAGCAATATCTGACATTGTGAACCCTGCAGAGACTCTTGAATATGTCAGCCTTTCAGATCCCCACAGACCTGTCTACTAATCATGGTTACCCATTCGTTCCTTCTAGGTGTGAAGTATATGTGGTGGGCTCTCCTTATCTGCCTCATTATGAGAACAGTTTTTCTTTGGTACTTTATTTGCTTACTGTAACAATTATTTGATCTTATGTGCTTTGGCTTAGAATCAGACATGTCAAAATGTGCTGATTCCCTTTCATGGTCATCATATGACAGCAGACCCAGACACATCTAATTTACAGAAATCCCAAGTAGTCAGAGGGGATGCTCTGAAACCTAAGCCAGCCTAGAGCTTTCTTGTTGTCTGCCCTAGCTGAGTGTATGATTCTAATCACACATGGCTCACTGAGGATGGTAATGTTAGTCTAATACTGAGGTCACAAATAGCTTTGTTAATCCTGCTTTAATCCTTCTGATAGCCTCTAATCCAGGTTGTGGCCCAAAACTATAAAACTGTTCCTGCTTGTAAAGTAATTTTTTTTCACTGTTAGTCTGCCTTATCTCTGTTTTTTATCTAGGCTGGTTGTGTCATATCTCTCATCCCCTAATCATTAAAAATCCTATGAGCGTCCTTTGAAAATCTTAGCAAAAGGTCAAAAAACAGGAGCACTTTCTTATTTTTCACAATAGAAGGGCTTTATATTATTAGGCTCTATATAGTTTTGTAGCAGGAAATCTTTTTATAGGATTACTTTATTTGCTTAATAGGGTATGCACCCATAAATAGGTCTGACGTTATTGGGAACATCTGTAAATTTAGGAGGACCAAGATCATAGCGCTATCAGTAACTCATAGTAGTTGAGCAGTACGGCTCACCTAACATTATCAATTCCACCTTATGTATCCCCTGAAAAGAGGCTTCTAGCAAATTGGGACTAACCCAGTTAACAAAGGGTAAATAAATAAATAAAATGTGCATATGTTTCTTATTAACAACACTTTTTTACTGGTTAGCTCGAACATTTGTATATAGCATTACATATAAATAATAATTTCAAAACACTGTATCATTATTTATTTACTTATTTATTGATGTTTGTTTGGTATGAATGTCCAGTTGATCAAAGCTCATTTTCAGCAGGGACAAAAACACACGAAAAGTACAAAATATTAACAAAGTATTAAAATATTAACAGGTTTTAAAATAACAGAGTTGATATACATATTAAGTTAATTACAGTGTCAGAGGTGTCTCTACACCGGTCTTCTGGTACAATAACAAAGAGATTACATACTGTAATTTTTATAACTTTACTGTATGACATAAAGAGACAAATAAAATAAATCAAGTTGCATGCTAGGTTCATACGTTCCCAGGTACTTACTAGGCAATTGAAATGCGAATATCTTAAGAAGCCTAGTCCTGCATTCCCATGGTAATTATTAACCCGTACATTTGGCGATATGAATCTACAAAGATGGGCTGCACAAGAACATGTTGGCTACCTACATGTATCCCCCATTCATGAAGGCCACTGGAGCTCAACGTGTGAATTTGCAGGTATCATTCCATTCATCCAAGTTACATTTGAAGAGAGTAAGAAAAATACTCTGCTTTATGTGGTGGGGAAGCCGGTTATATAGAAGTGGCATTTTCTGGGATACACACCTATCCTTCCATCATGTTCTGTTACACTTGCAAAAAGAGATTGAGGTTCCTTGAGTGGGTGTCTGTGTTACCACTGGACTTCTGAATGTATAATAGGTCTAATAGAGCAGAGAATTATGATGGTCTATGTGTGACACAGAGGTCATCTCTTGGTAGCATGTATATATTTATAACCAGAAACGCATTTATATTACATTATCGACTGATGAAAAGAGCGAATGCTCTTTCATCGAACCGATAATGTCGAAAATCCTAAACAGCAAAGACATGGAACAGCAAATTTTTTTCCCAGGGAAAAAATTCGCTGCTCCGCCAAAAAAAAACAAAAAAACTTAAAACACAAAATGGTCACCCCCCCCCCCTCACATCCCCTAATGTGGTGGGCTGTGCCCCCTACACCCCCCTACTTAAATATACCAACTCCGAGATCGCACCATAGTGGAGGAAATGGCAAAGTCCCGAAGGCATGGCCCACCGTTTTTTTTTTCCTGGGAAAAAAAACGATGTTCCGTGTCTTTGCTGTTTAGGTCTTTCAACATTATTGGTTCGATGAAACAGCGTCCACTCTTTTCATCAGCTGATAATGTAATATAGACCCTAAGAAACAGTTAATCTTGTAGCGTATATGTAATGTTAGAACACACAGGTAGTGATAAGATGTAAAAAAAATAAAAAGAAAGAAAAGAAAACTCAATAGCATTCAGAAGAGAAAAAAAGAATGATATAGATGAGATGAAGAGAAAATAATGGATGAAGTTAAGAGAATCAGGAAGTATATAGAGCAAGTAATTAGGCAGATAAGATCATATATTACTTAAGAAGCAGAAATGTGCTATAATACAGTATACTGGTTGAACTGTGCGAAGTCAACCCTGGGATATCCAAGTACAAGTCCATTTATCCATTAAATGATGTTTTAGTTGAAATTTAATTTTTTTCAAGGAGTTGAGTAGTCTTAAAGAAGCTGAGATGCCATTCCTTTTGTTTGGCACACAATCTGACTACAGAGAGCTGTCAAAAGAACTATTAGGTTTGGTTATGGTAAGAAGAGATTTGTCTGAGGACCATAGGGTTCTATTAGAAGAGTATGGTTGAATTATATTGTTCAGAGATAGGTATATTTCAGGGTAATGGAAGAATGTGCGAGTCATTAATAGCTGGGAATAGGTAGGTGTTTTACTTAATCTGAGTCAGTCTGTTTCAGTAAAATGCAATAGTGTGATCTATAATGTTTATTAGTTACAAACTTTGTTATAGCATTGCTCTAGGCTTGGCTATAAGTGATGAGCTTAAACTGGTTAATATGGGAAAGGTAAAAACAAGTGTGAGCAGTAAACAGGGAGTCACAAGGCTTTTTCTTTTTTGGGGGGGACAGATTTGATGAGATAAGAATTTAATCAATTTAGAGAGAGCCTAGCCTTTGCTGAATTATTTATTTATTTATTTATTCATTTATTTATTTAAATTGTCGCAGGTCAAATTTCTGACTTTTATTCACAAGTCCCACGAAAAAATCAGTATGTGTAATCACTTCTATCTTACTATTATTGACGAGTGTTACTGTGAAAAGGTCTTTATGAGTAGACATTTGTTTGAGGAAGTGTTAATAGGCCAATAGGAATTCAACATAATAGTGCTTCAAGTGGGTGTGAATGGCTTGATGTGCTCAACCCTGACAGACATAAAGAGGCCCATACTGAGAGCATACCTCTTAACCTCTTAGAGCAAAAAATCTGGACAAAGCCTAAAATGATGGTGGGACAAATAGGGACAGATTTTAAATACTGCTCTTACAAACTTAGAAAGTTGATAGAATTAATAAGTTTTGAATTAGCATGAATTTTCTGAAGGATCTGGAGACAAACTCAAATGTTTGTCATTATTTAATGACTTCAATCCCCAGCTATTTGCCAGAAAAGTACAGATTTTAGGAAGAACATACCAAAAATATGAGGCAAAAATCTGGACATTCTGCGAAAATATGTACAGTTGAGAGGTATGACAGAGTGATCCAGCTAGGATAGTACAGAAGATATGTTCTGAGAGTGAGTGTAGGGTCTTGGCTGCATGGACTGGAGCTGAATCATTATCCGCTTGTATTACAGTGGCTTGCAGTATGTAGGTCACAGATAAGGAATTTGAATAGTAAGAGGTCTGGTATGGATCCTTGGGAAAGAGCAACAGGTATTAGGAGGAAGAGGGACAAGTAATTGCACAATTTGCCATCTGTGTCTTCTTTGATAGACACATACAAAACCAGTAGAGTGAGGAATCTGACAGTCTTAGGGAAGAGAGTTTGCTAAGGAGAATTTGGTGGATGACATTGTCAAAAGCTGTGGATAATTCAAGAAATATAGCAGTGGTCACATCGCTAAAGTTCCTATTCTTATTAAAAATGTCAGTGAAATTCAGCAGGACAGTGAATGTACTGCATTTGACTCTAACATAGATAAAACACTGAATATGAATACATCATTCTAGAACTTTTGAAACAGGAAGTAGTATTGATTTTGGTCTAAAGTTTGTTAGGTCACTAGACTGTGCTTATTCATGTAAAGGTAAGATACAGGACATATTTTCTTGGGGTGAGCAATTAATGAGAATAAAGACTGGATAGGATAGGGGCACTGGTAGAAATATTGATATATTTAGCAGGTAGTTGGTCTGGTGTGAAAACTATTGTTTTGATCTTGAGCATTTTTTTTTTATTTGTGAAGAGAGTACATGAGAAAAGGAGAAGGTATTTTGAGAGTTGGTAATTTGTGCTGGAACTTTCGTGCTTCTAGAGGATTTGTTGTTTAGCATGGAAGTAAAACTGTGTTGCAGTGCTTATGGATGTATCACAGGGGCTAGGCTGGGATGTCTTCCCAAAGCTTAAGAATTTATGTACAGATGCCCAGTATGTCCTAGGGAAGAAGTAGAGAGAATTTTGGTGGTTGCTATAATAGTACTTCTTGTCATACTGAATACATTCAGTATATGTATACTGACATTAAATGCAGTTTGGGACAAACTAAGTTGTCCCGGTCCCTCGAGTAAGAGAGTAAAGGGGTATGGGGAGGGTATAGTGGTAGAAAGGAAGGTAAGGATTGCAGTTGGTTAGGATAATGGGTTTGTGGTGGTGAAAGGGTTAAGGAGAAAGGGAGATGTAAAAGGAAGTGAGGTAGGAGTAGGTGGGACTTCTGACAGTACTAAGGGTTTGGGATTAGAGGAAGTAGGCACATTTGGCATGAGTTGGTGGAGAGATAACTAGCTTACGTTCAGACGACCTGTAAATATTATGGATGAAGGTAGGCCCTGGATGGTGGGGAGAGAAGGGGTTAGGTGGTCTGGGTCAGGCCCCCTTTGATGTTTTCTAGGGGTTAGGTTAAGTGGGGCTGGAGTCTGGGCATATAGTTTGAGCTTACTGATAGGAAAAGGTAAAAGAGTACTGTGTGTGTGGGTAGGTGTGTGTGTGTGTGTGTGTGTGTGTGTGTGTGTGTGTGTGTGTGTGTGTGTGTGTGTGTGTGTGTGTGTGTGTGTACAGTTGGGGGGGGTGGACAACAGCATTAAAAAAAATAGAATAATGTAGATATATAGATAATGAAGTGGATGGGAATAATGCTAGGTTTACATGGGTGGTTGAAGTTTTCCTTGCTCCCTGTCATCCGCCGATCTCCTGGGGATTCGTCGGGCTTTATTTCGGTGGGGCCATGTGGTCAAGTGACATCCGTGGGGGGAGGTTGGGCCTGTCGATAGCTCCGTCGGATAGCAGGCCGTCAGTGCTATGCAGTCGGGGTACATGTAAAAAAAAAAAAAAAAACAGGAAGATGTTCTCCCAGTGGTCGTGGTAGGCAAAGGGGGGGTCCATCGGTGTAATCCAGTCCCAGTTAGGTTGGGGGGTAGTAGTAGATCATCCCCTCATGCTCTCTTGTGGGTTTGTGGGCCAGTTCTGCTTATTCCTGGGGTAGATGTTCTCCCGGTGGTCGTGGTTGGCAGTAGCGTTGGGGTATAGTGGTGGATCAGCTCCTCGGGGGTCCATTGTGCTCCTAGCTCCATTTTGTTGGTGGTAGTGCTCACTGGGGAGTTTGTGGGTGTCCGTTTGCCTCTCTGGCTCCCCTTCAGGATGGCGTCTCGGTCATCTGGGTGTCCTTCGGTGTCAGAGTATCTTATCCCTGGTGGGTTCGTGGGCCGATATGTCCGTGTTGCTTCCCCGGTGGTTGCGGCAGGAGATCAGGGGTCCGTCATCTTCTTCGATCAGTGGCATAGCGCTGGTTGGCAGTCTGTGCTCTCTGGTGAGATTGTGGGTGCCGGTCAGTCTTCTTTGTCCTTCAGGATGGCGTTGTGGCCGTTCGGGTGTCCCTCTGTCCTAGGTTTCAGTGGTGGTGGTAGTGATATGGCTTCTCCGTCCTCCATTGTGGTGTAGTGGGTTGCTGCTGCCTTTCTTTCTGCCGTTAGGTCCTAGCACTGGATTGCACATGTGCATTGCATGGAATAACCATTACCTATATAGAGGATCATGCTGCGAGGGAAGGTAAGTGTGTTTAGCCTTGTTTGTTTGAATGGTGAGGGGATTGGGTGGCTGACTGATAGGGAGATAGTTAGAAGGACTTAATTAATTAATTAATTATAGGGAGATAGTTAGAGGGACTTAAGTAATTATTTTTGTTTCTCATAGACACATAGGGGAGGGATATTGATAGGGGATATGCTAGGGTAGGAAGGGGTACTAATGGCAGGAGGTGTGACTGACAGGATGGGTGAAAGATGACGGTAGGCAGGTAGGGATAAGTTAAGGTGCGGGGGCAAGGCGATACCAGGGGTTGGGGAGGGGAGTAGGGCAATCGGGCTTATAGAATAATGCTAATATTTTGTTTCTCCTTTACAGATGTCCAAATTACTAGGGCTAGGGCAGAGGTGGCAAGCAATTGTGCCCCAGGTGGTGGAGCTGTTCCGGGAGGCAGCAACATCAGAGGGGGTACAGGAACCTGAGCAGACCCCAGGTCAGAAGAGGCGATGCATGGCGGTGAGAACCCCAGCCGGGGGGGGGGGGGCAACAGGCATTGCATCAGGTGATAGCAGTGGAGACACCGGTTCCCAGCACATCGCAAGATGAAGGTGCAGGTAATATTTTATTACAACAGCATTGTCGCGGGAGCTAGGGGTTGAGGATTTTGGGGTGTGAAGGGCTGACGACTTGGCAGTTAGGGATCTCGGGGGTGGTGTGCAAGGGATAGAGGAGGTGCAGAGGCAGCTAGCACAGGGTGCCAGGTACCCAGTTAGAGATGTGATGGGGGGGTGGGGGGTTCCGGGGACAGTTTGGGCTTGGGCTCAGAGGTAGGCTCTGATTTTGGGCTGCGGTCTGGGGATTGGTTGGCTACCCAGTCTTTAGGGCAGGGGACAGGAGCAGTTATTCTGACTCTGCACATTTTGGGTCCGGTTAAAGAAAAAATTTGGAAACGGAAGTATGTGGATTTGTTTGAGCTGATCGATGCGGATGGGGTCCAATGGCTAGTGGAAGCAGAGTCCCCTAACAGTAAGGACTTGTTAGAGGCCTTAGCAGCATTGGGAATGCAGAGGGTAGGTAAGCTTCGCCCTAGGACATGGGATAATTGGGTGGTTGGCTTTATTTATTTTATGGCAATGCAGCTGGAGAAGGACGGGTCCTTGGCTTTGCTGCTGCTAGGCTATTTCCTTACCATTCATGAGGTGCAGCAGTTAAGGCCAGGTAATGCGTGGCTCTGGTATGATCAGCGTTTCCGCAAATGGAAGTCTGTGAACCAGTCACTTCATTGGGAGGTGCTTCACCCAGATCTATGGTTGGCTACGATGATGGATAGTTACGGGGGCTTTAACAGAAGGTTGAGTGGACCAGAAACAGTGGGTGTGTGTTAGTCATTTAATAGTGGCTCCTCTTCATGAGTGGGGTACAAATTTGCCCATGTTTGTTTGAGATGTGGAGGAGGTCATTCGGCCACTAGCTGTGGTTGTCAGGACTTGTCCTGGAACTCCAATGTGATGGGTCATGAAGATGGTTTTGGTGGGCAAGGCTTTTAGCCGGCCTGGGGGAGGAGTAATTTTCATGGGTCCTGGGGATTTGGACTCGGGTTCTTTAGAGGCAATAGAGGGAGGGGCACCATTCCCTATTAAGGTGGAGGTTCTCCGGAGTAAGCTTCATTGGTTTCCTGGCTTGGCCATCAAAGAGGAGATTATACAGGGTTTTCAAAAGGAGTTTTCTATTAAGTCCACAGTGGGAAGGGGTGGGGGGGTTGTAAGAATTTATGATCTGTTCAAGGTAAAGAGGACATTTTGGAGGCTTTATTGGAGAAAGAGAGTAGGGCGGGGCAGTTATTGGTTTCTTTTGATAGTCCGCCTTTTAGTGCTTAAAGGGTGTCACCTTTGGGGTTGGTGCCAAAGAAGCAAGAAGGGGAATTCAGAGTGATACATCACTTGTCTTATCCGGAAGGGAATTCAGTAAATGATTTTACTGCAGAAGAGGAGATTAGGGTGCATTACACTTCCTTAGATGATGAATTAAAAGTGATTAGGAAATTTAGGGAGCCATGGTTGGTTAAGGGTGACATTGAGTCAGCTTTTCGATTGTTGCCTATTAGGAGGGAGGATTGGCCAGTATTTGGGATGCAGGTAGGAGATAAGTACTATTTTGATAAAGCTATGCCCATGGGTTGTTCAGTGGAATGTGCAATTTTTGAGAAGTTCAGTACAGTATAGCATTGGATTTAGCAGCAGAAAGTGGGGACGCAAAAGGCAGTGCATTATTTAGATGATTTTCTGTTGGTGGGCAAAGGAAGGGTAGGAGCAGAGGAGGGTTTGCGGGAGTTTACGATAATGTGTGAGGAGTTAGGGGTAACACTGGCTCAGCATAAGATGGAGGGTATGGCAAGGGCATTAGAATTTCTTGGATTAACAGTTGATGCGGAGCGGGGATTGTTTTGTTCACCAGAGACTAAATAGAGAGGCTTAGGTCAGTGATATGTTCAGTGTTGGGCAAGGATAAGATTCAGATTCATTCAGTTATGGAGTTGCTGGGGCTGTTGAATTTTGCCTGTTGAGCGGTACACCCAGGATGAGCTTTTTGTAGGTCACTGGCGTACTTGCTGAAAGGGGGTAAGAGCAAATACCATTGGGTTAGGGTAACCCAACTGGTGCTGGAGGACTTGGGGTTGTGCAACGGGTTTTTGCAACAATTTAATGGGATATCTTTTTGGCAGTCAGATTGGGTGGGGCAGGAGGAACTTCAGTTGTTTACAGACGCAGCTGCTGGTGTTGGCATGGGGGCCTATTTTAGGGGTTGGTGGTTTGCGGCTGAATGGCCTCGGGATTGGGATGAAGTATGGAAGCAGGACATGGCCTTTCTGGAATTGATGCCAATATGGGCAGCTTTGGTGGTGTGGAAGGAGCGATTGAGGAGCAAACGAGTAGTTTTTCACTCAGACAATATGGCTGTAGTGAGGGTATTGCAAAAGAAGACAGCTAAGTCGGGCTTGTTATTGTTTGTATTACATAAACTGGTTTTGCAGAGCCTTCTAATAAGTTTTTCTTTCACAGGAGTGCATGTGCCTGGTGTAAGGAGTGAGATTGCTGATAGCTTGTCCCGATTTCAATTTCGCAGGTTTCGAGGGTTGGCTGCATGGGTGGAGGAGGTGCCAGAAATCCTACCAGAGAAGGTGTGGAATCTTGGGTCGATGTAGCCAGGCAGTTGGTATGGCATTCCTGGGCCCCTTCTACATGGAAGGCGCATGGTAGGGCTCTTTCTGATTTTATTCAGTTTATTTTGCAGCTGCCAGAAGAGGAAGGGGTATGGTCAGAGGAATTACTACTGCAATATGTAGCTCATGCTTGGGGGTTAGGCAGGGCTTTGCACACGATTAAGGTGGATTTGGCTGGGATTAGCATTTTCACTAAGGTAGCGAGGTTGCAGGATTTCTAGGGCATATATTAAGGGGTTGGGGTAGAATGGTGGTGGAACGTAAGGATATTAGATGGCCAACTACGAGGGTTATATTGAAAGTTTTGTTGAAAGGGTTAGGTTTGTTGCAAAAGGGGTCTTTGGATTATTTTATGTGGGGTACGTTATGTACATGGTTATATTTTGGCGCTTTTCATATTTCAGAGTTGTTAGGCTCATTATGTTAGAAGGATGTCATTATAGGGGAGGGCGAGGTTACTATTGCATTAAGGAGGAGTAAGACAGATCAGTTGGACAGGGGATGTGTGGTGGTGCTTAAAACTGGCAGGAATCATTGCATTTGTCCAGTAATGTGAGGAGGCGAAAGGGGAGTGTGGATCAGTTAATTTTTTGTTCAGTGGATGGGAAGGTGGTGTCAAGTAGTAAATTCATACTTTTGGTGAGGAAGGTTTTATGTTGTATGGGATTTCCAGCGGAGAGGTTTGCAGCTCATTCATTCAGGATAGGTAGGGCTTCAGATTTAGCTAGAGAGGGTAGTTCTATTGAATTGATTAAAAGAGTGGGGAGGTGATCTTCAAATGCATTTTTGTCTTATATTAGATAAGTTGTGGTATGATTATTAATTTTTCTTCTTTTCTTTTAGGGAAGCACATTATCATCTTGGGGCATTCGTTCATCCACTGGGCAGAGAAGCGTGCTTTAGTTAGGGATGATGGGGTAAATTTGAGTTTAGCACATTTAGGGTGGTCAGTGTCCTGGCATGGTGTTAGGGGGCTTAGGTGGGATGCGGTGTTACATGAATTTGAGAGGGCTAAACTGAAGGTGGGTTGTCCGTGTATATTAGTCATTCATTTAGGGTTGTTACATGAATTTGAGAGGGCTAAACTGAAGGTGGGTTGTCCGTGTATATTAGTCATTCATTTAGGGAGTAATGACTTGGGCATTGTTCCTAAAAAACAATTGGTGGACATTATGCTGCGAGATTTGATGAGATTACCGGCATTGTACCCGGGTATGAAATTGTGTGGTCAGAGTTGGTTCCGTGTTTGTGTTGGAGGGCTGCCTATAATCATAAGGAGATTGAAAGGGTTAGAAGGTGTGTTAATCAAAGGTTGGCTAGGCAATTAAGGATTTTTGGGATGCATACTATTGACCATAGAGATTTTGGGGATGGAGAGAAGTCTTGGTATTGAAAGGATGGAGTACACCTTAATGATGTGGGTCTGGATCTTTTTAATTTGCATCTGAAACTCTTTTTAGAGGATATGATTGCAGCTAAGGTTTAGGAGGGGGAACAGCCTGGGATCAGGCTGGTGGCGGAGAAGAGGGACAAGATTGTCCTCTTCTGTTCCCCCTCTAAAGAAGGTGTATTGGTTTATGGTTTTGGTATGGTGTGAGGTGAGTAGGTACACTGCCTCTTTATATGGGTGAGTAGGTATGCTGCTCCGGTGGAGAAGGTATCAAGGTGAGTTGGTACGCTGCCTTGAGGTAAAGTTTGTCCAGGGTGAGTGGTGACGCTGCCCGGAGATCATCATTGCTGAAGAAGTTAATTAATGTTGTTTTTTGTGTACATAGTTCATTGTATAATACAGTTTAATAAAGGTCGTCAAATGTCTTTTTGTGTGTAGTGTGGTCATTTAAGGGGAGACGGGACACTGCAGTACAATGTCACTAGAGCAGGAACAGAAAATAGAGGAAAAAGAAGACTATAACCAGAAATAATCAAGAAAAAATTCATCAGTCCATCCATCCAGCCACAAGCCCTTTTTCCCATTTTTACACATGGGGTCAGGGTGTCACTTCAACAGTGACAATCATCTATAGCCAAGGTTTGGACTACCGGGAGCCTAGCCCTGCTGTGGTAGTTCTTCCACAACACACACTCAAGCCTATGGCCAATTTAGAGTGCCTAGTCCACCTACTTCATGTCTTTGGAATGTGGGAGGAAACTGGAGCCCCTGGAGGAAAGCCATGTGAACACAGGGAGAATATGCAGATTCCGCACAGAAGGCATACCAGACTAGAATCAACACAGGGGACCTCGTGCTGTGAGGTGGCAATGTTATCCACTGCACTGATAAAAAAAAAACATAAGTAGATAAAGTTCTGATAGTGAAGAGGTAGAGATAACTGTAGATAGGTAAGATGATGAGGTGGGTGAGGAGGGACTATCAGCAGGAAAGGATTAATAATATAGGCTAGTTGCAGGAGCAGTAGTGGGGATGCAAGAGAGAGACAGTGATAAGAAAGGTTAAAGAGTGAGGGTGTAATTGACATACAGACTGGAAATGGAAGAGAAACAAAAAGAATCATCAGAGAAAGAACAAAACAAACCATGAACTGAAACTGGCATCTGAAATAAATGAAAATTACAAATACTTTTTTGATTACATCAGAGAATTAAAAAAAAACACACTGAAGTGTTCTAAACTAATCCAAAATGCCATAACCCTCTTTACCCCTAAAGATATAGCTAATACATTTGCAGATAAATTTAGTGCCAAAGCTACCAGCAAAAACATTTATTAATCTATTTTTTATTTATTAGCATTTGTTAACAGGGATAACCAGACTAAGCAAATTGCCTCACTTCACTAGAGTCCCAAAGAGAAAAGCTCCATAATTAAAATAAAAGTAAATGATTACAGTCTCTTTGTATAATGAGTAGACTATCACATCAGTTAAGGGTTACTGTATTTAACAGAACAGCATAATGTCTTATGTACATGTAGAAAGTACATCTACATATGAATGGAAACATCTTGAGTTGTTTTCATCTTAATTACCAAGGGAATCGCATTCTTACAGTGTGCTGATGTGCATGGAGTGTACTGAGCTCCCCCCAGCAGCTATTAAATTAAGAGGCAAGGATAAAATGAAAGTCTAGACAAAGTTCGCACAACCACAAAGATCACCAAAGAACATGTCCTAATTATAATTTCAATAAATAAATAAACAATGTTACTTCCATGGGTCCAAAAAATACCTGGATGCCTAATAAACAGCATTAAACATTCCCCTGTGGAATCCCTCCTGAACTTGACTAACTTAAGCTTAGTCACAGGACATGTCCTTGATGTATGGAGAATGGCAGTTATGATGCCTTTTCATAAGGGAGGGCCCCACCACAAATGCCTGCTACCAGACATCCATCAGCATTATTTAACTAATTTCCAAAGTCATGGGATGCATGATATCTGGCTTGCATTAACAACATCTCACACCTCACATAGCTAGACCCTCGACAGTTTGGTTTTGTCAAGGAAAGATCATCTCTACTGAGTTTATCTAACCTCTTCAAAAAGGTAATGGAGACAGTTCATAGTGGTCATTCAGTCCACCCAGCCTACCCTAGGTTTAGCCAAGGGATTTGACACTATCCCCCATGCTGGTATTGTAAATAAGCTAATGGACCTATATCAAGTGCCTAACATGGTATAGTGGTTAGCAAATATGGTAAAATGTAGAACCCACATAATAAAGGTGGCAGATGCCACCTCAAAAGTAAAACGGTAACTAGTGATACACCTCACGAATCAGTAGTGGCACTCCTGCCTTCTTTTTCTGCCATATACTTCCATTACCTCTGAACTGTAATTATAGACTTACAGCTAGCTAAGTTTGCCAATGAGTGTAAACTGAGGACTGTTAGCCAAACTTCCCTGGATAAAGAAACCCTGCAGCAAGAAATAATCCTTATAAACAGATGGTGAATGAAAAACGGGCTGAAATTAAATGCAAAAAAGTGCAGTATTGTCACATTTGGTAAACAACTTACAACATAGCCAGAACCACATTCCAAACAGATACAGTTGTGAGGGATTTTTTCACCTTAATCAATAAATCCATTACTTATACTTTCATATAGCATTAGTAGTGAAGGTTTCCGTCTGTTAACCACAACTGATATCTAATGGCATTTCATCCAGGTCAAATGAAGTTATTGCCCTTCGGTACTAAGGTCTGGTTAGACCAGTTATAAAGACAATGACTCCTTTGGTATGCAGCTACAAAGACACAACACAAGCAATTACAAAAGTCACAGAGTTTCCTCACTTAAAAGATTGGTGGTCTAAAGATGTTTGGCTACCAAGACAGTGTTAAAGCAATTTCCTTACATAAAGGTTGATTCCTTTCATTCAATACCATTAAGTATCCAGCTCTGCCTGACATCACCATGACACAAACAGCTGCATGAGCCTTTGAAGTAAGAACTTAAATCGCAATCAGCATATAAATAAAATATACCCAAGAGAAACATCTATATTACTCAGTGTTTAACATACTGCCCTTACATGTAAAACAAAGTGACAACCCTACATTCTTGAAAACAAAACTAGATGGTGGAATGAGAAAATGCAAATTCATTCCAGACCTGAGCTGTTCTGTTCTTCTAGAAGTGGGGGGTGGTGGGTTCTGCCAAAATTCCAATTGTCTGTCTACTTTACTCAGCTCTCAACTGTGACCCTATTATTCTGTAAACAAAATTTTGTAAAAGTACCTATACAATTACCATATTATACAATAATAAAATGATAAGCAAATGCATTTGCTAAAAAAATGTGACATTTCTGGTATTTTGCAACTTTGTTTAAAACCAAAAGGGGTCCCAGGAAGCTTCCCTGAATCTTTAATTCAGAGAACAATTTAACTTTCTGGGCTTTGAAATCTCAGACCCCCTCCCCACCATGTAAAATGTATAATTAAACTGAAGAACACATATGTTTAAAATACTACCTAACAATTGCAATGAAAATCTAATTATTTAAGATTAAATAGCAAATATGGAGAGCTCAACCATACTAGGAAAAATATTTATTTATTTCCTTTAGCAGCAAAGTCTGACTGGGTTACATTATCCATTTTTAGAGGAGGCCTGAGAAGAAAAAAGCTACAAGATATAGCAGATGAGCAATACATCAACGTTTAGGCCAGCATTAAAGAAAGAATAGTGTACAAAATAGTGAAATTCATTAAAACTGAAGAAACAGCAAGTATCATACAAAGAAATAAAGTCTGGAACTGGTATAACAGCTCTCAACCATCCAACCCCAAAATGTGGAGCACTGCCTTTTATAATGTGGAACAAATGGACAAAACGTGGAACACTTACTAACAACTTCAGTGAAGAAGCTCACGAAAAGCTTAAAATGGGTTATGTTACACTTATAAAGCATTCTTTTGATGAATTAATATGGTTCAGTATTATTTACCATGGATATTAATTAGAAAAGTTCTTAACACTGAATGTGTTGCAGGCCCATTCAGTCTGGAACAAAAAAAAGAACATGAACTTTTTAAAACCTCAAAACAAGAATGAGAAACATTCCTGATGATGATGTCCACTTGAGAAGTATGTGTGGTACACATTGCAAAACATTAATGCTGCAGGAAGTTATCACCCACTTGAAGAATATGATTGGTGCAATTGCAGGAAGTTATCACCCACTTGAGAAGTATGATTGGTGCACATTGCAGGAAGTTATCACCCACTTGAGAAACATGATTGATGCACATTGCAGGAAGTTATCTCCCACTTGAGATGTATGATTGGTGTACATAGATTCATAGGTTCATAGGAAGGTACTAGGCTACCTGCCCAAGGGCATTTATAAGCCTATCCAGAGTGTGTCGGCTTTCGCTGCCCCACTGATTAATTAACTTATCCTCTGTCAAGCAGAGCCAATGAAGTGATCCCAGGGGTGTATTTTCTGTTACCCATCCACTCGTCAAGGTTTCTCTTGAAGAGTGTTAGTGAGGGGCTCTGCCTGATGTAATTTGGAATTTTATTCCAAAGCATGGGGAGTCTCTGTGACAGGAATCTATCCCTTAAGCATGTTCTATTTATAGTTGTGGCAAGGTTTAGCTCACTAGAGTGCATGGCTCGCAGTGACTTGGATTTCTGTAGGTGGAGCATGTCCATCAATTCTGAGTTGGACATGGCTTTGTAAGTCAAGCAGAGATCACCTCTGAGTAAGTGATATGCCACTGAGTACAGCAGGAGTTTTTTCAGTCGGGCTGCATAGGACATATGTTTGAGACCAGTAATCCTCTTGGTGAGGTACTTTTGTGTTCTTTCCAGCTGTTGGAAGTGTCTTGCGAGGTACATCCCAAACGGGGCATTGTACTCTATGATGGGTCTAATGAGTGACGAGTAGAGGGGCACTATAACCTCTTTATTTCTAGATGCGAACCCTTTAGTAATTAGATGGACCACATAGAAGGATTTCCTAAGTACTTTGGCAATATGATTGTCAAAGGAGAGATTACTATTTACCTGGGTCCCCACATCTCTTATTATCTCTTCTGTATTAAGGGGGCTGCCACCTATGTGGTAATTTGTGGGTGTTTTGTTTTTCCCAAACGGGATGACTATGATTTTTTTGGCATTTAGCTTGAGGCCATGACTTTGACACCAAGTGTTCGTCTCAGTAAGGCCCTTTTGGAGGATGTCCGTGTCAGCCAGACAGTCAATTATGGCTCTCAGTTTGCAGTCATCTGCAAACTTGGTTAGCCATAGTCCTCCTGTGCTTTGCCTGTACTTCTGAGAAGTATATGCCGAACAGTAGAGGTCCCAGGACTGTGCCTTGCGGGGCACCACTTGTGACTGGTTTAGAGTCGGACCTGGAGCCTGCTATTCTTACTGTGTGAGTTCTGCCTGTAAGCCAATTGGCAACCCATCTCGTGACATAGGGGTTTATGTTCATTGTAGGAAGTTATCACCCACTTGAGAAGTATGACTGGTGTACATTGTAGGAAGTTATCACCAACGTGTAAAGTATGATTGATGCACATTGCAAAAAGTTATCACACACTTGAGACTTACAATTGGTTTGGATTTGCAGGAAACTATCAATATGACTTTACAACTTTACTAAGCAGTAGAGAGTATCAAAAATAATGTGTCTGTATTTCCACTGATATGTCAGTGGAAAAGAGAACAACAGTACATTTATTTCACATGGGAGGTGTATAATTAACTCAATTTGAAAGTAAAGCACAACAATGCTTCATCTAAAACGCTACATATATTTCATGATAGTTATTTTGCATAGCATCATGTTTAGTCTTAAATTAGATTATCCAGTTTTCAGTTCTTTTTTATACAGAGCCCAGACATGAATCCTGTAGCCTTATTATACATTTCATGTAATACGATTTAATATACATTCTACTGATTCTTCCACCCACTGAGATGCACAGCATTCCAAGCAGATGGTAAAATCTATTACATGCCATCAGTAACACTGGCAGGCACAATGAAAAATGAATTACTGTGGCTACTAACCATTTTAAAACTTATAGCCACAATGTATATTCTGCTAGATGAAGCCAGTTTTACTTTTACTTAAAATTATACTTTACACTCAAATAAGGGATCATAATCATATAATAAGCTTTATTACTGAAATACCCATTTTAAAGTTTCTCAAAATGCTCTAGACTGTATATTTGAGAAGCCCCACATGGCTCCTACTTAATGTCTCCCTAATAATGATGCAAATATGTTAAATCAATGCACTGTAGATGAATAGCCACATACATGAGTTTAAACACAGACAGAGCATCACAAAGCAAACCTCTGCTAAGATGCACCAGTGGAAAAAGATAAAATGGTAATGGTGGATGCATTAAAAAAGATTTATATTTAAAAGTATAAAACTTTTCTTTTTAAAACATACTGACACTGTATACTGGTAATATACAGTTTCAGAGTTGTGAGTAATTAATGATTTATTCAACAAGTGTGTGTATATGTGTGTGTGTGTGTGTGTGTGTGTGTGTGTGTGTGTGTGTGTGTGTGTGTGTGTGTGTGCGTGTGTGTGTGTGCATGTGTGTGTGTGGGGGGTGTAGCTCAATTACACAGGCACCCTTATGATCCACATACAAAATAATCTACCTGCTCTGTGGGTAAAATTATATGACTTATTATAGACTCTGACTTGTAATGGTCTAGTATTGTAATGCTACTTATGTCTGTATGTATGTTATTTCTACTTTCATATATTCTGTCTATATTTCTTGTTTTCTCCTACCTGGGCTGGACCTTCAGTCGGTCAGTTTTGATCAGTCTTTACCCTGGTAAACTGACAAATATAAAGAAAGAAAATAAATAAATACAAATAACAGAACCAGCATTCCCTGCCATAGTGTTTTGCAATAATATCTATGTGCTGCAGTATGTATCTGAATGTGCTGTAATATGCATCTCTCAGTAAAATGTTGTTAAATAAATTGTAGCACATATATAATTCAGCACATCCAATTTTAGATACTAAAAGCTGTATTCCTTAAAACACTGCACTTGATGCTTGAAATGCTAAGTGCAGTTTCCCAAGTGGAAACACTTCATCATCTACTGCCAGCTGTGAACAGTAGCATACTAGGTACATGCCAGGAGTCTCTTGGGCCAAACAATTAGTTTAAAAGTAAAAAAAAAAAAAATAGAAAACATGACTGCCATTTTATTATGAGTGTTCTTCACCTGCAGGCTCTTAGAATTGTGTAGCTGCCATGGCATTACAAGGCTCACTTATTAGGTCACGATTCACTGCTATGAACCAGCTTGCTTTTAGCACAAAAGGTTTAAGTGCTCTTTGCAAAACCATATTCTGACACAATCTTAAAAATCTAGATCACAGCATTTAGAAAACATAGTAAACATGATGCTTGGAGTTGTCAGTGCTTTGAGTCCTTAACACAATAAATTATTTACCTGAGATTTATTTATTTACGTCTGTACAAGTGTATTTAATTGCATTATAGGTTTATCAACTTCATAACAGCCTAAGTTGTTTAGGTTTACTTACTGTTCCTCATTCAGTTAACTCAAAAGGGATGCTTACATCTGCAAGATTGGAAGAAAAATAGGTGCACATTTATTGTAGGTACTTAGACAAGTGAACAGCTTTATGTCACAAAAAAAGTGTGAAGTTCCTTCCTTGATTGATATCATGAAAATACGCATAAGGTAGTGGATAATTCATTGTTTAACTAGACCAAATGTTGTGGTTTAATTCAAAGTTTACTCTCATCACTGTTGCATCATGAGGGCTAAATTCCTGTGATCAAACTAGTCACCCCCCACAGTGGGAAAAACAGAATTACCCATTGCCCGTATCCTTGCATGTAGTATTGCTGTTAGACAGAAACATTTAAAAGGAGCCATACTTTTTGTAAAAGAAAGCCACTGCACAATGTGACCTCTGTGGCAGTTCAATCCCTTTGAGGTGACAAAAGTTAAAAGAGTGACTTAGCTATGCATTACACATGCCTGTGTACATGGCGATGTAGTAACCATCCAGTTTCAGGACTCTACTTATTACCACTGCAAAATATCATGAGCAGTTAGGGAGGACATACTCTGTAACAAATTAACAGTAGTATGCTATCATAAAGAACTAAAATTATTACATATATATATATATATATATATATATGAAAAAAAGAAAATAATCACTTAATGGCATGAAAACGTGTGGCCATTACATACTTTTAATGAGTTGGTAGTCATGTTGAGTGAGCTACAAAACTCATTGGCATGAGATGCCAGGATTTACCTCCTACTTGGAGAGCAGCATACATCAAAAAGAAACAAATCTATCCCGCTTTATAATAAGTTGTCTATTCTGTGTTACTAGGGGATAGGACCAGCTTATCTAGCACGTAGATTTCTAAGGGGACTAGCTATCAGGCATTGTCAGTGGAAGGAAAATATTTCTAAAGAGCAAAGCAGTGTTTGGATGGCTAGGGGATACAGGGCAGTTTGGCTAATGCTGTAAGGGGGATAATAGTCAAGTCAAGTCAAAGTAAATTTTATTGTCTTTCAGAATCACACAAGTATAAAACTGAATGAAATGCCATATCTCCAGACTCAAATGTGCAGATATCACATAGACTTAATATAACATGGCATTAATACATATATAACTACTTATTATATACTATAATGTTCTAGACAGATAGTCCTAATATTGCACATAAGTTAAACCCACTTAAACATTTATTATACAGTGATCTCTTTGCTTGCTGGAGTATTGCACAGTACTGAGGTAAGACATTGCATTAAAGACTTACATTGAGTATTGCCCAAAATGAGACATTCTTGAGTATTGCACTGTGACTGAGCTACAGACTACCATTAGATATTGTACTATAATGAGACATTTCTCTGGCCTTACTACTGTCCCTGATGACCAGTGAATTGGCTAGACAATGAGAACTGTATTAATAATTGGACTGAAACAGGAAGTTAAGTTATTGCACAATTTGAGATGGTCTTCCACATTGAACTAATGGCCCAGATGGTCAGTATGGAGTGTGATTGTTGCAAGAGTTCAACAGTTTGATGGCCTGTGGAAAGAAGCTGTTTCTGAATCTTGTAGTTCTGCATCTTATGCTGTGGGCGTGCTTGCTAGATGATAAATACACAAACAGTCTGTGAGCAGGGTGAGTGCAGTCCTTAATTATTCCTTTGGCTCTGCTTAGACATCTAGACAAGTGCAGGTCCTGGGCAGCTGGTAGAGTGATCTTGATCATCTTCTCGACTGCCTTCATCACTCTCTGGACATCCTTGCGCTCAGAGATAGAGCAGCTTCCGTACCATATAGCGAGGTTGTTTGTCAGGATGCTTTCTATTGTACCTCCATAGAAGGTTGTGAGAATTATTGATGATATGTTTGCTCTCCTCAACCTTCTCAAAAAGTATAGCCTCTGATGTGCCTGCCTGACAATGGCATTTGTATTGGTAGACCAGACCAAGTCCTCATCAATATGCACCCCCAGAAACTTTGTGCTTTTCACTCACTCTCTCCTCTGTTTCTCTGTCGATGGTTAGAGGAGAATGTTCCTTGCAATTTTTCCTGTAGTCCACAATTATTTCCTTTGTCTTGTTCATGTTTAGTGCTAAGTTATTATTGTCACACCACATAATCAGTTGTTCCACCTCAACCCTGTACGCTGCCTCATCATTGTTGATGAGGCCCACCACTGTTGTATCATCAGTAAACTTAATGATGTGGTTGGTGTTGTACATTGCAGTGCAGTCATGTGTTAGCAGGGTGAACAGCAAGTGGCTCAGTACACAGCCTTGAGGAACTCCAGCATTCTGAGTGATGCTATACAAAGAGTTTTTACTATGCACACTTTCTGAGGTCTGTAAGAGAGAAAGTCCAGAATCTAATTACAAAGTGATATGTTGATGCCTAATTGAAGCAGCTTACTTACCAGCTGTATAGGGATGCCTGTCTTAAACTCAGAGCTGAAGTCAATGAATAGTAACCTCATGCAGCTGTTCTTACTTTCTAGATGGTCCAGCGATAAGTTAAGTGCCAGCGCTATAGTGTCCACAGTCAAGCAGTTTCCTTAGCAAGCAAACTGCAGCAGGTCAAGATCTGTAGGTAGCTTAGATGTTATTGCATCTTTGACCAGCCTCTCAAAGCTTTTCATCACAATGGAGGTAAGGACTACAGGTCGATAGTGATTGAGGCATTATGGTGGAGACTTCTTTGGCAGTGGTATTATTGTCATGTTTTTGAAGCATTTGGGAACTATTTTCTGATTCAGAGAAATATTAAAGATATCCATGAGGACATCTGTTAACTGAATTGCACAGTCTCTGAGAACTCACCCAAGGATGTTGTCAGTCCCAACTGATTTTCTCAGGTTAACTCTATGCAATGTCCTCTGGACATCAGGTGGATTGAGGATGAGCACTACTTTGTTTTGACTGGTGGTCATTTTTGTCATTGTTGTTTTGCTAATAGAAGGTAGTGTTGGGAATGCTGTAAGGTGGGGTAATAGAAGATAGTGTTGGGAATGCTATAAGGGGGATAATAGAAGGTCATGTTGGGAATGCTGTAAGGGGGATAATAGAATGTAGTGTTGGGAAAGCTGTAAGGGGGGATAATAGAAGGTAATGTTGAAAATGCTGTAAGGGGGATAACAGATGGTCATGTTGGGAATGCTGTAAGGGGGATAATGGAAGGTAGTGTTGGGAATGCTTTAAGAGGGATAATAGAAGGTTTGGTGGGAATGCTGTAAGGGGGATAATAGAAGGTAGTGTTAGGAATGCTGTAAGGGGAATAATAGAAGGTCGTGCTGGGAATGCTGTAAGGGGGATAATAGAAGGTCGTGCTGGGAATGCTGTAAGGAAGTCAGATGTGGAAAAGGTGCAAGAGGAGCACATATTTCTGTCTCAGTGCATTTCTGTATTGGATACATGCAATGATATTCTTTGCTTCCTTTAGAGTAAACAAAATTAACTTAAACTAATCAAAATAATTCTGGGATCTAGAAAACAACTCATTTATACAGGCATAGGCAACGTAACTGATATATACTCCACTCTGTTCAGTTTTGTGAAGTGCAGGTCATGTGCCCTGAACCTAGTAAACTTTGTTGAAAATGTTACAGAGGCTGTGGATAGTAGTCATTTTGTGCACTTTGCTTATCCTGACCTGGTCAAGGCTTTTGACACTATTCCTCATGTTAGTATTCCTGAAAAATTAGACAAACAATGCAAAAACCTGCCTTGTGAGCTGGATTGCAGACTGGCTATCCAACAGATCCCAAGTAGTGAATGTTGCTAGAGACTGGCTATCCAACAGATCCCAAGTAGTGAATGTTGCTAGAGACTGGCTATCCAACAGATCCCAAGTAGTGAATGTTGCTAGAGACTGGCTATCCAACAGATCCCAAGTAGTGAATGTTGTTAGTACCTTCTCTGAATTTAAAATTCTGACTAGTAGGGATCAGAGCTATGCCCTCTCCTATCTCACATTTATTTACAGACATCTAAGCCAATATCTCTGACACATGGCTGACCAGGTTTGCTGGTGACTCCAAGCTGGGCCTGCTCTCCATTCATCAACTGACAGTAAACTATTCTATCAAGGGCTGGAATATGCAGATATCTGGTGTACTGAAAATGTCTCATGCTGAATGCAAAAAAAATAATAAAAATGTTCCTGCCTCATAGGTTATAAGTGGTACAACTCTGCAAACAGGGTAGTTGTGTGGACAATCATTATATTTCCACCATAATCTAGAAATCCTTTCATACTTCCATCTGGCCCAATCAATTTCCAAGTGAGCGTCTCCTAGTTCTAAATAAGTTGTCTTACCCCAGTACATTCCCATAAACAGCCCATCTTCGACTACAATGCCCTCTTTGGTATGCACAAATCCAGGCATATTGCGTAATTAGAAAGGCCCCAATTATTTTTAACCAAAATCATTAAAGGCCTTACATTCTTTCAGCTATCCCAATGGAGAAACACCTGTACCAGGGAACTAAATTTCTACCAACAGATAAGTTCCTGACTCAACAGATTCCTATGAATTAAGTTACCATTAAAGGTCATGCAAAGTGCTACTTTGTGTGGCTTTAAGGCTACTCTTGATGACTGGATGGGGCTACACAAATGTATCCCAGATTTATCAAGTGTGACCCTGCTTGATCTGGGAGGGGAGCACTAATAAGTACCCATAAAGGGTGGCATGAACTTTTAAGAGAATCTACTTCAAGGTGCATATGGCTTGCTGTCTTACTGTTCCTGCGATCACTTGCCTAGTGTTGTTCCTGTACACCTAGAACTGCAATTAGATCTTATATTCAACAATTTTCAGGTCTTGTCTATATTTTTTAAGATACTACCAATCTGGAGATTATATAGAAATACTGTACTAAACAAAGATCTCTTGTGAGGTCAATAATGTATCCAAAGACATGCTCAAGACGGTCACCTTGCACTCATTTCTTTGTAGGTTACAGTGAAGAGATCCACTGGTTATACACGGCAGTAACAATATATTAAAACTTTAATCTTCGATAACAGAACAGTAAGCACTTTCACAACCTAAACAGTTGCTTCATCAGACTACATATAAAATCAAACATACTCATTTTATATTTATGATGCAATACAAACTGTCCAATCACTGAAATGCTAATTAACACTTAAAAAACTTAAAAGGGTAGGTGCACATTTGTCAAAATACTTGTAAAAATATATATTTATATACATTTATATACATCTAAGAAATCTATATACACACACATGACTAACCTATACAATCAAAAATTAATAAGCGCACACATATACTTATATAGAATAGCAAAAATTATTTAAAATCAATGTTTCAAACTCCTTGATTTGAGGGCAGGTTTAAGCAACATCATGCTATTCAAACCAGGAGGTCTGTCAGCATTTAACAGCAGTATCCACCTCTGCTCAGCCTTCTCAGTCTTACTTCTAGCATCACCTCCCCTCATACTTATCTTGACAATCTCTAGAACTAGAAACTTAAATGTATGACTGACACCTTCCTTTTTAACATGCTTGGCTAAGGCATTATTCTCTTTACAATTTCTTATATCCCCGAGATGTTCTAGGACCCTTTCCATAAATAAGCGATTAGTTTTACCTATATAAAAATAGTAACATTCTGTGCAAAACAAAAATAAACAACATTCTTCATTGTACAATCAGCGCAGAAGTTACAACTAATGTGAAAACCTAACGTGGGGTATACAAAGACTGCGCCTCTGTGAATATAGGTACAGGCTGTGCAACTCCTACAACTATATGTCCCTAGTCTATCGGATGTAGTAGTTCCTTAGGCTTCTTTAGTCTTATAACATAGGTGTCTTTTCGAAGATTTATTATTTCAAAATGAAAATTGAGGTGTATTGCCTATCATTCCATCTAATTCACTTATGGTGGATAAAATATCCCAATTATTCTTGATAACATCACAAACCACTTGAGTATTACTGGAGAAAGTAAGAGGCATTCTAACTATGTCATCCCTCATATGTGGCTGAAGGGGAACTGGTGTTCCGCTATTATCTGATCGAGGCTCATTGTCTCTCTTGGTGTAGTAAGGTGCACACCTGTCTTGCCTATGTTTCCATGCTTCTCTGATCTCAAAATCGATGTCACGCTCTTTATAGCCTCTATCTAGAAATTCTTGTTTCAATGTGCCCAAGGCAGCTCTCAATTGTTCATCATGGTTATATAAACGCATAATGCGGTAAATCTGCCCTTTTAATGTGTTCCGCTTAGTGTGTTTCAGATGCATGCTCTTGTTGTGTAGGAGATTGTTCTTCCTTATTGGTTTCCTATATAACATTGTTGAAACCGAACACATGTCATCTCTAGCCACTCTTACATCTAAAAACTCAATATCAGTCAGAGAATAATTATGTGTAAACCTAAGAAAAGTATTCAAAGCATTAATATACCTCAAGAACTCATGTAGATGTTCCTCGGTGTCATTCCACAAGAAAAAAATATCATCAACAAAACGTTTATACAAAACTATCCAGGTACAGAAAACATTGTTAGAGAGAATATACTCTGTCTCCCATTGAACTAGTGATAGATTGGCGTAACTACTGGCACAGGCTGTGCCCATTGTCACGCCAATCTTCTGTAAGTAATGTTTCTGATGGAAAATGAACACAGTATTCTCAAGTATAATCTCAAGTTGGGCGCACAACAATCTAACTCTGTCATAGCTCATACCCTTACTTAACAATAAATCTGTAATGTTCTCAATGCCCCAAGAATTCGGAATCCTAGTGAAAAGTGATTCAACGTCTAAGGTTACAAAATAACATTTAGTGTCAATAGATTCAAGGCGGTCACTCAGTTCACTCAAAAAGCTCTTAGTGTCCATCAACACAGTCTCACATTGTTCAAGAATTGGGTGTAAATGTTTTTCTACAAAAATGGACAGTGGCACATTGGCCCAACCTCTACTTGATACTATCGGATGCATAGGAGGATTTGTCTCACTTTTATGGATTTTGGGCAGTCCATATACAATAGGTATCATGGGGTGCTCCACCCTAAAATATTCAAAAATAGGTTCACTAATCATGTGGCTAGTCAGAAGATCAAAAATCAAAAATTCTATTCTATTTATAATGCCCTTAACTATATTAACTGATAAAGCAGCATAAGTGTCAGCATCACTCAATAAAACCATCATACTGTTGTAATACATATCACTATCTAAAAGAACAATACCACCTCCTTTGTCGGCAGGTCATATTTCTAATGAGGACAAATTCTTTAGTTCCTGTAAGGCTACATAATCATCTGGCATCATATTGAAGAAGCTAGATTTTACTTCATGTTTAAATTTCTCCCTTAGTTGTCTCTCACATACTTCCACAAATGTGTCTATACCTGAGTGCGGGGGTGGAATGAAAGTGCTAGGTATTTTAAAAACATCTTGTTCAGTCATATTACCTTTAAACATAGTCTTTAAGGTAAGATTTCTGCCAAACATTCTAAGATCTTGTAGAATATCAGTTAAATCAGCTTTCTGTGCTGGAATGAAACTCAGCCCTTTGTTCAAAAGCTGAAGTTGCTCGTCAGTTAACACATGTGTGGAAATATTAAAGACTAGACTTGTCTCACCTTTTTGCCTGTCCAGACAGGTTCCTCTACACTGGATTGATGACGTATCCGCCCCATTTTCACTCGGCTCCTTGATCTTCCTCGTATGGAAAGCAGATTGTTCAATAAAAAACGTCCTTGTGAAAAGTTAGATACTGTCGCAGAATTAACATTCGTACTCGTAGCAGATGGTCCTTGTGCAAACTCCCTTAGCCTAACCACCTGATTAGTAGTTATATTTCTGTTGGATATCACCTCTCGCTCGGGTGAGGTAGTGTCGGTATACACTGTGTTAGCCTCCATATGAATTCCCGTACTTGCGGGCATGTTCGAAGCTCTATTGTCAGCATTGCTCTCCAATAAAGATGAAGTCGAGCGGGGAGGGGCTAAATCACCCATCACACCCCCCCCCTCTCACATCACCATAGCATCTAGTTGTTGTTTCATGTTGTATAGAGGCTTGTTGCTGTCTGTCCCTAGCCCAAGAAAAGACATTCCCGTTTTGGAAACCAAAGAGATCTCTCTGCAATTTACATGTCTTAGTTGCTCTTCTCATAACCATTAATAGCTTTATAGAGAGATTCCATTCTATCTCCTATGACTTCTATCGGGTATGTGTCGTAGATCTCATTTTGTAACATATTAATCACATTCAGCAACTCATTCTCAGAGGGTGGAAAAAACTCAATGTAGTTGCATATACTTTACACTGCATTCTAAATTGAGTAGCTGCCAGCGTCTTAAAAGCTCTGGGTACATCCGGCCATAACTTTCTTTCTGCAGAGATTAAAATCTCTGAAGGTATAGTGCAGAATGACATTGGTCTTCATGATGAATTTCTATGCAAATATCGTGAACTTGAAAACAAACATTATAATTTCAAATGGCTGCAATGGCAGCATTTTCATTTGGAAACTTCGTAGCAACGTAATATAGCCCAAAGAGGGCTAAGCATATTGACAATGCCAAGTTATGGCCGGATGTATCCAGAGCTTTTAAGATGCTGGCAGCTACTCAATTTAGAATGCAGTGTAAAGTATATGCAACTACTCATTGAGTTTTTTCGACCATCTGAGAGAGGGTCTCTGCAACTAAGATATGTAAATTGCAGAGAGATCTCTTTGATTTCCAAAACAGGAATGTCTTTTCTTGGGCTAGGGACAGACAGCAATTGGCGTGGCAATGGGCACAGCCTGTGCCAACAGTTACGCCAATCTATCGCTAGTTCAATGGGAGACAGAGTTTTTTGTACCTCAATAGTTTGGTATAAACATTTTGTTGATGATATTTTTTTGTTGTGGAATGACACAGAGGAACATCTACATGAGTTCTTGAGGTATATTAATAATTTGAATACTTTTCTTAGGTTTACACATAATTATTCTCTGACTGATATTGAGTTTTTAGATGTAAGAGTGGCTAGAGATGACATGTGTTCGGTTTCAACAATGTTATATAGGAAACCAATAAGGAAGACAACCGCTTACACAACAAGAGCATGCATCCGAAACACTAAGCGGAACGTATTAAAATGGCAGATTTACCGCATTATGCATTTATATAACCATGATGAACAATTGAGAGCTGCCTTGGGCACGTTGAAACAAGAATTTCTAGATAGAGGCTATAAAGAGCATGACATCGATTTTGAGATCAGAGAAGCATGGAAACATAGGCAAGACAGGTGTGCACCTTACTACACCAAGAGAGACATTGAGCCTCGATCAGATAACAGCGGAACACCAGTTCCCCTTGAGCCACATATGAGAGATGGCATAGCTAGAATGCCTCTTACTTTCTCCAGTAATACTCAAGTGGTTTGTGACATCATCAAGAATAATTGGGACATTTTACCCACCATAAGTGAATTAAACAGATTGATAGGCAATACACCTCAATTTTCCTTTTGAAATAATAAATCTTCGAAAAGACACCTATGTTATAAGACTAATGACACCCAGGGAACTACTACATCCGATAGACTAGGGACATATAGTTGTAGGAGGTGCACAGCCTGTACCTATATTCACAGAAGCGCAGTCTTTGTACACCCCATGTTAGGTTTTCACATTAGTTGTCACTTCTATGCTCATTGTACAATGAAGAATGTTGTTTATTTTTGTTATTGCACAGAATGTTACTATTTTTATATAGGTAAAACTAATCGTTTATTTAAGGAAAGGGTCCTAGAACACCTCAGAGATATAAGAAATTGTAAAGAGAGCAATACCTTACCCATGCATGTTAAAAAGGAAGGTGTCAGTCATACGTTTAAGTTTCTAGTTCTAGAGATTGTCAAGAAAAGTATGAGGGGAGGTGATGCTAGAAGTAAGACTGAGAAGGCTGAGCAGAGGTGGATACTGCTGTTAAATGCTGACAGACCTCCTGGTTTGAATAGCATGATGTTGCTTAAACCTGCTCTCAAATCAAGGAGTTTGAAACATTGATTTTAAATCATTTTTGCTATTCTATATAAGTATATGTGTGCGCTTATTAATTTTTGATTGTATAGGTTAGTCATGTGTGTATATAGATTTCTTAGATGTATATAAATGTATATAGATATATATTTTTTATAAGTATTTTGACAAATGTGCACCTACCCTTTTAAGTTTTTTAAGTGTTAATTGCATTTCAGTGATTGGACAGTTTGTATTGCATCATAAATATAAAATGAGTATGTTTGATTTTATATGTAGTCTGATGAAGCAACTGTTTTGGTTGTGAAAGCGCTTACTGTTCTGTTATCGAAGATTAAAGTTTTAATATATTGTTACTGCCGTGTATAACCAGCGTGTTTCTTATGTTTATATATTCTTCCTCTACGTGGTTATTTTATCTGGAGTTTGGTTATTCGTTTTCTACAGTGAAGAGATCATATATGGGTTACAAAAGCATACATCATGGGACCCATTCAGTTACACTGGAAATCAAAAAACTGAAGGAAAAAGTGAAGAAAAAGTGAAACTAACGAAAGAAAATGATTCCCATTAAAGTAGATCAGCTTAGGAACAGTTTACCAGCTAGTACAAGAACTTCAACATTACTTAGAGGCTTTAAAATCAATACAGAAGCTACTACTTGAAAAATTATTAAATCACAACACAAACAGCTCTATATAAGCTGTATTTCCTGACACCTCTGCTAAGGCTTGACAGGATGGATAAAAACAGAAAGCAGTAGCCAAGGGGCCAGGAATAAACTTTATTTGGAGCTGCTAGATGACTTTATAACTTATTCATTTACTCTAAATTTACTCTAAAAAACAAAATGATAAATTCTGTGGGAAATGTGTACTTGTGAGAAAATTACCTGGTTCTAGCCTGTACTGAGGCGCTCAGCCTGTGACAAATAAGGAAAAACTAAAACGTTGAAACAAGGGGTGTCTTTTTTACTGCTTTTTTTTTTTTTTTTGGAATTCAGATCTGGAGAGGAACCTTGACGGCACTGATGTTGTTTTCTCTCTCCCTTTTGTTTAACTTATGCTGTCGCTTATTATCCTTCCCTATGTCTTTCTCTCTGTCCTTAGGTTTTTCAACTACAGACTCAACCTAGACTTTAGGAGAAAGCATGAGGCTTATCAGAGTGGGTAAATGTTTTACCTTGTATTTGGAGCATACAGTTTTATTATTCCTTTTCCTTTTGTGGTAACTTCTGATTAAAATGCTGTTTTCACCAACATAAATACCCAAAGTCTTCATGTATTTTGGTGGGATTTTATATCCATATTTAGATTTCATAAAAACATTTCTATCTGAACTGGCTCACAAATAACTGCTCTAGCAGCAGTGTTGTTGTTGTCTTTTGGCTTTTCCCGGTTAGGGGTCACCACAGCGGAACTCCGGTCTGCTAATGATTGGCAGAAGATTTTTGCCAGCTCGATGCCCAACCTTCAATGAAGGCACGCCCATTCATGCATGTCTTTCGGAATACCACTCAACCGGCGAGGAAGACATGCAGACTCCACACAGAAGTCACTCACTGCACTCCAGCCGAGAATCAAACGGGAGAACCTCTTGCTGTGAGGCAACAATGCTACCGCTGCACCACCACAGATACTAACTGCTCTAGCAGCAGTGTAAAAACTACAAATAGATCAATACAAAATTGTAGGGCCAAAAAAAGTACCCAAAGTACCAAAGGCCTGCCAAAACTGTATGCAAGCACAAATAAAAAAAATTAAGTTTTTTTTATTCACAAGGGTGCGATCTCCTGCATTCCCTATATGGGGAACTTCACTCCCAGATATATCTCCATTGTTGTAAAATACTGGGGAAAGGAAAAATCACCCCATAACAGCTTATTATCATTTACACCTTGTCAGCACCCACCCTTAAACTTAACCTCCTCTCTCAAAATGGGCCAGACCAATCAAGCAGGGGGTGAATTTGAGAATTAATATCCAATAATCCAGTTCCCATTTGAAAGAAGATGATATATCACACTGCTTAATTTGCACTCAGTGTACTCTAAAGGTAGGGAAGATACTGTGCAATAAAATATTATAAAATAATAAATAAATTATTATTTATCTGCTTATGAAGCATAAGAACCCTTGTTCTGGTATCTGTGGGACTCTTTGATTTGTGAAGATGCAAAAGATCCAGGACCATTGGGTCCCTAATGGGTCCCTAATGGCTCTGAAGGCAAGGAGTAGATCTCCTCTTAGCAGCCTGTAAAATATTGAATACAGTGATAGTATTTGCAGTTTTTTCTGACATCTTGGGGTTTAAAACCCATGGTCTTCTTAATTAGGACCATCAGAGGTCTTTCTCATTATATATTTTTGTTAAGTTTGACTGCTTTGCCGCCTATTTTTTGGCATTTTCCGGCTTGCTAAAGTTTATATCTGTAACAGTAACGGTATATGGAATACATCTAGAGCCTGTTTACTGCAGTTCCTGTGTTAATTTAAAATCGTTTTTTTCTCTAAAAACTGCATTTTACCTGATTTTGACCTAGCACTCAAGTGTGGGGTCATTTATTGCACTGCTGTGATTATTTTGCTGCTTGTGTATCTCTGCTACCTTTAAACTACAACAAAAATAAAAAAAAAAAATCTTGCTTTTTTCCCACTTTCTGAAAGTTAAGAAAGTTCAGTTACAGATTTGCTGTTCTGAACTGTTTGGAAGTTTCTAGAAGGCCAGTGCTTGCTTGGGCTAAAGGGAAGTCTCTGTGTTCACCAGTGGGAGTGGTTAACACTGAACAGCCTGCCTGTCCCTGGAGGAGTGGTTACTACCTAGAAGCTGTAGTTTTATTGGCCATTTTGGGTCAATTCTAAACTCCTTGATCTCTCTCTCTTAAAACCCTACAACTCTCTTTTTGCGCGGTTTTGTGCACTGAGCAGCGTCGGGCAGCGCCACCTAAACAGGTTTAAACTATTCCAGGCTCCACAAAGTCTGCTCTTCACTTTTTCCCTTAGAACTGTTCAAACTCTCAAAGTAATCACTCTATTCTCTTTCTAAAGCCCTGCACTTGCTCAGCTCTTATAAGGAAACACTAGCTAACTAAAGCACTACACCCACCTTGACTTCTCAAAAGTATTAGGCTCCCAATTGGTCCTTCCTGATCAAGTGAAAAATCAGTTCCCTTCCCTAATCTGATCAGTAAAAAAACAGTTCCCTATACTAATCTGGTATGTCCAAGGGTCAGTTTCAAGGTTACTCTCCAGTCCAGCTGGTGAATCTGGGAATTTTGAGGCAATGTTACAATTGCCTTATGTACACAGACAACCCTCTCCTCCTTCCAACAAACTCTAATACATGTGAGAGATGCAGTTACACAGCCAAACTGGAGGCAGAGCTCTCTCAACCCAAGACTGGCACAGTCAGTCAGGAGGAAAAGGTAACCACCCACACCACAAATCCAGTCTCACACAGACCTATTGCATCTGCATACCCAACACATAAACACACAAAAACATACTCGGAGACTCTAACTAAAAATCTGCCTAAATAGCAAAGACCTCCTAAGCAGATATCCAAGCAACATCCACCCCTCAACAATACCCACAAATCACATATCTCACAAAATCAGTGTGCCTCACAGTCACAGCCCTTAAGGCCAAACAACACACCAAATACACTTGTTATAGGGGACTCTATTGTCCGGCACACTGACGTCCCACTCATCAGACTGAACAAGGAGAAGGTCACTGTAAGCTGCCTGTCGGGTGCCAGGATCCGCTACATAATGTAAGCACTCAGGTCACTCCAAAGCAAGTACAAGTATGACTCCGTCATTGTCCATGCTGGTGTGAATGACCTGAGGCGTACCTCCCTGGACTACATGAAAAGAGACATAGAGGAGCTCTCTGACCATGTAGCCCAGGCTGGTATGACCCTGACCTTGAGTAGCATCTTGCCCTCACCAAGAATGATGCCACAGTATAAAGACAAAATGATCAGTTTCAACAATTGGCTAAAGTATTGGTGTCATTCAAAGGGGATCCAGTGTCTGTCTGCCTGGGATGACATGCTCGACAAGCCACGTTGCTTCGCTAGGAACGGCTTGCACCTGTCACCCTTAGGCTTTCGTATACTGGCCAAGGCTCTTGCCACCCCTATAGTGCCTTTTTTAGGCAAGGCTCAAAGGACAAACCCACCTCCATAGACAACCCAAGGATAAAAAAACTAAAGGTAATGCTTCTCAATGTCAGAAGTCTAAACCTCAAGATGCACACAGTCGAGGCTCTCCTCAGTATGGAGAAAATCGATGTTTGTGCAGTAACAGAAACCTGGTTCAAGGCTCCTGAGAGCACCTCAGCACTCCCAGGTTATAACTCATACCACGCATTTCGGCCCCAAAACTTGGACCGAAGCACAAAAGGAGGGGGAGTATCTATATTCATCAAAGATACCTACACCTCCAGGTTAGTGGCACTGCACGAAGCATCGGAAACCATCCATGTGCAACTAACAGCGGGCAAAACTGCCTTTCAGTTTGTAGCCTGCTACAGAATACCCTCCCTATTACAGGAACCCCACTTGGCATTCCTGAGAACACTGGAGAATATGAAGGTCTCTCCAAACACTATGTTATTGGGTGACTTCAACTACCCAAGCATTGACTGGGAAAACTACTCAAGCCCAAATACCCTCGCCCAACGGTTCCTTGAATTTATAAACTCTAATGCAATGGAACAACTGGTCACCACTCCCACAAGAGGGAACAACATATTGGACCTGGACATCACCAACATGGGGACTCTATGTTCCACACCAGAGATAAACCCCTCATTGGTAAGATCAGACCATAAACAAATTTCCCTGGACATCCATATCCCGTCCCCACCCCCAGCCAAGGAAATCACTGTAAAGAATTTCTCAAAAGCCAACTTTGCACTTCTCAAGGCTGAGGTGGAATCCTTCAAAGCCCCTGGGCCAGAGGATAATACAGCCCAATCCGCAGAATCCTTTACAAATGCATTCTATGAGCACCTGCAGGAAAGCATGGATCGTGCTATCCCAAATAAAACCAAGACTCACTCCTCGAAAAACAGGAGACCAGTCTGGTGGACCCCGGCCATAAATAAGCTATACAACAGAAGGAGGAAGCTACTACATGACAGAGCAAAATCCCAAAAAGGGAAGACATCTCTGATCAGTATTAGCAAGAAACTTCGATCCCTCATAAAAATCATCAAAGGCCAGCTTCGAAAGAAAAATTGCCCTAGACACTAAAGATAATCACAAGGCCTTCTTTAGTTATGTCAGGAACATGGGCGGAAACTCCCAGATATGCTCTGAATCGTTGCCTAACAGTATAAAATATACCGAACCTACAGACATAGCCAACATCCTGGCAGAAAGATTTAGCGCAAACCCTCCCCCCCTTCCCCCCCAAAGGAGCAAATGCCTATCCCAACTGAATGTAACCTCCCTGACATCACAGATGCACAGGTGAAAGCTGCCCTGTCCAAAGCAAAAAACACAGCATCTATGGCACCGGATGGTGTCCCAGGCTGTGTCTTACATGAGCTCCAAGAAGAACCGAACCCTCACATTAAGTCACTGTTCAAACTTAGCCTTACTACAGGATATGTACCCAAAGAATGGCGTACAGCTACAGTGGTCCCACTCCACAAAGGTGGTGCCCCAACGGACCCTGGAAACTAGCCTGACTAGTCTGGTCTGTAAAGCTATGGAGCGTATTATCATGGAACTCATAAACAAAGACATTGGAAGCCTCCAGACACTGGACCCTACCCAATTCGGCTTTGTTAAGGGCAGATCTTGCCTCTTAAACCTAGTTGATTTCTTTGAAACAGTTAGCAAAGCCATAGATGACGGTAAGGTAGTCCACACAGCCTACCTGGACCTCGCAAAAGCCTTCGACACAATACCCCACTCAGGCATCATAAATAAGCTTACCAGCTTAAATATCAACCCTTATATCACAAGATGGGTTGCAAACTGGCTCAGAGATAGAACCCACATGGTCAGAATCGCAGGTGCCATGTCCAAATCCAAACCAGTTACAAGTGGCATCCCATAGGGTTCAGTCCTGGGACCTCTCTTGTTCGGTATATACTTCTCTGAGGTTCAGGCTAACACGGGAGGATTATGGCTGACAAAGTTCGCAGATGACTGCAAACTGGGGGCCATAATCGAATCTCCAGCTGACACAAGCATCCTCCAAAAGTGTCTCACAGAGATGGATGCTTGGTGCCAGAGCCACGGCCTCAAGCTAAATGCTAAAAAGTGCATAGTCATCCCCTTTGGGAAAAACAAGGTGCCCACAAATTACCACATAGGTGGTAATCCATTAAGTACAGAAGAAGTAATTAGAGATTTGGGGACCAACGTAGATAGTAATCTCTCCTTTGATAATCACGTTGCCAAAGTGGTTAGAAAGACCTTCTATATAGCCCACCTTATCACAAAAGGGTTTGCATCTAGATCAAGAGAGGTCATTGTGCCCCTCTACTCGTCACTCATCAGGCCCATAATTGAATATAATGCCCCTTTTGGGATGTACCTTACTCGACACCTGCAGCGACTGGAGAGACCCAAAAAGTACCTCACCAAGTGGATCATGGGCTACAAACAGATGTCCTATGCAGCTCGACTAAAGAAACTCCAGCTCTACTCAGTTGCTTACCGCCTACTCAAAGGCGATCTATGCCTGACGTACAAAGCCATGTCAAACCCAGAATTAATGGACATGCTCCACCTCAAAAAGTCCAAGTCCCTTAGAGCTACACGCTCCAGGGACCTAAACCTCAGCACAAAAATAAATAGGACATGCTGGAGGGACAGATTCATTTCCCAGAGGCTCCCCTCACTCTGGAATAGAATCCCAATTCATGTTAGACATAGACCCTCGCTGACCCTCTTCAAGCGAAATCTGGATGCGTGGATGGGAAATCGCAAATTCACCCCTGGGATTTCTTCTGTGTCCCTGCTAGACAGAGGCACAGTAAACTAATCTTAAAAGGGTACCTTCTGTGACCTACTTTACAGAGGCACAGTAGGCTAATCTAATAGGGAGGAAGAAGCCAATACACTCTGGCTAGGCTTATAAATGCACTAGGGCAGATAGCCTAGTATCTACCTATGAACCTATATGTCAATAGAGCTACATCCCAATCAGGTGTACTATCCAGAAGGACTTTCTGACTACTGTCATTACATAATGACCAAAGGAAAGGGAATTATCAACTTATGTTCCAGGGTATGTACAATATTCTCATTTTGGAATGAGTTATTGCCTATGCCGTATGCTGAGGAGAGGGGTGATTTACCAAATGTGACAATATTGCACGTGTAGCATCTAACTTAAGCCCATTTTTAACACATCAGTTATTTGCAATGGTAAATTCTTGTTGCAGGGTTTGGAGGTTACAGGGTGAATGTCTCAGAGTACAGAGTCATATGCCAACTTGGTTAGCCACAGATGTTGGTTCATGGTCTGGAGATGAGAAAAGTAAATGTCAAGCGAAATGGTTACCATTATAGAGCCCTGTGGAGCACCACTAGTTGCCGTCATACTCTTTTGTGAGACAACCAACTCGCAATATACAGTCTGTCCTTTAGATAATTTTCTGGCCATCTTACCACATTGGGATCTATTTGCAGTGGATTAACTTAACTAACCATGGTGCCATGGGAATGGTATCAAATGTCTAGGCCAGGTCAAAGTAGGACATGTGGTGATATTCATTAGACAGGATCTGTCCTTGACAACGACAAACTGCTGTGGGTGTAGCCTGATGAAACTTTTAATGATACAGTTTATATCAGGTTTGCTATTATATGTTCCATGGCTTTTGCAAATAAGACTTAACAGGCTGATGGTTCTGTAACTGTCTGGGTCAGTGATGCACATGTGGAACAGTATCAGTAGTGGTGTGTGCCAAACCTCAGGGACAAAGCAAGTGGCTATACTTAGATTAATTAGTTTAAGAAGTAGCTCTCCCAAGGCTTGCTTAGTAATTTATTAAACAGCCAGGTACATTATACTGCTGCATGCAGGAAGTATTTTTAGTCTTGGAAAGTACCTTCAGTACAAGATCCTTAGTGATGATGGAATATCCGAGATCTACCAGAACAGAGTATGTGGTGCCCTGTTGACTAAGTTCAAAGCAATGGTGGGTGTTATTCTTCAGTTTCTTAGCGTTACTAAAGAAGGACCTACAGCTGTTCTTCGCTTTAAAAGCTAACCTAAGTAAATGGGCTAATGTTTTCTTTGATTTGAGGGGCTTTTAATCTGCTATATACTTAAAGGAGTTTTTTTTTTTTTTAATGTAAAGTTTATTTATATTGCTGGTCTACAAGTGTGGTTTGTATTTAAATTTCCCAGCATATTTAGATAGGACAAGGACCGCCAATTATGGAATTTGATGAAATTTGTATGTTTGAAATTCTTGAATTTAGAGATACTGGTATTTGCAGGTTCAAAGGATTTAAAGGTGAAGGTCACTAGTTTGCATTCTGACAGTCACAGCCTAACTAAATATTTATTCTCAGTGTTTACAGCAAAAGATATGGATGACAGAGCTTGAAAAGATCATTTGGGGTAATGCACTGCCGAATAAAATTAGAAGCCAGTCACTTACAGAATGAGAGAGTTGAAAGATATTGGCTAAGCAAAATGCAGGCAAGGTTATGGGCTCTTAAATATAAACGTTATGGTTCTGCATAAATATTTAGAAGTAATGGCTGTGGCACAAATGGATCTGCTCTCCATAAAAACTAGAACTCTGGTGGATTCTAGGGAAATGCAGAAGGGTTGAATTACTCTTAGTTCAAATGAGCAAAATAAAGAAGTAAGAGCATCCTTTTAAATCAATGTCAGTTTTGAGAAAGTTGATAGAAGCTATTCAAGAAAGGATAACGGAGTGTTGAAGATTCAAGTAATTCAGTACTCTGGAAACAATGAATAAATGAAGAAAAATCATATCAAATAAATATGCTAGATCTCTGCAGTTTAGTGACCAAGACCATGGCTGAAATGTAATAGAGCATCAATAGAAAATCATTTTACTGCAATATATATGAAAATGAGGGTGGCATAGTGGCACATCAGGTAGTGCTGTCACCTCAAACCAAGAGGTTCCCTGGTTTGATTCTCGGATGGGGTGCCTTCTGTGCAGAGTCTGCATGCCCTCACTTTTTTCGCTTTGGTTTCCTCCGGGCACTCTGGTTTCCTCCCATATTCCAAAGACATGCAATAGGTGAACTGGACACTCTAAATTGGCTATAGGTGTGTGTATACATGCAAGTATCTGGTGTGGTAGAACTACTGTGACAGGGCTAGCCAACCAACAATGTAAACCTTGGCTCTAGATGATTGTCACTGTTGAAGTGACACCTGGGAAAAAGGGGTTGTGGATGGATATGAAAATGTTCCATGCCCACAAATGATATTTAAGTCATTTGTTGTAATTTACTTATAAGCAGTAACTTTGTTGTGCGTTATAAAAAATATATTGGGATTTATAAGTTGGTCTTTAACAGGACCATAGATTTACATATAAGAAATAAGCAAACCATTTACAGACCATTTGAAGCCTAGCCAAAAAAAAACTATTCAAAATTTCCTTCCATCATCAAGGACAGCAAGACAAAATGGATTGGGAGAGAATTTGAGGCTGCCATCCAATTTTCTAGGTTTACCTTGAAGGTGGCAGGGCTGCTACTCTGCTTGACATGTAGTAGAAGTTTGTTCCAGAGGTGAGGGTTATGTTGGGATGTGATTTGTTTAGATACATGCCTAATGGTGATTTATGTTCAATAGTCAGTCTGATAAGATATGAGTAAAGGGAAATTAAGGCTTCTTTGTATCCAGTGCCGATTCCTTTGGAAATTAAATAACCAGATAAAGGCTTTCCGAAATACTGCAAAGATATAATGGTCAGATGATAAGGAATTCCCAACAGTCTACCCAGATACCTTACAACAGTGTCTGATTGAGGGGATGCATATTTTATAAGGTAAGTGAAACTGTTTTGTTTACTACAATGAACTATGTTGCATTTTTGTACATTTAATTTGAAGCCATTGTCCTTGCCCCAGTGGCGTAATTGTGACTCAGATGAAGACTGAATAACAGCACCAAATTTAAAGTAATCTGCAAACTTAGTTAACGATAGGCCACATACCTCTCAACTTCTCATAGCAAAAAATCTGGACAAAGCCATAAATAATGGGTGGGGGACAAAGGTCCTAAAATAGAGACAGATTTTAAATATTGCACTTACAAACTTAGAAATTTGATAGAATAACAGGTGTTGCATTAGCATGAATTTTCTGAAGGTTATGAAGTATGAAACTCAAATGTCTGTCAGTATTTTCTGACTTCAATATTTAATGAGTTGTCAGTAATTTACCAGAAAAAATGCATTTTTCTTGTCAGTAATTTGCCAGAAAAATTGCAATTTTATGATAAACACACCAAAAATATGAGGTAAAAATCTGGACATTCTGGGAAAATATGTACAGTTGAGAGGTATGGGCCAGAAGTGCTGGCCTGAAGGTTCTGAGACATATATGCCATATAGGAGACAGCCCAAAACTGAGCTATATGTGGTACACCACTGGTAACTGTTTTGCTTTCAAAAGTGGACTCTAACCCCATGGGTTCTGTCAGACAACCAATTAGCTATCCATCACACAATATAAGGATGTATTCAGATTTACAAGTCTGCCAATAATGCCTGCATGGGAAATAGTGTCAAAGGTCTTGGCCAGGTCTAGATATGCTGTATGCACTGCATAACCACTATTGTCTGCTTCAGTTACTTTTTCAAAGAAATTCAAGAGGTTGGTTGGACCTTCTTTTGATAAAGCCAAATTGATGATGGTCTAGGGTTATGAGATGTTCAATGTCCAAATTAATGAAGCCTGAGATAATGCGTTCCATATTTTTACACATGAGGCTAGTAAGACTAATGGGTCCAGAGTTGCCAAGGTCTGCGGTTGGGCCATCTTTGTATAATGGTATTACAATGGTTGCCTTCAAAGAATTATTAAAAATGTAACCAGTGTGGAGGCTTAAATTAAAAAGGTTAAGTAGGGGTTCAGAAAGGCCATATCTGGCACTTATAATCAGGCAATCTGGTATGTTGTCAGGGCTCATGGATGAAGTATTTTTAGTTTTTTTGAAAGAGCTGAAAGAAATTGTTGCAGATTAATTAAAGAGGTTGATGACACTGTGGAACTTGAAGGATAGCTATAATTATGGGTGGAGTAAAATGTGCACTAAACTTGTTACCTAAGATAGTCACTATTTCCTTCAGGTCAAACGGTGTTGTACTATTGTGTACTAGTTGCAAGCACTACTGAATATTAATTCTTATCTCCTTGACATAGTTAAAGAAAGAGTTACAGCTGGTTTTGGTTTTAGTGGTTATTTCAAGTTCATACTCACCTTTGAACTCCCTAATGATTCTCCTAAACTCTTTGTTAGTTGCTTAAGTATGGTCTTAACTTAGGTAGATTGAGACCTCTTATAAACTTTAAGCGGTTCTCTTTCTCTTTCTCTATAATTTACTTATATGGGTATTTCACCACATGGAGTTGCTTTTAGACTTTTTATTACATTTGTTGCAGACAGGGACTGCCTTATCAAGGAACAATTTAAGTGGGAGTAGAAGTCTAAGTCCCAGGTAGCAGCTTTAGCAACAGGATCCTTCATAGGAGGACTGCAGCAGAATATATTTAAGTCATCATTTAATTGAAGGTTTCTTTTGAGAAGTCACATAACACACAGAGATAGTACCATTAGTTTTAAATTAAAAGGTGACTGATTTATGTTCTGGTTTAACAAGGAAAGATGATACATATGGAAGCAGGCAAGAATTGTCCATATTTGTGAGGACTAGATCCAGGATGATGGGACCCAAAATAGGATGGTTAACAATTTGTGAAAGAGTCAGCATTTATAATGTCAAGGAAGATCTGGACATGCCAACCACTAGCAGTGTAGGTCAGCCAGTTTACTGATGGATAGTTGAAGTCCCCAAGTAGAAGGGTCTTGAGTTTAATATGAATTTCATCTAATGCATAAGAGAGCTATTTTGCTCAGAAATGGATGCATAGGGTGTCTACAGCTAGCTATGAAGTGGTAAATAGCCTTGTTTAGGGTGATTTGAACTTCTAGGACTTCACATGCAGTGCCCCAAGGAATCTGTCATTAGCTGATGATCTCATACCTCTCAATGTGTTAGTGCAAGAAATCTGGACAAAGATTAAAATAATGGGGGGATAAAGGCCCAAAAATAAGGACAGATTTTCAATATTGTTCTTATAAACTGAGAAAGTAGCTAGAATACTAGGGATTTTGTGAGCATGCATTTTCTGAAGAATATGAAGTTCGAAACTCAAATGTATGTCGTTATGTGTTGACTTCAGTTTTCAGTGATTTTCTAGAAAATCACAAATTTTACAAGGAACAGCCCTAAAATATAAGGTAATAATCTGGGCATTCTGCAAAAATCTGGACAGTCAAGAGGTATGGATGATATCCTTGACAAATATGAGTGCTCCCCCACAATTGCCATTAGGTCTGAAGACATGATAGGCATTCTACCCAGGGACAGACTAAGCACTTTTATTGCTTTGAAACCATGTTTCTGTAACTGTGGGACAGCTTCAAGTTCAGCCATTTTTTTTATTAAGACTCCTGGCACTGAGTAGAGCCACAGCAATGTGTTAGAAATTAAAAATTACTAGGTTGGAATGTCCATCAGATGCCTTCTGCCTAAAAAGGCCATCTGGGGACAGCAAAGGCATTAGCCAGAATGTGAAAAGCTTGGTAAGAGCCGTGCAGGCCATCCTTTGCACAGCTAGAAGAATTCTCAGCCATCTCATCCCAAGCTGACACATACCAGATTCTCTTAGAAGGACACCAACTACATAACAGATTGTTTGTGTCTTTCGTCTTTTCCCGGCTAGGGGTCGCCACAGCGGAACTCCGGTCTGCTAACGATTGGCAGTAGAGTTTTACGTGCTGGCTTGCCGGGCCTATCGCACAACCTTCAATGAAGGAACGCCCGTTCACGCATGTCGCCACACAGAAAATGCTCTAACTGAGAATCGAACGGGCAACGTCTAACTGTGAAGCGACAACGTAAAGCCAATTATCCTGGAATACAACAGCAGAACTAGGTAAAATGATACTAACAAAAAAAGGAAACTGAGATGGCACAATGATGTTGAGTGACATAAAGATGGCTAATAAAGGTAAAATTGTAGCCAGTGAGGTTAGTGGATTGCTTTAGACTTCCATTATAAACAGGAGAAAATTTCACTGAAAAATGTCAATGAAGTGAAAACACTTAAAATAAAAATATCAAGATCTAGCAATCGTACTTTAGGAATGACAATGCAACTGTGGTACCACTTCACAAAGGCGGTGCCTCCACCGACCCTGGAAATTACCGGCCCATTAGCTTGACAAGCCTTATCTGCAAAGCCATGGAGAGGATCATAATGGACCTCATAAATAAAGACATAGGGAATTTGCAGACTTTGGATCCAACCCAGTTTGGCTTTGTCAAAGGCAGATCATGCCTTTTAAACTTGGTTGACTTTTTCGAAACAGTCACCAAAGCCATTGATGAGGGAAAGGCAGTCCATACAGCCTACCTCGATCTGGCTAAGGCCTTCGATACAATACCCCATTCGGGTATCATTGAAAAACTCATCAGCTTAAATGTCAACCCATACATCACAAGATGGGTTGCAAACTGGCTGAGTGACAGAACCCACAGGGTCAGAGCTGCTGGCGCCATGTCAGACTCAAAGCCTGTCACAAGTGGTGTCCCACAGGGCTCAGTCCTGGGCCCACTCTTGTTTGGCATCTACTTTTCCGAAGTACAAGCAAACACAGGAGGGTTATGGCTGACAAAGTTTGCAGATGACTGCAAACTGGGCGCCATAGTAGAAAACACATCTGACACAGTATCCTTCAGAAGGGTCTCACAGAAATGGATAACTGGTGCCAGAGCCACGGCCTAAAGTTAAATGCCAAAAAATGCATAGTCATACCCTTCGGGAAAAACAAGGTTACCCCTAGCTACCAAATAGGTGGCAATCCACTGAGCACAGAAGAAGTTATCAGGGACCTGGGGACCCAGGTTGATAGTAGTCTGTCATTCGACACCCATGTAGCTAAAGTAGTTAGGAAGACCTTCTACATTGCCCACCTTATCATGAAGGGATTCTCATCTAGATCAAGGGAGGTCATAGTCTCCCTTTACTCATCACTCATCAGACCAATGATTGAGTACAATGCCCCATTCGGAATGTATGTGACCCGACACTTGCAGCAGCTGGAGAGGCCACAAAAGTTCCTCACCAAAAGGATAAAGGGTCTCAAAAATCTGTCCTATGCTGCCCGACTGAAAGAACTCCAGCTCTATTCAGTCGCCACCGCTTGCTCAGAGGTGACCTTTGCCTAACATACAAGGCCATGTCAAACCCAGATTTGATGAATATGCTTCACCTCAAAAAAATCTAGATCCATCAGAGCCACAAGGGCGAGAGACTTAAACCTTGACACGGCTATTAATAGGACGTGCTGGAGGGATAGATTCATCACCCAAAGACTCCCTATGCTGTGGAACAAAATCCCGGTACATGTGAGGCAGAGCACCTCGCTGGCCTTGTTCAAGAGAAATCTTGACCAATGGATGGGAGATCGCAGATATACCCCAGGGATTACCTCAGTGTCACTGCTCGACAGAGGCACAGCAAAATAATGGGTATAGTTCCCCATACTAAAGGGGTGGCGTAAGCCACAAAACGATGGGCTAGGCTTGTAAATGCCCTCGGGCAGATAGCCTAGTATGAACCTATGAACCTATGAACCTAAAACAGATGTAACTGAGCAAACTTCTGACAAAATAATGGTCATTCTGTGTTATAAATTCTGAAAGAAGAAGCAAAGAGCTGAACATTAATACGACAGAGTAAAAAAAGAGATGGCATATTATAAACCATAATAGAACTGATTGGATTAAATAATGCACCAGGAGGGTGTGAAAGTCTTCAATAGAAATAAGTGCTTCCTTGAATTTCAGAAGTGCAATATTTTATTTCAATTTCTTTTATAAATGAACTGGCCATAAACACTTTAAAGTCACAAACTGGGTCTTAAAGATAAGTGTAATCATTCATTACAAAACACAGAAATGTAACAGCAATGCACAAAATAATAAAGTAAGTAGCATGCAGCTATGGTAACCATACAACAATAACAAATGATGAACAGTTTAACACTAAGTAAGTAGTTAGTGAGTAAAATACAATAACAAATGAACAGTGTAACACTAAGTAAGTAGTTAGTGAGTAAATACAACAATAAATGATGAATAGTGTAAGTAAGTAGTTAGTGAGTAAATACAACAATAACAAATGATGAACAGTGTAACACTAAGTAAGCAGTTAGTGAGTAAAAATACAACAATAACAAATGATGAACAGTGCAAGTAGTTAGTGAGTAAATACAAAAATAAATGATAAACAGTGCAACACTAAGTAGTTAGTGAGTAAATACAACAATAACAAACGATGAACAGTATAACACTAAGTAGTTAGCAAAATACAACAATAACAAATGATGAACAGTATAACATTAAGTAGTTAGTGAGTAAATGCATGCAGCTTTATTAGTATCACTGTGTGTATCATTAAGATGTAAATAATATTCTACACTCACTTATTAATTAGGATGACCCTGTGTTGTGTTTCAATTAATGTGCTGTCACTGTATTCTCATCTGGACATCATAACAAAACAACACATTCTAGCTGTACTCAAAAGTACTTTGGTGAAAGGAGAGAGCGTTTTGCAGAAGCACAATCGCATGAAGCAAGACTGGCTGAAAACTGTGCATCAAGTCACAACATGGTGAACATTTGCTACAATATAATGTATCCACTTCATCTGCATATTAGAGGGTGGAATCCCCAGCACTTGTAGAGGGGTGCACCCTCACAACTCCTCAGTTGGCAAGACTAGCCTTAAAGGTAGACAAAGTAGCACTCTGCTTGAAACTTTGTGGTAACTGGATTTAATAGACTGGAATGACGCCTTTGAACTGTCCAGATTTTTCCAAAATATCCAGATTTTTGCCTCATATTTTTGGTCTGTTCTACATAAAATCTTTAGTTTTCTGGCAAATCACTAAGGATTGCAATTAGAAAATAATGACAGACATTTCAGTTTCAGACATCATAATCTTCAACAAATTCATGTTAATGGAAAACTGGTTATTCTATCAACTTTCTAAATATTGTTCTTATAAACTTAGAAACTGTTCCTATTTTGTGCCCTTATCCCCCCATTATTTATGGCATTGTCCAGAGTTCTTGCACTAAGAGGTTTTGAGGAATGTTAGGAATACAGTGAGTTAAGACCATATTCCTCCAGTAAATCGTGTTTTATTTGTTGGTGTAGATTTATTTCCCCTGTACTGATGTTTGTAGAGCCATCTCTTTTGTGAAGAAATAGGAGGTCAAATAGGATTGGGCCTTTCATGGTAAAGGAAACATTCGGTTTTGATAAAAAAAATGTTTTCTTTATGTCAAGGAAGCTTGACTTCAAAGTTAGAATCCCACTATCTATGTTCTGCGGGATTGCGCCCTTTAAAAATACACACAAATCTAATGCAATTTAGTATTTTTGGGGCTGTGGTAGGCTTTCAGGATATTGTAATTTGTTAAACTGTGCTTTAGCATTTGTGTTGTAAGAAGTTTTGATTCAGTAATCTTATGATCATAGCATGTTCCTTTTATCATAACCAATAATCTTAATTTGTTGTAATTGAGTAGCAGAACATGGAATTTACCTCTTAAAATTCATTTTTGAAGAAACTTCCTTCTTGAACTATTCTTAAAAAATTGTTAACATTGTTATAACTGAATGACAAATCATACTATTCAGTACAGATTCTTACAAGTTGATTAGACCACTATAGTTTTCTGATTTTCACACACACACACACACACACACACACACACACACACACACACACACACACACACACACACACACACACACACACACACACACACACAAACATTTTAGATTCACCAGTCTGTCTACTGCTTGTCTTTGTGAGGTAGAAGGAAACCAGAGTACCTAAAGAAAACCCACGCAGTTAGGAGTCGGACATGCAGACAACAGACAGAAGGCACTCCTGATGACAATGAAACTGAAGAATTTTTTGCTATGAAGCAACGGTGCTGTAAAGATTACTGCAGTGTCATTCTGACATTATAAACAAAGAAATAATATAAACCAGTAAACAAAAAGCTGTAATGACAAAACGGCAAATCGAACTGCTAAAACTGGAGTTTAATAATGTAAAGCGCTTTTCGTTTGCCTTCTTAGGCAAACTTCTTCAGACAATGGTACATTGTGAAAAATAATCCTCATTACGTAACACGAGACAATTAAGAACTGCTGTTAGCAATTAAAAAGCAAACTAACCTTTTCTGGGGTCTGCATTTAAAGTCAAATAGACCCAACATCAAAAACTCAAACACAGTTATAAATACAAGTGTAAATGTCATGCCTTGATTAAATACACAGAATGAAAAACATGTATATACAAAATATTAACTTATATTCTTAAATATATAAGAAATCGACAACTAAATTAAAATTTTTATAAAATGTCAATATATATATATATATAATATAAATGCTGCTACCTTCAGCAAAAAAAAATGTATAAACAATATTAACGTTTTAACCCAAAAGTAAAGGATCAGTCATCTTTTCAGACTCAACAATTTAAGGACACTTGAAATGGAACAATAATCATTTAAACCAGGAAAATGGTATGCATTAAGCCTTATCTGCCAAAATAACTCGTGCTCTTCTAATCTAAGTTGTACCGGGCCACCCCTGGTATCTTGGCAAACCTGGTCAATGACTATAAATTTAAACTTATGATCAGGAAAGGCAAGTACATGTTTAGCCAATGCGTTGTCTAATTTCTCCTTCTTAATAGCGTAAATGTGTTCGTATATACGTTCACGGAGCTTCCGCTCCATCTTACCTACATAAAATGCTAAACAGTTTTGGCATAGAGCTAAATAAACTAGCATAGAAGAATTACAGTTTGATCTACACCTTAGCTTAAATTGTCGATTGTGCACTTTGAACCTATTAGATTCAAGAATATATTTACAATAATTACACGCTTGGCATTTGAACATGCCAAAAGCCCTAGACTGTGGACGTTGTTGGTAATTCTGACATTAAACAAGATGGAACAAGTGGCACTGATAAATAAATTGCAAATAGTATTATGGTTATATGTGGGAAAGTATGCCATAAATCCATGATATATAAAACTAATGTTAGCTCCATTATCTTGGATACAGTACAATACTAATTTATACAGAATATACATTACTAGGATTCATCGCTTGTTTGAACATCAGTCCCTTCAAAACAATGCATGTTGTTCACATAACAGAATGCATTCAATATTAACATGCCAACCATTTGATGTTTTATTGGACTACAGGTAATAAAAATAAAACAATGGATATGTTTACTCAAGGTTAATAATCTGTACACCTAAAATATAACTTAATGGAAGTCATTTAATACATGCAAGTAATTCTTCTCACTTAAGAACAATTTATAAAAGAGTATCTGTGATCAATAGTGGACCCATTTCCATTCTGGATGTCAATTATCAGTCTAATAATAAGTCAAAAAGTAGTCAATAAAGTATAGAGATAGCGTAAGACCTAGTTGTATACATGTCACTATAAAACAGCACATTTCATTAATGTGACTTATCTTGCTTATGTGTCTGGAATACATTGTGAGAAGTGCAGTTTATTATGTTAAAGGCAGTGCTGTGGAATTTAAGAGGAAATGATTAATGGCTGTTGTACAAACCTAAGAGAGTGCTCTACTTATTCTGACAGCTGATGTACAGTTTTCAGTTTTATTATACTTGGAAATCCAAACATGATTCAGTGAGGCAATTCATGAAAAAAATATGAAGCATTAAATAGCAAACAGTTTAGAACAATGCTCTTTATGTTATCACTGCATAGATAAAGAGGCAAAGACATGCACACACACTTATCTATATCTATCTATATAAATTATGCTATGCCTACATAATACCTTTATATATGTATAAATAGTTTGTATAGCTAGACAAAATGTCAGATATATTATAGTTTTGACACTAAAAGGGGAATCACAAAGGCAGCCTGTGGACATGTCCTAACAAAACATTTACCACATTAAAAAATGCATTAGTGTGCATATGAACAAAAGAAAATTATAAACACTGGGTTTTCTGGAGTAATAGAAAAGCATAATATTGTTAATTACTTCCATTAAGTAATAAAATCTCAAATGTGTATGTACAAATAAATGTGATCACCAATGAAACATTTTAGTTTGATTTATTTATTAAGAATAACTATAATACTTCTTGAGTTTTAGAATGTTAAACAAAGGGGCCATTATTTGGAGTGACAGCACACAAAAGCTAAAATGACTCAGAAGTAAACTACACAAATAACTTTTTTATCTAGCGCATTTTAAGGATACAACAAATGATACCAAATAAGAAGCATCTCTTATAGGGCACAGTCTTCTTTGTAAAAAGAATGTAAGACAAAATCTAAAATGCCATACCTTATTTTATAATTATGTGGATGGTGCAAATTCCACAATTAACATCCTGCCATCCTTACTGATTTTCAGTAGCAGTATCTTTTCCTTTGGGTGAATATGTAATTTTATCCAAGACATTTTTTGTCACAAAATATTCCTTGTATCCAACTCCTTCTCTGCAGTTACCTCTGTTACTGCTGCCACTCAATGCCCTCAAGGAATCTTAAATTTCGCAGCCAATAGGACAGAAGGGATCGTCGTCGGCCTTCTAGACTTCTAATGGTTAGTGGAGATGACAGGACACTCAGGTAAATCACAGTCACTGCATGAACTCTACAGTATTTGTATGTTCCCAAAAAAGTCCTAGACCTTGGCATAATGCCAGCTGTGCACAGGGGTACTTAGTAGATGACGTGTGTGTGTGTGTGTGTGTGTGTCTGTGTGTGTGTGTGTGTGTGTGTGTGTGTGTGTGTGTGTGTGTGTGTGTGTGTGTGTGTTTGGTGTCTGTGTGGTATGTGAAGTATGTGTGTGCGTGTGTGTATGTGTGTTTGGTGTGTCTGTGTGTGTGCGTGTGTGTGCGTGTGTGTGTGTGTGTGTGTGTGTGTGTGTGTGTGTGTGTGTGTGTGTGTGTGTGTGTGTGTGTGTGTGTGTGTGTGTGTGTGTGTGTGTGTGTGTGTGTGTGTGTGTGTGTGTGCACCAGTATCTCCTGCTCATCCATTACCATGGGGAAGATGCATACTACCAAGAGCCCAACCATCATCTGTCATGGTGCAAAGCTGGTCAGCATCTCCTCCATCACACTAAGCCACCCCTCTTATGAATTCAGACTACTTCTAAACCAGCACAGTTTGTCACAGCAAGGACAAATGCTCTGTCTCTGCATTAACAGCACTTTGCACAACCTCTTTTCTCAGGTCATGAACCACAGTTAATTAAAAAGTCAATATCTCTAGCAGGAGAGAAAATTCAGTATAAAATCAGACTAAATTTGTGCTCCTTTGATTTATTTATTTATTATTTTATTTTACATTTGTTTACCGGGAGAGTCTGACTGGGTGTAAAACCCTTTTTCAGCGGAGACCCGGGGAGAAAAGCTCCAAAAGAAGTGTTAGTAACACACAAGGAAGATAAAAATACAATATAAATAGCAAAATGTTATAGCTTTAAAATAATTGAAAACAGGATGAAAGTGGTCAAGAGTAAAATACATGACAGAAGTTTCAGTGCTTCTAGGTAGTGATAGTTGTGGCAAACTAACCTAGTGAAAAAAAATTATAAATAGGCACTTATTTCAAGAGTGCTATAGTAATGGATGGTGCATTCTGGAAGCAGAGAGTTATACAGAGGTGGCATAGTGAGACTACAGCTTAGGGATCAGCTACATCCTGGCTGTGCTATGGTAAAGATACATAGATGTAGTAAAAACTTATAGGCCACTATGACATAGATTGGACTAACCAACCCCATTGCATTTACATGCCCATGAATTTGTGAAATGAGCTTTGGTGTGATGCTTGAAGCCTTAATAATTCCGAGTGTTAGAGGAGGAAGAAAATTCCACTGTTTGGCAATGCAATGGGAGAATGATAAAAAGAAACACCGTTTTACACATGAAAGTCCACTTTTTCCCAAAGTCTGCATCAGACAGAACAATATGCTTGTATGTGACATTTAAACGCCATCTGACATTAATGATTTATTGACTTGCTCAACTTGTGCAAACCTCCATCAAAAACTAGCACAGTAATACATCAAAAACATGCTTGAAAGTAAAGTCTGTTGATCAAATGATAATACATTGATTCTTGGATTACAAATTGTTAAATAACAATTAATGAGAATCTATTTTGTACAACACAATATGGCATGGCTAATCACTATCACTGCATAACAACAGATTAACTAGGCACAAAAGCAAAACACAACACATAAAAGACAGCAAACAAGGTCAATTTTCCCTATATAAAGAGTATGTTGTAATGCAGAACAATAATGTTACACCCTGTTTTTTTTTACATATATATATATATATATATATATATATATATATATATATATACTATGTAGAAATAGTGCTTTTAATTTTGACTGTAGAGTTAATCTCTTATTTAAAATTCCATATATGCAAGTATTAATAAATGCATGTATTTCTTCCATTCCAACAAGCTATTATCCTTGTGTGCTACTTGAGATCATTTTTAACTAGTTGTCCTATAGCTTCTGGGTGGTATCCTTGTCTCCAGCATGGGACTTTTTTTGATCAACTGCCCAGCACCAGTTTTCATGGAGTACGCAAACGGGATGCAATGCAACTATGCAGGGTGTAAGCAGTCATGTTCCCTCTCATGCCACCATGAAAGATTTCCAGCCATGTGCTGCCCCAGTGACATGCAGCATAAGAGATGACTCACAGCTAATGCTAATATTCATCCTGAAAGTATGAATCACCATGAGTGTTTCAATGAAGAAGGCAAACAGGCACATCAGACACTTATTACTCCCCTTGACTGGCTGTATATCTGTCTAACAAGCTGCTAATCGATCTTTGGTTACTAGTAGTGCAGACTGTTTTCTTGTCTTTGAGTCAGCATGGGATGTTTTAATGAATTTTCCCATTATTAAAAATTTAGTAGTATAACCCTGTCTTCCTTTTTGTAATGTTTGTAATGCACATAACGCAGTTCTATATTCTTGATAGGTAATATATATATATATATATATATATATGTGTGTGTGTATAAAGATACCCTTTAGCCTTCAGCTTGTTTCTCCTATCAATGAATTCTAGACTTCTTTGAAGTAGTCACCAAAGCCATCGATGAGGGTAAGGTGGTTCACACAGCCTATCTAGATCTCGCCAAGGCGTTCAACACCATCCCCCACTCTGGAATTATAGATAAACTCACTAAACTAGGTATAAATCCCTATGTCACAAGATGGGTTGCCAACTGGCTTACTGACAGAACCCACACTGTGAAAGTAGCAGACTCCAAATCAGACTTCAGACCAGTGACAAGTGGAGTACCACAGGGTTCAGTCCTGGGTCCTCTCCTGTTTGGTATCTACTTCTCTGAAGTACAGGCTAACACAGAAGGTCTTTGGCTAACTAAATTTGCAGATGACTCCAAACTAGGAGCCATAATCGAAACTCCTAATGATGTGGGCATCCTACAAAAGGGACTCACTGAGACAGATGCCTGGTGTCAAAGACATGGTCTCAAGCTCAATGCCAAAAAGTGCATTGTCATCCCCTTTGGTAAAAACTCTGTACCCATGAACTACCACATAGGCGGTAGTCTACTAAACACCGAAAGTGTGATAAGAGACCTTGGGACACAGGTGGACAGTAGTCTCTCCTTTGATAATCACATTGCCACAGTGGTCAGGAAATTCTTCTATGTGGCACACCTCATCACAAAAGGTTTCTCATCCAGAAAAAAAGAGGTCATTGTTCCCCTCTACTCATCGCTCATTAGAGCCATTATAGAGTACAACACCCCTTTTGGTATGTACCTCACAAGACATCTACAACAACTGGAAAGGCTGCAAAAATACCCCACAAAGAGGATTACTGGCTTCAAACAGATGCCTTACGCAGACCGTCTCAAAAAACTCCAGCTTTACTCCATCTCATATCGCCTACTCAGAGGCAATCTCTGCCTAACATACAAAGCTATGTCAAACCCAGAGCTGTTGGACATGCTCCACTTAAAGAAATACCAATCCCTCCGAGTTACACGCTCTAGGGACCTAAACCTTGTCACCACAATAAACAGAACATGCTGGAGGGATAGATTCCTGTTCCAGAGAATCCCCATACTCTGGAAAAGATGACCTGTCTATGTCAAACAAAGCTCCTCATTAGCACTCTTCAAGAAAAATCTTGATGATTGGATGGGTAATAGGAAATTCACCCCGGGGATCACTTCTGTGGTTCTGCTTGACAGGGGCACAGGAAAATAATTTTCTTGGGTGGCGAAAGCCAGGGTACCTTTTTGGCTAGACTTGTATAGGCCCTAGGGCCAATAGCCTAGTACCTACCTATGAACCTAAATATAAAGTTTGCTTTTCTTACTTAAAAGTTGTTGCTTGTTTGCTAGCAGATAATATATTATACAGGTACCATTGCAAGAAGCATATATTTTCATGTAGAGGGTTGTTTTTTAGTGGGCTGTTCAAAACAGCCTAGTTACCTAATGCTCTACAAAGTCTGTAGCATTTCATTTCTAATTATTTTCTAGCTGACTATATTTCATGCCAGGTCATAAATCAGTGCACAAAATGTAATAGCACAAAACTACTGGGTGTTGCAGGATTCAGATATAAAATAATGAGGCTTAAGTAGTCCAGCATACATATAAATATGCTAACACAAATCTGTCAAAAAATAAACTTGTATAAATGAATGATAAAAAATTGTGAATACCATTGTATAGTTATGATGCAATAAATGACAGTATTACAACCCATTTCACTTTGACAAGTTGAAATAGATGCAGTAATGAAATTTATATAAATAAAAGTGCATAAAACCAGTTTGATCAATGAATTCTAGTTGTTCACATGTCAAATGAAATCAGTTTATAACCATTAACATATAAAGCATATTGTGTGTGTGTGTGTGTGTGTGTGTGTGTGTGTGTGTGTGTGTGTGTGTGTGTGTGTGTGTGTGTGTGTGTGTGTGTGTGTGTGTGTATAACCATTCCAATCTTCCCTTTTACTGGGTGATAGTGAAATGCATTTCATTTGCTATACCTTTAACTCTGTAACACCATCTGTGTGCAAACAGAAAACAACTAACAGCATGTGTTCACCCTGCTGAAAGGACAGTTCTGATGCCTAAACACATTTGAGAAAGCATTTCAATATGGCTTCACCACAGCATGCCAGCTTCATGTAGCATGCGGTTTGCTACTTCACACGACTGCATAAAAGAATGCAGATTCCTACTACAGCAGTAATTATAATAGTCACATGTCATTATCAGCCAGTGACAACAATGAGTCAGACAGACAGCAGATAGCAGCTGCTGCTGTGCCATGCCCCTTAGACATTGGCAGTCTCAGTACAATGTAACACAGGGAAAATGCTAGAATCTCATAGAGCTCTATGGTCCCTGATGAACAAATAGTGTCAGGGCAATGTCACAAAAAAAAAAAAAAAAAAAACACGATGTATGCAATGTTAGTTAAAGACTGTGCTGGGCAGTGCATGGTGAGCCACATTGTGTATTAGAAATCTCCACATACACCATACAGGAGAGAGAATGAAGCGAGTCACAGTCATCATTTGTGCAGCTGCTAAAGGACACAATGAGAGATGAGTGACATCAGTACCTGGCTGTGAACACATCACAGGAGTCCTGCAGTAATGGGCAGAACTGTGCTCTGCATCCTAGGCAATGGCTTCTGGTGACAAGAAGATGATACCACTTCTGGACTGTAACAGAGCGGTAGTGTCGCTGTGTGACTGTGACTGACTGCCACCCTGTGACTATTTGGCACTTCTCTACTCACCTGAACTGGCAGGTTTAGAGGTCCATCATGACAGGGATGTTGTGCTACTGTGGGAATATAACCTCTACACAGTCAGATTGTGGGAGCTTCCAGTCAAGGCACCCTACAACATGGTATGGTGGAGCATAATACTCTTAAACTCACAGGTGCACACTGTACATTCTATGATGGTCTCCCAACTTGGTCATCCCAAGTACATACCTGATCTCAGCAACAGACAATATCACTGGACAGGGTGGAGGTTTTTGCACTTGCTAGGATATGCACAAAGGTGGATATGCCAATTTGTTTGTTTCTTTCGGCTTTTCCCGGTTAGGGGTCGCCACAGCGGAACTCTGGTCCGCTAATGATTGGCAGTAGATTTTTATGTACTGTCTTGCCGGGCCTAATGCACAACCTTCAACGAAGGAACGCCCATTCACGCATGTCGCCACACAGAAGACGCTCTAACTGAGAATTGAACAGGCAACGTCTAACTGTGAGGCGAGGTGGATATGCCAATGATGTACATAATTATAGCCCATATTAAATCAATCATGCTACTATGTCTGGACTCCATGGCCTCAAGGTTTGGTCAGAAGTCCTTGATTCCATCTTCATCTGTGTCACTTATCACACTCATCATCTCTATGGTAGCATGGGTAAATGCAGACTGTCCAAATATTATAGCCCAGTACATCTGCTGACAGAGAACTGACTCCATGCACAAATAGGGACTTGGCTGAGACATGCTACAACTCCAGGAACACCTAATAGGCTTCTATACTGTAGGTATTCCCACACTGGATGCACTGTACTGCCCAGGTGCAGACGCAGGAGTGGGAGTAGTGCTGGCACTCTCGGTCATAGCGTCCCCGAACAAGGATCATGAGTACTCATACTGTGCAGCCTCTACTGTGGGTGTGACAAAGAGCATACTTTCACCCTACACAATGAGCAAATGACTGCCCCAGAGGGATACAGAAAGTGCCATTGCCACATGTATTTGTGTCTTCAGTTATGGCTCAACATCATCTTCAGACACTGCATAGGTGTTGACATCAGCCTGCACAGGTGTTACTCTAGGAGAGGTCCATCCTGTAAATAGACAAGATAGAACCAAGTGGATCTGATTACACATGCTGTATGTCAAGCCAATCGGTATACCTACAAATGGTTTATAGGACACTGCAGACATAGAATAAACACAGACCTCCACTGCCATGCCCGTGTGCCTGAATACCTGACATGCCTATAGGAAACATTCATATTGCAACATGTATCTTGACTAAACTCAGTATATGCACCACTGTTGTATGCATTCTATATGGTTAGTATCTGATGCATATCAGATGTAGGATGGCGAGAAACTTCCATTTGTGTCCACTGCTCCAAATATGATACCCATGTCTTCATCTCCAGGCAGGGATGGTATGGCATCCTCTAGATCAGTTATACCTCCAGAACTCGATGGAAACAAACCAGTAGCTTCTATGCTATGTGCTTTATTGTAGGCCACCTTATATCAGTGGCACACCTGCAACATTGTTGTGTTTTGTGAATCCAGTGACCCACAGCAATGGTGTAGTGAACCACTTTCTCCCAGATATAGTCTCACTGTAGAGACTGAGCATCCCATCTCCCTATCAGGTACCACCCATGGTTAGATCATAAGTCCTTGATGACATCTTCATAGGTGCCACTTAACACACCAATCATCTCCATGTCAGAATCATTGCTTATGGCCACTTTGCCATTCAGTCTCTTTTCTGTAGATTCTGATGATGTTAATGAGTGCCTGTAATAGGATGTCATTCTCTGACTGGCTGAAGCTATCTGACCTCTGCATCCACCCCCTTTGGAGGACGTGGCAACACCTATTAAAATAAGAGACGTAGCTAAAGGTATACATCTGGGGCATCTGTTATGTGGTTTTCAGGCATATACAGGTGTAGGAAGGCATTCACAGTTACATTTAGATGCTCCTAAGGCATGACAGGTGGTAGGGTGCTACCAGACTACTCTCCTAGGGTTATAGCTGTAGAGTCTCAATTAATTTGTGCCTCCAGAGTGTGTGCATGTACATACTTGCGCACACACACACACACACACACACACACACACACACACACACACACACACACACACACACACACACACACACACACACCAGTTCTGCGTATAATAATCATCATACACTAGAAATAGGCAGTCCTGATATTTTGGCCTGCCTTCACACACATACAGTATATACAGCTGCATGTCAAAAGGTAGATACATGCAAAGACAAGCTGCAGGAAAGCACAGCCTGCAAATCAGTAACATTATCTGTGCTCTGTTCTAAAGCATGGGCTTACAAAGCAAACACAGGGTAGAAATATTTCTTATCAAAGTAATGCACAACCTCCTTAGGGCTCTCTCTGTGCAAAAGCTGCTTCTGTGCAGCCAGAAATATACTTTTCACTGCTCAGTTACTCCTACTGCTGCTATTCGTTGATGCACCGTTTGGCATTAAAATGACTCCCTGGCTGCTATAGTTGCAAATATAAAGGAGTTTGCATAGTTTGCATGCAAAGGTATCCACATTTTTGGAAATGGTTGCCTGTGCTGCCTCATAAAGAGCACCTTCCTGGTGAGAAAAGAAAAGCAAAATCATGTTCTTTCTCCTACAATGCCAGTTCAGGGATCAGCTGACTGAACTCTTTTGGGGTCCATTTAGAAAGGTAGTTGGTGTGACTTGGCTGAGGTTCATACTGTTGTCATGGCATCTCTTAAACTAGTAAGCAATGCAAGCCCCAATATACTGACCTGTGGCACCTCCACTCTGAAGAGCTCTGCTAATGGGAAGCAGAGATAAAACATAGATGCACAGAATGGTATACTATGTGTTATGCGTTGATAACATTTTGTAGATTGTAATCTTAAAACATGCTGTCACTGTCATTCACAGCAGTGCTTCTAGCAAAGACAGTTCCTGATGATGGATATTATGGGCTACAATAGGGTACTGCATCTGTGTTGTGGGTGTTAGTGGGTGCATATATATTCACACAGAACTTATACACAATGAGAGCTTACATTCGTAGATGTGCAGTTGTGATGCTTTGGGGACCATTTTAGGTATCTCTTGTCTTGCACCTAAATGTAGGACTGTAGGGTTAAGTTATTCTGTAGATCTCATCTATGGTGACTATTTTAGGCTTTTACTATTGTACACTTTCATGGCAGACTGTACCTTTACACTGTCCTCTAGATCTCACCTACAAAGACCATTTCAAACTTCTGCTAACTTGTACTTTTAAGTGTGATTGCAACTCTGCAGTGTTCTGAATATCTGTCCTACACCTGTGTCTGATGGCTAATGTGTCATTACAGACAAAGTGAGAATCTGACCATGTTTGCTGCTACAGGAGGCAGAAGTAATATCTGTCTTCTCTTTTTGACTCCTTTCAGCTGCCCATTGGTTTCCCTTAAGGCCTCTTCTCATCCACAGTGGATGTCTTCCTCTACTGGACTAACTCTGACCCATACTTTGGATCAGTGAGGAAATCAAGGCAACTGGGACAGCATCATATTACTGACAAGGATTGTTTTCAATGACCCAGCATCCTCTCCCTTTGCATGTACTCATAACATCCAGGACCAGATGTGCAATGGGGCATGCTGGCATACCTCTCAACCACTTAGTTAACTCAGACGCCCTAAGGACAACACCCCCTACATGTCCCCAGCACCTGGTAGTGATCAGCTATGATGACCATTTAAGTATACTCCCTCCCATTCTGGATGGATGTCTAAGTCAATAATTGAACCAGGGTCACCTGGTCGATAATCAGGGCTTTGTTCATCCGTGCCATATTGCCAGAGCATTAGCTATAGGAAGCAGGAGAGGTTTTTAGCTCAGCAGAGTTAGTCTACATATTATCTATTGACTTGAAGACCATTTGTAGGATATCTTCACTTATGGCAGCTTTCCCATTCAGTCTTCCTTCTGTAGTTCCTGATGATGTCATTGACCTGCAGAATCATCAGCTGTCATTACCTGCCCCAGGTCTGCCTGTGTTCAACAAGAGTACTAGGAGTGTTGCACTACTCAGCTCAATCACCTTTTGTGGCCTAGCGTATACTAGGGCACATGGATGCTGAATAGGATGATAGAGCAATGGCTCAGTGCATTGCCAGCGAATAGCATAGCCTGATTCAGATCATGAACATGGTTGACTATACTGGGTACCAGAAGAAGTTATGCCCCTTTCCACAAGACACCTTCACCTATCTATTGGGATCCAGTAGTGTTCTGCTTGGGCAATTGTCAGATAATATTTATTTATTTATTTATTGACATTTGATTACCAGTAAGGTCTGACAGGGTGGAAGCCCATTTTCTGCAGTGGCCTAGGGAGAAACGATTCAAAGTATTACAAAACATTTTAAGAACAATAATTCTAGAGTCTTTAAAATAATACAAAAAATAAATACAGTTTAAATAAGTATACAAAATTATACATGATATGAAAAGATTGGTTAAGAATAGATACAGGTTATATGACACTGATTCAATAGTTAGAGAAATCTTGACCAGATTACAGAGATATTAAAGGTAACGTAGTGTAATACAAACAGGAATTGCAGTACAAAGTGAGATGCAGTGAAATGCAGGCTTTTTGGTATATTAAGATAGAAAGCAAAGGGAGACAAATCGACAGAAGTAAGGAAATGAGTGAAGAAGGGAGAGTAGGAGATGTAAGGTATGAACAGGTATCTGTTCGGATTTAGGAATACAGTTTATCCTGGTGCTGAGCAAGAACAGAGCCAGCTTTTGGCTAGGACGACTTTCAGATTGGTTTTGAAGGATGGGAGGGAGGATATTGACCTGATTGATAGAGATAAGGAGTCCTAGGCCTTAACAACATGGTACTCGTACAGACAATGCCCAATAGGTTTGATAGGTTTGTGGACAGGCAGGAGTTTTGGGACACTGGACTCTAATGACTGACTAGAAACATAGAGATGTAGAATGTTATTTAGTACTGGATAAGCAGATGGCTAATTTTATAGGTAGTAAGAAGCTGTGTCTAATGGGTAATTCTGAGCACGTTAGTCTTTTTTAGTGCTGGTGGGCTCTGAAAGTGAAATTTGCTGTAAATGTATGAACTTTGTTATAGCATTGTTCAAGTTTTGATTTTTATGATGTCTGGAGGTTAGCAAGGATGGAAACACCATAAAGAAGAGTGGAGAGGAAATAAATAGTGGAAAGAATAATTTTAGTTGTGTCAGTAAGAACGTTTTTGGCTCTATAAAGCATCCCTAGTTTTTGATAAGTTTTTCTTATGCAATGTTATATATACAGGTAACATTTAAGATTATTATCCACTATCAACTCTAAAAATTTGCTATGAAAAGTGACTTCAATGGTTGTATTGTCAAGACAGAGGACTCTAAATTTAGTTTTTTCATGGGAGAGGGATTTGGGAAAAAAAATGGTAGTTTATTTATTTATTTATTTTTGGGTTGGGCACAGGTTTTGAGTTACAAAGTACAAATACATGTTTCAGTTACTGTTAACTTTTGGAGGTGTGCCATGTTCATGTTGTCAGATGTGCAAATGAGTGTGGAGTCATCTGCGTACTGTATTAGGGAGGCCTGTTGTGTGGCTGCGTAAAGGGGTGGTAGTGAGAATGTTAAAGAGGAGGGGGCCAAGGATAGAGGCTTGTAATGCACCATAGCTGAAGGGAGGTATGGACAATGAGTGGAATGCCATTTTACTAATGAATACCTATTGAGTAGGTAGCTTTTGAACCAAAGAAGGGTGGACTGAGAGATACCTAATATGGACATTTGAAGTACAAGTTTGCAGTGACGATCTGTGGCAGAGTGCTGCCCATACTCTACATATCCATAGCCAGATGTCATTCCATCTTAATGCATCTCAACCCAAAAGGTGTCTCACAACCCTTTATTCTTCAGTTCAGTATGTACTTCAAATTGCTATCTTCCTCCATTTCCTGCTTTGCTATACTTCCCTTTCCTCTCATTTCACAAGACTAGAAGCTGCCTAGCTGACTGGGCATCACAATACAGGTATCATACCCAAGTGCTATGTAACATTTTCTGACAGCTCCTTTGCTATGATAGTCTCCTCCTCCTCTCATTAACTGCTGCTCCCATGTTATGGCAGCCTCTCCCTCTCATTAACTGCTGCTGTGCTATGGCAGTCTCCACCTCTCATTAACTGCTGCTCCTTTGCTATGGCACCCTCTGCCTCTCATTAACTTCTGCTCTTGGGCTATGGCAGCCTCTCCCTCTCATTAACTGCTGCTGTGTTATAACTGCTGCTGTGCTATGGCACTCTCCTCCTCTCAGTAACTTCTGCTGTGCTATGGCAGTCTCCACCTCTCATTAACTGCTGCTGTGCTATGGCAGTCTCCACCTCTCATTAACTGCTGGGCCTGCGCTATGGCAGTCTCCACCTCTCATTAACTGCTGCTCCTTTGCTATGGCAGTCTCCTCCTCTCATTAGCTGCTGCTCCTGTGCTATGGCACCGTCTGCCTCTCATTAGCTGCTGCTCCTTTGCTATGGCAGTCTCCACCTCTCATTAACTGCTGGGCCTGCGCTATGGCACTCTCCTCCTCTCATTAACTGCTGCTGTGCTATGGCAGTCTCCACCTCTCATTAACTGCTGCTGTGCTATGGCAGTCTCCACCTCTCATTAACTGCTGCTGTGCTATGGCAGTCTCCACCTCTCATTAACTGCTGGGCCTGTGCTATGGCAATCTCCACCTCTCATTAACTGCTGCTCCTTTGCTATGGCAGTCTCCTCCTCTCATTAGCTGCTGCTCCTGTGCTATGGCAGTCTCCACCTCTCATTAGCTACTGCTCCTTTGCTATGGCAGTCTCCACCTCTCATTAACTGCTGCTCCTTTGCTATGGCAGTCTCCACCTCTCATTAACTGCTGCTGTGCTATGGCAGTCTCCGCCTCTCATTAACTGCTGCTCCTTTGCTATGGCAGTCTCCACACCTCTCATTAACTGCTGCTGTGCTATGGCAGTCTCCACCTCTTATTAACTGCTGCTCCTTTGCTATGGCAGTCTCCTCCTCTCATTTGCTGCTGCTCCTGTGCTATGGCACCATCTGCCTCTCATTAGCTGCTGCTCCTTTGCTATAGCAGTCTCCTCCTCTCATTAGCTGCACCCTATAGATTGCCACTACACTCACAGGCACATAACACAATTCTATTAATCTCAGCCTGCCTGTGTGGACTGTGTTTCAGAAAGGCACAGCTACAGTAAAGATTATTACAGAGCCTGCATACTCATCTCACTAGCATTATCAACTACGATGAATGGCTCAACATAGCAAAATTAAAGTTAACCTTATCATGAAGGGTCCTGTGCTAAATGGTAGAGTATTCTCAACATATTCTTAAAATAACTCATATGTAGTGGCAGATTCTAGAATTAAATAAAACAGATAAAATAAATGTCAGGAGAAACTAAAGGTGCCTACAATGAGTGTTGTTGGCTGTGCACTTAATATACCCTACTTGTCTTGCAAACCCCATGAGATACATTCACACTTCCATTAAAAATAAGGAACTAGGCAATAAAAGACTGCAAGAGAGAGAGAGAGAGAGAGAGACAGAGAGAGACATCAAAGCTGACTTCTCTTCTCTCTCTCAGCACTCTGTCTTTCAAAATGTTTGCAATGTTAGCTATACTCTTGGGACGGAACAATAAACACACTGAGAGGCACAGTGGGAAAGAGTTATACGTGAGTAGAAGAACAGTACATGCAGGTCTTACTTTCAAATTCTTAGCACAAGAAATCTTGACAAAGCCAAAAATAATGGGGGGAGGGACAAAGGCCCCAAAATAGGGACAGATTTTAAATATTGCTCTTATAAACTTAGGAAGTTGTTAGAATAACAGATTTTGCATTAGAATATCTCAGAATTAGATACAACAGTCATTACCAAAAAGAGAATAAGTGCTTTCACACTCAAAGGTGCTTCTTCAGACATCAGAATGTTATAAAACAAGTCTTTAAATACATAAAAATTAATCACATGACTAGAATCGGTATGACAAGTCTGATTGAGATAAAATGGGTTTTAAAGAAATAGAATCATTTAATCCTGGAAAAGTGAGGTTAACAGTCCATTCAAGTTCAATTCTCTGTAATAATCAAAACATCATCATCATGAAGGGAAACATTAATTACTTGTAACACAAGAAACTATTTGTGCATTTTAATTTTTTTAATATCATAAGTATGTTCACTTATCCTCTCATTAAAAGCTCTGTTGATTTTTCCAACATAAAATGAAGTACAGAACCGGATTGTGCAAGATATAAAACATTGAAAGTGTAGCAGTCAGGATAACCATTGCAAGCTCTACTACTTACTGGACGTATAACAGATGATTTCAATAAATGTGAGCAATATTTACAATATCAGCAAGGAAATGTATCAATATTCTCTGATTTAGCAACAATAGGTAAATGCACATTTTTGTTTTGTAACAAACATTTAATGGATAAAGAATTCCTAAAGGCGAATAGTGGGGAGGGACCAACAACTGATTTTACCAGATTGTATGTCAGTAAAATAGGCCAATTGCATCTGATAATGTCGCAGACAGTATTAATTCTTGTGCAATATGTTAAAATAAACTGTAAAGGTTTATGAGATTTAAGACCACCACTGCTCGCATTGGTTTCTTATGTTTTAATCTCACTAATAAAGGGGTAGCAACTGAAGCCCTGAGGCTCAGCACTTCCACAGCAATTTAATCAATGGACAGCTTGTTGCATCTCGTGTAAAAATTCATCTTTTCAATTATTAAATGCCTATTCTAAGTCAGAATATTAACTCATCAGTCTAGAAGCCTGCAAAAACTTACTTTTCAGAATATTTCTGAAAGTGCAGGACTGATGCGTGTTGAATCTTCTCAATATATGCATTTTTCTTACAATGTTTCCTATACAAGTTAGTCTTAATATTACCACTCACATCTCTCACTAAAATTATATCCAGGACGTTAGTCTCTGAGGTGGAGTATTCAACAGAGAACTCAGGAAAATCAGTGGTGTTATTCAAATATGAAACAAATTTAGACAGACTAGAAAGTGAATCAGTCAAGATAAAAAATATACAAATCCACAAAACACAAATGAATGGAACATTGGATTGCCTCTTCATTGTAGTATCAGCATATTGGCATAGCTATTGGCACACAATGTGCCCACTGCAACACCTGTGATCTGTAAGAATAAATGGTTATTAAAGTAAAATTGCTCTCTAAAGTTAATTCACGGAAAGGAAAAGTAAATAAATACAGACAACTGCTCAGTCAGTGCAACTAGAGAGATATCTTCATGTATACTTACCTCTCTGCTCAATGCGTGTCAAAGTGAACAGGGGTTTTATGTCCAACGTCACAAAATAAAAATCTCCTGAACCAGAATGCTGTTTGGCCATTCATAAAAACTGGTCAAATAATGTCTCATGCTGAGAAGCACAGTACCTTCATGATCTAGATGGAATCACAGTTTCTTTTCAACATAAATAGAAAGGATTTCAGTGCCCCACCTCAACCTGCTACAATAGATCTCATGGGAACAGTGGTGTGCCCCTTCTGGATTTTTGGAATACCATGTAACACTGGTATAACAGGAATCATAACATGAAAATGTTCAAATAACACATTATTAATTAAATCGCTCATATGAAAATTATACAACTGAGATTTAACCCTAGCAGTCAGGGTATTAACTTCAAACTTAAATATTAGCTTATAGGTGTTACAGTTATTGAACAGACATATAATCTATTCCAAATACAAGTGTCACTCTAAAACCACAGTTACTCCCCACTTAGCAGCAGTGGTGATCTCAATTTCACAATTAAGCTTAAATTCTAAAAAAGTATATGGCTCTTCCTTATTTAAATTTCAATAGCTGTATTTGCATTGCTTAGAAAATAAAGCATGAACAGCACATTCAGAAATGTTTAAAATGCTTTTGTTACTGGAGGATTTCCTGGCAAAGGTGTCCACAGTGACAGAAACTGCAGTGCTAGGGATTTGAAAATAACTGTCCAGAATATGCCGATTTCACTGTAAATGGATTTTGTTTGCCTGAGAAGTCTTTATGTGATGAGACACGGGATGCAACAGTTGAGACTATTGCCCCTTCAGAGTCCAGTCGAGGACACTCCTATGAAATTTCATGAGAATTTGTATGGACTTTAGATGCCATGAAGCCCAGAGCTCTGATGCAGAGTTCAGTTGTGACGGCATGAGAATGAAGACTGTGGGATACCACAGTCAGACATTTTCAGGTGGGACTTTGCAGTGGTTTCTATTATTCTCTCCATCTGAAAAAGACTCACTGGAGACTCTTGATCTGCAGCTGGTTTGTATATTTATTTATTTATTTGACATTTGTTGACTGACTTAGTCCAACTGAGCTTGCACATTTTTTCAGCAGAGGCCTAGGAAGAAAAGCTCCACAGTACAAATTATACAAGTAAAAAATTCACAGTACAAATTATGCAAGTGAAAAATTAACAGGAGTAAAGTAAAATAAAATAAATACAATAAAAATTATATAGAAAAAACGTTAAACAAATTACCAATTGTAGTACAAATAAGAGATCTCAGCAAATGAGACATAATAAAGAAGTAAGTATTGAGGAGGTTGGTAGGAGCAAAATGGAAAAAATGCAGAATTCTTATTGGCGGTCTAGTATGAGAGAGTTTGACAAGTTACAGTGTGAGGGGAAACAAGAAAGAACGGTAGAAGAAAGAAAGGAAATTAGTATTAGATTACTGGGGACAGGAATTTGGAGGGGACAGCAGTAGTTGATTATTGTTGTAATACACAGGAAGTAAGAGTAGATAGCATAATTGTGACAAAGGAAGTAGTAGTATGAAAGGAAGGAGGGAAAAGAATAAAGGAGGAACAGGGAAGGGACAATTTTAAGTGGAACGATTGCAGTGACATCTCCAAGCATGTAATAGGTCATTTCTGAGAGGTATTTTGAATTCATGTGCATGGGTGATATTTCTGACGGCCATGGGAAGATTACGCCATGCTAGAGCAGGAAGGTAGCTATACAGGTTTTGTCCTAGCAATTTTTAGGTTTATGAATCTGTAAGAGACATTGGTCTGGGCTTCTGAGAGATCATAGTGGGTTATAGAGGGAGACAAGGAGGATATGCTAGGGCAAGAGGATGGCTTGTTTAGGATAGTGTGGATGATGAGATGTTGAATAAATAAGAACTGGTTAGGAAACTCTAACCAACTGAGTGTTTGGAGAGCAAGACAGTGGTGTGAGTTTGGTGGCAGATGAGCTACAAATCTGGCTACTTTGTTGTATGTGGTTTCGAGTTTGGATAGTAGAGAGGGGCCTATATTAGAATGGCAAAAGTTCTATTCAGCGAATACATAATCATCGACACATATTACCCAAACCGCAAATACACCAAATGCCCTAAACCGTGAAATTCAAAATCTCAAACCGTCATAGTTGTCCAATCCCACCGTGCGCTACATACCACCTAACCAAACAAAATAAATAAACCACATACATACACTAACCAAAACCCTACTTATAACCCTAAACTAAACTTTACATACATTACTATCTATGCAGTTTCTTTACCCAGCACCCTAACCCTAAGGTCTGTAACTATCGCACACTTACCTTACGGAGCTATACCCAAAAAAATAAATAACCCACACACATACACTTAAAACCCTACTTCTAACCCTACACTAAACCTTACATACATTACTATTTATGCACTTTCCTTAACCCGCACCCTAACCCTAAGGTCCATAACTATCGCACACTTACCTTACGAAGCTATACCGCAGAAGGGCCAACCATGATGATTCAACATTTCGGATTTTGTGCTTCAGGCCGATCAGTGTTTTTGCAATTCAACGTATACGTGTCAAAGTTTCCGTATTCAGGTAAGTGTACCTTCACGATTTTAATAAGGAACCAGTAGAGAGGACTGTAAGTTAAGGATATGAGAGCAATAGAAGAGGTTAGGGAAAACATAAGCTTAGGTAAGTGAGATTCTGGAGTTGGGGGTGAGGAACCTTTGGCTTTTATAAAGTAGGCTGAGCTTTTGGTGGGTTTTCTTTATACAGTGGAATACATGGAGATCAAATTTAAGTTGGCCATCAATGATTACTTCAAGGAGCTTTGTGTGGGGTTCAGATGAGATAGTGGTCTTATTAAGGGAAGATATAGTGAAAGAGGATTTAAAATGATAGAGAGATTTGGGTAGGAATAGGAGGATTTTTGTCTTTTTTAGGGTTCAATATGAGATGGTTGTTAGTAAGCCAAGTTTCAGTGAGGTTATAAGAGGTTTGAGTTTGGGTGAGCAGGTCAGAGGGGTGTTCAGCAATGGTGATGACAGTGGAGTCATCCACATACTATACGAGGGATGACTGAGGACAGGATGTGTGGAGCTAGTTAGTAAAAATGTTAAAAAGAAGGGGGCCTAGAATTCAACTTTGTGGCACACCCATTTTTATTGGGAGAAAGGGAGACAGAGCACAGAGCCATTTGATTGAGTACTGTCTGTTAGTGAGGTAGCTGGAAAACCAGGAGATAGTAGCAGGTGACAGGTTTAGTTGAGAAAGTTTGGAGAGGATGATGGAGTGTGAGACAGTGTCAAAAACTTTGGAAAGATCTAAGAAGAGGAAGGACACTAGTTTATTTTTGTCTCTGCTTGCGAAATGAAGTTGGTAAGGAAATGAGTGGTAGTGGTGCTGTGGTCGAGGCGGATGCCATGCTGGTTAGGGGTGATAAGGTTTTCTTTAGTGAGATAACACAGGATTTGTTTATGCACACAATGCTCAAGAATTTTGGAGAGTGGAAAAAGTATAGCATTTGGGTGGTAATTAGAGAGTTATACACACTTTCCATCTTTATGGATTGTTATGGTGTGGAATTTCTTCCAGAGAGTTGGGACAGTGGATTCACAGATTGAGCAGTTAATGAGAATGGAGACTGGATATGCTATGGAGTTAGCAGCAGCCTTTATGAAGAGGGGAAACATGGTTTAAGTTTGAAAAGAAGATTTTTAACGTAGCTAGTATGAGTGGAATTTAGTGAGAAAGGGCAGTTTTGTAGTATGGGGGTGGTGGGAGAACAGGGATTGGTTGGGTTGGAAGTTGGCATAAGTTTGTTAATGGTATTGATAAAGTAAGTATTGAAGATGGAATCAGTTTCTTGGGGTGAATTATTAGGACAGGGGGTTGGTTTTGAGGGGTTTCCGGGGTAAACAATTTGGTTGATAGTATTTCAGAATGTTTTGGAATTTCTAGGTTGTGTGTGTGATGAAGGGTGTGTATTAGAATTTTTTTTTATCAATGTTTATGTGTTTTTTGCCCAAGTTATGGAGTTTCCTGTATTTTTGGATATGTGTGGGTGTCTTTATCCAGAGTTTCCATGCAGAATCTGTTTTTTTATGAGCGATCAGGTTGACTTTGTGAGCTGGGGCGAACAGAGTGATTTGACTCTGACTGTTCTGAGAAGGATTAGGGAGTTTAGAATGTTTAAGAAGATAGAGTTGAACTGAAGAAGGGCTTCATCATATATGTTACAAAGGCTAGCAGACATTTGCCCAGGTATAGAAAAACCTATAAAACTTACATCTTCTGGTTCTCATCAATCCTGTACATGACATTTGTTAAACATTCTGTGTACTGAGGTCAGACTAAAGAAAACGCTCTTCAATTGATAATGACAGACACCTGGAAGCATAGAAACCTCCTAGACTCCTTAGAAGCTCAGATGGATAGTTAGGTATCTTGCAGGTTCAAGGAGCACACTCAGTCTACATCATGACCATCTCAAAGTGTGTTTTTTTTTTTGGGGGGGGTGCCAAATTTAACCTGAGGTATTTTGCCTTCTTTGCAAGTAAAAAGAATCTGGATTAATTGTCAGATCCTTCCTGGTCAGATGGAACATCTTAGAAATGTGCAGTAAGGATGAATTCTCTAGAAATTTAAGCAAATGTACAGTTCATTCAGACATGAGAAGATCACAGTCTGTCTCTGTGATCAATTCCCATCAGTAACAATATTCAGACATGTCAATCAAGGGCTAAACTGTTATTAGGTATAGCTATACCATCTAAAGAGTCATATGCTGAGGTTTGAAACAGAGGACATAGCTCTCATCTTTCACTGCAGGCACACTTCACAAATCTGTTCATCACCCTGGATTCTTTATGGAGGAAGGACAGCAGGACTCTATGGAGTACAAGTCGTTTTGAGAACTGCTGCAACAATGGTCAACTTTCGAACAGTACTTTGGAGGGTGGAGGACTGCATCTGACTGCTTTGTCAGGTTCTTTGAATGGAGGCCTGAATGTAAGATGAACCATCTTGACTTTGGAGGGGCATTTGGGAGTTATATCTACACTGGCCCCAACAAAGTCACATCTTACTGAATCGCAGATTGCGGGTCTAAAAAGCATATACTGGAGGTACAAGGTTTGGGGTAACAGCAGATATTGTTATGCTACTTATATATTGGTATACCAGCTGCCACCCAATTCTAATTTAATGATATAAAATTACAGAAATTTGCAGTAAACTATAACAATACAACACATCACTGCTTAACACTCTGAGAATTAAATTGGTTGCAACTACCATATCACCTACCTTCTTCTCAGTTAACACAGACTTCTCTATAAGCCAGACAATTACCCACCCGTAACAACTTTATGCAATACTACTCCCCAATACAATTTTATGCTTTAGAGAAAAAATTGTATTGACTATAACAAAAACATTTAATATAGCAGTTGGCTCTCTATATTCAAATAGTGTAGCTAAACTAAGGAACCACATCCTACTAGCACAAAAATCCATTTTTTCAGAATGCAAACTTGCTTAAAAACAGCTAAAACTTCACCTATCTAATCAATGGATATGCTTCTGTATTTCTCCAGGATAAATGCCACTGTTATCTTCTGCTTGTTATACTATCAGATCATTTCTCTTCATTCAGAATCCTACACCCCACAGCAAATTTTCACCAAGACTTGAATAGTTTTGCTGGAATCTCCTAGTTACAAACTCGATTTTGTGGCAATGCCCCCCCCCCCCAACTTCATACTTAGTATAAACCTTATGATAGCCTTATATATAATTAACTGTGAACATTCTTTATAATCTACCTCTTAACTACATTATTAACATTTTCTGCCCTACCTAATTTCTTCCCTTATCTCCATTTCTTTGAATTCCTAAACCCTAATCATGTGATCTATTATCTCTCTGACAAACCCACTAAAACACCATACTCAGCTACTACTAATGCATAAGCATCTTTTATTCTATAATAGTTGCCTCTAATATGAATGTAATCTAATTAGCAAATGTATGTGGAACTGTAAATGTATATTATTTAATGTATTTTCATGTATATTACTGAATGCCTGTTTAAAAATGCCTGCAATATGTTGTAGATTTTTTCCTTAGGCTTCCACTGAAAAGTTTTTTGACTAAACTCAGATGGACAAACCCGATAAACAAAAGCAAATAAAATAAAATTCAGTGCAAACATGGGTGCCTCGACTGCGCATTATAACACTATTATGCTTCTTTGACAACATATCAATGACTTGCATAAGCAGCTTTTTGCATGAATTACTCTGCGGAGCTGAGCTACACTTTGCACAACCAGGTGATTCCAAGTAGTACAACTGTGAACAGTTTGCCCATTGTACCCAGGGCAGACTACATGAGACAGAATGTGTGTGTGTGGTGGTGGTGGTGGTGGTGGGGGGATATGCTGCCGGGTTTCCACTTCTTGGAAGATTCACCATCAATGGTCTTTCCATGAAGAGGAGGTTGACACTAGAACACTAGAGAATGTCAAAACAGAAAAGTCTGCAACTTATGACACAGTCGCTGCTGATGGCTGGTCTTTACAGTGGGGTTTCTCAGTCAGCTGATTTGAGTTATTCTGTTAGGACCTCAAAGACTGTTTTTAGACTCTCACTGATATACTTTATTCATTCAACACATTATAAGTACAATGTTCACAATGAAAGCCGCCATTGTTAAGAGCACACATGCTTTAAGAAAAAAAGTAAATACAACACCATCATATATTAACTGCATTGTTAGCATTTTAAAGTATTACATGAAAAGCTTAGAAGGTCAACTGAGTTACCTTATTACACCTAGAAAATGCCAGCATAGAAAACAAACAATTTTGTTTTTGTAACATGAAATGGCATGACAGCAAAATAAAATAACTGCTTCAGTTTTGTATCTACCCTCAGTCAGGAAAGCCTGAAGATGTGCATTTCACTGTAAGCAATTAAAGTTTAGTGTTTCATCAGGGAGACAGTTTAACAAGCCGTCCTTTGTAAGTAATACATTAAAGTTGGCAGACTTCCAGCCCATGCATACTTTTATTTCTTAACCCAGCTTGAGATAAACCTATTGCAGTTTGCAGTTCATTTTTGGTATATAATAAAACAAGCTATGGGGCATGTAGTACATATGTTGTCACATACCTTAGAATCATAGAACCCTGAAGTCATGGTAAAATCTCTAAATAACATAGCTCAGTACATCTTATTGTAATTACGAAACAGGTGCATTTCTCTGTTTTTGTTTGTTTGTTTGTTTGCTTGTTTGTTTGCCCTGCATATATAAAAGAAATGTGGCTACCTTATCATCAGACATCTCAACTGTAATGCTTTTCAGGAAGCAGGATCTAATTATTCCCACATATTAATGAAAAACACAAGCGTAAATCCCATTTCTTATTATGCTTTATAAATGTGGAATTTATTTCTCACTAGCTGAGGTCTAAACCTGCTGTGGAACTCCTTAAAGTGATTTGTTACAGTTTTTAAGGACTGTGCCTTTTGATTTGCATGCATTGCAATAGCAGCATCACTTACTGTAGTAGTGACTGTTGTGTGTGTTTTCTATGGTAGAATTATTTATTTCCTAGCTAAAATGGAAAAAGACACAGCTTCTGTTAAATTCAGAAACTTATTTTTTAAAACTCTGCCCCCAGAAGGGGTTATAGTAGATCTGGAAGTATTGAAGCATGGCATGCTTTTTTCAGAGACTTGCCGTTGTTGTTTTCCTGGGCTTCATCTGTGACAGGATAAAAAAACAATGTAAATGAATTTTCATTCAGCTTTATAAATCTAATCGGTACTGCATTGGGTGTTTTACTGTTTACATGGCACTACTTTTTAAGGAATTAACATTAGGTTTGTGCAATGATGAAACAGGTCATACCTTTGCATTGCACTGCTGGCAGCCTCACAGTTGTTACAGTTCATTTATTTAAAATGGCATGAAATTTATGTTTTGTTTCTGTGGAAACAGTAACTCATGTCTATATTGTTTTCAAACATCTAAGCCAAAGCATGAAATTAGTTGTGTTGTGCATATCTCTCAGTAGAATATTGCAGAATATCCCTGACTGGGTTTTCATACACACACACACACACACACACACACACACACACACACACACACACACACACACACACTCTCTTCGGTGCATAGACTGTTAATACAATATGATTGCATAATTCATACCTGACTCCCATGAGAACATTACAGTCTGTCTTTGATCAACTCCCATCAATAACATAATTTCATCCTCTCTCTCTCTCTCTCTCTCTCTCTCTCTATACTTTCAGGAATAAGCTTCTGTTACTTGATAAACTATACTGCACACCTGTCCTACATTTGTATTGTTTTGACCTACATTTTCTTCAGGAAAAAAAAAAAAACAGCTCACATTACAAATATGTTAAACAATGCAACAAACTTCAAACTGTGTGCATGTGTGTGTGCGTGTGCATGTGTGTGTGCGTGTGTGTGCATGTGCGCATGTGTGTGAGTGTGTGCATGTGTGTGTGTGTGTGTGTGTGTGTGTGTGTGTGTGTGTGTGTGTGTGTGTGTGTGTGTGTGTGTGTGTGTGTGTGTGTGTGCGCATGTGTGTGTGCAGCTTCTGTGAAGATCATTATAATGCTCATGCATCATTTCATATTTGTAGCTAATTGTCAAACAGATCCATACCATTCATTAACTTCCTCCTTTACATTCCAAGCAAAAATACTTCACCCACTCCAGCCATACACATACCGCCACTCAAAATATTTACAAAAACAAAAGTACACACATGTGAACCAACAGTGGTAACAGTAAATGCAAACACAAAAATCAAAGTAATGTAGTCATTATTTTAGAAAACCTATACATTTTGTTTAGCAAAAGAAATTAAGTTTATTCTAGCAGAATTCTTACTATTTGTGAATTCCCAAATTTATTTTATTTTACTTTATTTATTTATCTATTGATTGTTTGACTGCTTTTGTTGACAGGGAAAGTCAGAATGGGTGGACAATCTCTTTTCAGCAATGGCCCCGATAGAAAAACTCCACAATATAAAGAGAGAAGGAAACATATGTACATAAGCAGTGTGATAAATCATTTGAGCATACAATAATGAGAAAAAAATGTTTGTTTAAGCATACAATCGTGAGAAAACAAAAACACAGACAAGATACATATAAATATGTGCACAGACATATTGTATTCATATTACAGGCAATACAATGATTTGCAAAACCATTCAAAGGTAGATCAGAATGAGTTTTTACACTAACAAAGTTTAGACCCATTGTATTTTATAATAATAATAGGACAACAGTAATGGAAACGTTTATAACTATGTAATGCTGAGCAGTTCATATGGCCAAGTAGGCATAGTAGAACAGGATAAGATAGAAGATTCCTGGCCAAGCAGTCATTTTAGAGCAAGATTTTACTACTGTTAAAGCCTCATCAACATCAACATTGCTGTCAACTACACTTCCTGCTGAACTCAAATAAGGGTCATCTGTTCAAGGATTAAGAATTCCAACATCAAAAGTTAAATCAATAACTTGGACATTGGTACTTTCACTAGAAAAGACACTTGAGTCCTTTGAACTGTTCATGCACTGAACTAATAGCTTTAGCGGCATGCTTGACATGACATCAAAGGTCAGAGGGCACGCTACAGAAAATTAAAAGACGGCGAAGCACCATAAAATGAAAAATAACAGGAAAAGGGGAGATTATTTTAATCATGAAATGATTATTGTGAAACCACTGTTGCAGGCATTACAGCAATAAAAAAACAAGAAGGTAAGAAAAGTGACAAATTGGTTTAACAGATCCCTTAAGACTCACCTGTCCTATAGAGTTTATTCACTACAACATAAGCATCACACTGCATCCTTACACTGAGCTATAGAGTTCTGAATGCAGCAGTTTGTCCCATAGCTTTGTCATGATATATTCAACACAGACTTGCCTACTGTCTTTTAACGCAAGTACAACATGAATACAGTGCAGTTAGCTACAAATTAGGGCAAACATATTTGGGCTTGTACAATCTCTTTTAATAACAGAGGATATATGCTTTACAAGGCAATCCTCCAATCAATCAATCTAATAATCAATTACTGTTACTTGTTTTATTTGAAATTCCATGAATGCACATGGAAGTAGATATATTACTGGTGATTAAACTAGGTAGAAATCAGAATGCCTTGAAGAATGTGCAGAGCTCCATAATTCAATTTGCTTAGTCTGCAATGCATGGGCTGGAGTGATTGAGAAATTAATTATTATATGATTATTCATTTATTTATTTACTTATTTATTCATTTATTTATTCATTTTACTGGGATGGACCAATTAGGTGGACAAACTGCCCCTTTTAAGTGAAGGTTCGAGAAGAAAAGCTCCACAATAAAACAATGGATAATACATTGTAGACAAGTACATTTCAGTCAATAAGCATAAATACCTTGTAAGTCAAAATAAGTTAGCCACAGTTTGATACATTTGAGGAGAAGAAAATGAAAAGTTATTTATGATTGACAAATAATATATTTTTATATTGCTTTATGTTTATGGCAGAAAAAAATGTAAATTGTGAGGCTGACAATAGGTTTATGATGTATTAAAGTACAAACAACAGTGGACCAGCTTGTCGTTATTCCAAGATGACCATGACAGCCATTTAGTGAGTAGATAGTTTATATAAAGAGTAGAGGATCCAGGAAAAGAGTTTAAGAAATAGGCAGCATTTGGGTTAATCCAGTAGAGGTGCAAGAGCATAGCCAAATACTTTTTAGGTGATCCTTTGAGTGTAGTTTGAAAGACCTATGGTTTTCTAATATTCTAAGAGAGACTGAGAGAGAGAAACGTATAGAATTCCAGATTTTAGGAAGACAAGAGTATAGGGTGTCTCCGGCAATATTGTTTGATTTAGTTACTGTTCGCAACATCTTAACAGAAGACTGCAGTGACCTTTTGGGACTATGGAGCTGCAAAATATTGCTTAGACTTGAACAGTTACTTGGACAGTTGTCTGGTTTATATAAGAGCTTATGTTTCATGCTGTGAGAAGTATAAATAGTGTCTTAATTCCAGCAATTGAAATTGCTTTAGTTTGAGTCAGTAATGTGTCTTATAGTGATTGCTGGCAGCAAATTTCTCAAATTTATTTTAGCACTGGCCAAGTAAGGAGAATTGATTGGATTGTAAATTGATGACTATGGGGCTGCATATAAGAGATTATGGATGAGAAGAGATGAGACAATGTTTATTCTTAACTGCTCTGTTGGGTGGGTTTGGCTCTACAGATCACAATTTTTGAAGGGTTTTCTTTTGAGTCTCTTTGATATGCTGGTCAAATTTTAAGTTTTCATCAATGGTAATCCTTAGCAGTTTTGCATGGGTTACAATTTCTATCTTGGTACTGTTTGCTGACAGAATTGAGAAGGAATTTTTTGACTGGATGGTTGCTTAAGGACAAATAAAACAAAAAAATTTGGGGGGGGGGGTTATAAGTAGCTGTGAGTCAGTTAGCCAAAATTCAATCAGTGAGAGAGCTTCTTGAGTACACAGTTGTAGTTTAACCATGTTTTTGCCAGAGAAGATGCTTATGAAATTGTCTGCATATTGGATAATGGTTGTTTGGTTACTCATTACAGGTCATTAATTAATATAGTAAAAAGCAATGGAACTAAATAAAGCCTGAAGGGAGTCCCAAAATAACTTAGAGAAAGGAAGATATGTTGTTTTGCCACTTTACAGCTGTTGCATGTTGAGAAGTGAAAACTTGTCAAAGCCTAGAGAAGACATCTTGCATAATAACTTTCTAGTGTGACACTTCATCAAATGCTTTGAACCAGTCAAGGAAAATGGAAGAAAGGAAGTTGTTGTTTTGGATTTTATTTACTGGTGCTCTGATTTGGATGGAAACCATGCTGTACAGGATAAAATAGTGAGTTAATGTAGGTAAGAACTTGGGACTGTGTACACTTTTCATTTGTTGCACTTGAGCACTTAATGATAATACATGAGGTAGTTCCATGGGCATTTATTGTGCAAATAAAGTGTCTAATACAGTATTCATTGGCCAAAGCAATTCCAAAATAGCCATGGCAGTGTGGATGCAATGATTGTGTAAGAAAGTAACCATATACTTCCACACCACCAATTTCTGCCAGCCACCATTATTTTTATTTGGTTAAATTTCAAAAATTGCTGCTCAGGTACAATCCCAATCTTGCATAGCATGGCTATACACTGAGTGGTATCCCTACACAAACTTACATTTTGTAGCAGTGCTGAAGATAGAAATCATAGTTCATTACAATTAATGCACAAGACTATGTTCTTATCTGTGCAGTCAGTATAAAAGCTTAAAAGCTAAATTCAATCTTTCTCTTAGTCCTAGGATGTGTAACAGATGTAACCGTCCACACATGCCTGCAGGCACTACACAATCTACATGCATACATAACTCTCCTTTCAGAATGTACCCTGCCTATATAGTTCTGTCTATACCATGGACGTTGTTTCAGTATTTTATTTTTTTTTTAAAGAGAATCGTGGATGGGGTCCAACCACATTACCTACACTTGGGTCCATCATGATTATTGGTCAGTTCTTTTTCATCACATCACAAATTACATTAATGTTGCTTGAATATATTAAAGTTACATTATCTGCATTGCCTTTAGGTAAATGTTTCTCCTTAGCTCGTTGGTCCAAGGGGTCAGAGAAATATTGTCTAATCTCATTCCCAGTGGAAGATCTAACCTCATTAATAGCCCTTTCAATGACCCCTATTCTGTAACCATGCTGTAACAGTTCTATCTGTAAAGTATCCAGAGCTTATTTTAACTTAGTTTCATTTGTGTGCAGTCTCATTACTCTGAGCACTTGGTTTTTAACCAGATTCCTTGGAATATGCCTGGGGTGCATGCTAGTGTTGTGTAGGATGTTGTTCTTCCTACAGGGTTTCATATACATACTAGTGCAAATGCTGCCTAGCTCATCCTTCTTAACTACAGTGTCAAGAAAGTCTATGTCCTCAGCAGAATAATGCATATTAAATGAAAGAAAGGTAGTTATATTTTGTAGATAATCTACAAACTCCAGCATTAGATTTGTTGGCCTTTGCCAAACAAATTTTCACATGTGAGCTGAACCTAACATCTGTAAAAACTGACTGCTTTTCCTAATATGCCAAGCAATATTGGCACATGCCATGCCCATTGCAACCCCCAGTTTTTGCAGAAAATATTCCGATTCAAAGATGAAAACATTATTGTCTAGTATTAGTTCCAGTTGTGCACATAATAGGTCTACCTTACAGTTAGAAAATATCCTGTCAGATGTCAAGAAAAGCCTTACACTATCTATTCCTACATCATTCGGAATGACCATAAAAAGTGAATTAATATCTAATGTTACAAACAAAATGTCATTCAAATCATCCAAATTTATTTATCATTGGTATAGGTCTTGTACGAACGGCTTGGTATCCTTCAACACAGTTGTAATAGTGTCAAAAACCAATCTAAGTTGCTTTTCAGCATATATAGAGATGGGCTCAGTCAGCCACCCTCTCCCCGAAACTATAGGTCAGACAGGGGGGTTGACAGCATCTTTATGCATTTTTGGTAATCCATAAATAATGGGTATTCTGGGATGGTCAGCTGTGAAGTAGGTATATAAACCATAATCAAGCTTATTCGTCATCAGTAAATCATATAAATTCCAGTAACTTGAAATTTTTGCAAATTCATATAAACCTCTTCATCATTTAACATACTAGACATTTTTTCAGTGTAACTACTTTTGTCTAGAACCACTATCCCTCCACCCTTGGCAGCTGGTCTAATCATTAAATGCTGTGCCTTAGTTAAATCATGCAAACCTTCCATTTCTTTAGGTCAAATTATAAAAAGTTGCACCATTACACTTATTTGCTAAACAATTCCTTAAGTCATTCTCACATACATTCAAAAAAGTCTCTAAGGCTGGTTTAAATTCAGGAGTAAAACACGTGACTAAACTTTGTCTGGAAATATCACATTTAACATTACATTTCTAGCAAACAGCTTCAAGTCCAAAAAGACATCCGTTAAGTTTGTTTTAACTGCTTGTATAAAGGAAAGTCTTTTATTCAGTACAGCAACCTGTTCTTTAGTGAGTTTGAATGATGATAAATTAAAAAATAAATCACCTACTGTCATCCTCTTCTGTCTGGTTTCCTCCATTTCACTGAACTGTCTGACCCTGTCCTGGGCCTGCGTTGCTGGCTCTGTGAATGCCCCTTCCATTTCTCATGCCGTATAGGCAAAGTTTTCTCAAAAAAAACAGAGTTCAGTAAATGAGATACGGTAAGGGCAGAAGCACTGTTCAAGGCTTCATTAGATTTAACCACAGGTCGAGTTTTTGGTTTAATGACCAGAGCCTGCTAATTCCCTGGTATAAAACTACTCGACATGCTGGTTGAAGGCAATACAATACCTTCTCCAGTACTCAACTGACTTATTACATGTTGTTCAGGGAGACTAACATCAGAAACAAGCTCTGTGGCTGTTAGAGCATTCCCTGAGGCTGATGCATCCACATTTCCACTTCCTGGGGTCAAAGTACCTTTCCTGTGATGTTCCTCCTTCTGACAACTTCCTCCCTGACTAGTTCCTGTGGGTTGGTTTAGACTATTGGATCCGCCTACATGTATGTTCTCTCTGGGCCATGAAAAAACAGCCTCTTTGAAAGTCCAGTGAGTCCCTTTTTAGTTTTTTAAGCTTTTCACTCTGTAATCTCCATTCATAGAGTGAAATATTACAGAGTAGTTCTTCCATGAGCTCTGTATATATTTCTTCTTTGTGAGTATCCCTCAGCTCAGTGAACCTTTCGTTGACTTCCCTGGCAAGGGATTCCTCCTCCGGATGAAAATACTCAGTCAGTAGATGCATGTAATTGAAACTAATCTGCAAACTTAATTCTTGCCAGTGTTTTAGCAGTTCAGTAAAACTGTCACCATGTGAGGGAATTTTTAAAACGTGCAACCCTCTAGGTACAATTTTATGATGCAAAGCTACTTCAAAATAAAAAAGCTGCCACTGCAGGTGTTTAAACTTAAAAAGTTTATCTTCCAAAACCTTAAGTAACATACAAATGTCATTTACTAAAGATTGGTTGGCAGTAGTCTCATCTACAGTCTCTACTTTAAAACACATATCCATAAATGGATTGTGAGTTGTCTTATGTACATATGCTGTCTCCAGCATTCTAGTAACATTGTTCCTGGTGGTTTTAAAACCACTTTTCTCTGAGCCATTCATTGTATCCATAGGGTTATACTCAAGCTTAGTATCTACACCTTCAGCCATGGTTCCTTCCAACAGCCCAAAAAACAGTTTAAGGTTATAAGAAAAGAACAGTAGGAACCCAGACTAAGTACAAGCACAATAATAATCCAAAAATGGATGTCCAAAAGGCTGAAGTTGAGTAAAAACAGTTTTAATAATAATAAATGTACACAAAACAAACTGGTGAGTGCTTTCGCAGCTTACTAGCTTCTTCAGACCATAAACAAATAAAATACTTAAAACCTTATATACAGATAACCAGCCCTACAATTAAGAGATGCCAAGTCACATGGTACAATTAATGATGCAATCCTCTCCTCTTCACAGCAGGTTTTAAAGACACAGCATTATAAAGACCTGGGTATACAGTAGCCCTCAGGTCAAGAATCCATCTTAACTCAATATATTATGTTTCATTGGCTATATCACCTCCTCTTATATTAGTACCAACTTTATGCAGAACCATAAACTTAAATCGATGGATGTCGTCTGTTTCCATCACGTTTGGCTAACACATTACTTTCTTTCCTATCGTGTATATCATTATTATGCTCAAGTAATCTTTCTTTCAGCATTCGATTGGTTTTCCCAATATAGGATGCTTCACATACAATGCACTGTGCCCAATAAACTATGTTCTTATCTGTGCAGCCAGCATAAAAGCTAAGCTCAATCTTTCTCACAGTTCTAGGATGTGTAACAGAAGTAACCATCCACACATGCCTACAGGCACTACGCAATCTATATGCATATGTACCTCTCCTTTCAAAATGTACCCTATGGGCATTTATTGTGCAAATAAAGTGTCTAATACAGTATTCATTGGTCAAAGCAATTCCAAAATAGCCATGGCAGTGTGGATGTAATGATTGTGTAAGAAAGTAACCATATACTTCCACGCCACCAATTTCTGGCAGCCACCATTCTTTTTATTTGGTTAAATTTCAAAAACTGCTGCTCAGGTACCATCCCAATCTTGCATATCATGGCTATACACTGAGTGGTATCCCTACACAAACTTACATTTTGTAGCAGTGCTGAAGATAGAAGTCATAGTTCATCACATTTAATGCACAAGACTGCGGGAGGTCAGTGAACTGATTTCAAGCCTATACATATGTTAATGAAGGCAATGCTTGAGTGCGTTTATTCTGGTGACTGAAATTCGACCATCCCAGCATGGTGAATACATCACCGAATTGGTGCTTCCGCTAAATCCTAGTCATTGAAAAAAAAAACAAAAATAAAAATGCATGTAGTCTTTTAAAGTGAAACCAAGGAGTTTGCCAATTATGTGTGTCTTAATCTCATAAAAGTCCACTGTTTATTAAATGACTGCTGTTTCTTAGAGAGTAATCTCTACAAACACTAATAGCAGACACAGCATGTTTTAGCTTTCAATTGCATGCTGACAGTTTTTTTTTTTTTTTTTTGGGGGGGGGGGGGGGGGGCTTTTCTCCTCTGGCCTCAACTGAAAAGGAATTTCCAATCAGGTTGGACTTCCCGGTAAACAAAAGTAGACAATAAAATAAACAAATATTCTGACTCTAGAACAGTCAACTGAATGGTACAATTAATATTTGCTCAGCATGCCATTCATTTGAAAGGCACACTGAATGAATCACTGTAACAAGCATACTAGGAGACATGCTTCCTGCTCATCGCAGTGCACAGCATGCAAATGTGGATAAAGATATCAGGATGACTGACACCTAGTTTGGTAGCAGACCTTCGGAGTCTGGTTAGTCGTATGCTCCATCTTACCAACTCCTAATATGGGATATACTTCATTGCTTCTTATTACACTATTGTTGTACTCTGGTTTGATGCTCCTTCAATACTGCAATCACACAACAGTTACAAAATACTATACCAATGTCAGTCATAAAAAAAACTTTATAATTGCTTCTATTTGCCATCCTGTTAATGTGACTCATAATTCCCTAAATCAACATATTTACAAGTAAAGAGAAAGCTGTGCCTAGATTACAGATATGGCACATCAGATGTGGATTTGAACTATCATTTTTTAACCTGGTATTGTCTTTATATCAGCTACAACAAGCTAGGAATTCTGTCATGACTCATTTACGGCAGGATCTAAATGATAAATGCAGTGCGTAAAATAACTATAGATAAAGTCAGCTTTATCACTACTTTTGCAACAAACGTTGATTAGTCAAGTCTATTCTGTCTAGATAGAAATCGGGTGTCTTATTAATAAGGCTAACAGTCTAACATCTTCTGTAATAATAATAATGCAGTTGTTACATAACATCTTCTGTAATAATAATGCAGTTGTTACATAACATCTTCTGTAATAATAATGCAGTTGTTACATACAGTAAAGGCAAAACTGTACAACAGATTTTTTTTTGAAGGGGGGCATGTTATAGTGAGCAGGGTGATGCTGTATGTGCATACCCCACTGGGCGGTTCTCGCGCAGATGTGACGTGCTGTGGGTATTTACCCTTTAAGTTTTCCTCAGTGTAGGGCGATCTCAAAGTTGGTATATTTAATTTGCAGGGGGTGTGGGGGTGCAGAGGGCAAAGCCCCCCTGCAAAAATGTAAAAAAATATATATTAGGTTCCCGCACTTTTAAATGGTGGGCATGATCTAGGTGGGCCTTACTACTGCGTACCTGGTGGGGTACGGATGTACAGCATTGCCATCTGCAGATTCCATATGAATCACTGTGGGTAGTGTCTACCTTTCTAATTTTTTTCCATGTACAAAAAGATCATAATGTCATATTACGTGTGAGACATTTGACTTTTTTTCAGCAACTATTAATGGATATTTGATACGTGGCAACGAGTGTGGAGTACAAGCCTTATATTGCAAGGAATCAGAAGTGTAGGCTCCAGAGATCCTTTAGTGCATTACAAAGGTGGACATTCATAGACAGCAAACTGCAAAGTAATCAGCAGAAGGAGACTGAGGGACATGACTATATGGAGCAAGGCTTAGTGCAAGTGATCAGGTACACTTGAAAGCTAGCTTAGATAGTTACGACTATAAACTATTTATGAGCTTCTTCCTTTAGTCCAGGTTTGATTCCTTCAGCCTCCATTTGCTCACATCACTTAAGTGAAAAGGGGCACTTGTGTCCAGTGGGCTTACCTCATTAACAACAACAATAACAACAAAATAATGCAAATGCAGCCTGGCTCCAAAGCACAGGTGGATGGAGCTTAGACTGCAACCCAGGTGAACTGAGGTTTCATTAGCAGTCCCAGTACTGTAACAACCAGGCAGGGAGAACTGTGAATGGATGTGCCAATTTGCCTGGTGGGGTAGAGGAGGTTTCACATGCATTCAGAGGCACAAGGGGCAGTTGAGATTAGAGAAACCACTTCTTGTGCTGTGAGGGTATGAGGCAGGATTGATTAGAAAAATGCTCATTGTAGAAGTGAGTGGAAACCCCCTACAGACAACCAGTTTCACACTCTTCTCCCAGTGCCTTGCCAGATCTGTGAAGATTAGTATGGGGAGAAAAGCAGATAACCTTGAGCTACTCCTAATGGCTTAATGATGACACCTCCCATCTGGCTCTTCCTTGGTGAAGGGAAAAAAAGAGCTAATAGACTGAGATGTGGTGTGAGAGTCAGCCAGCAGCTAGGTGAAAAATAAAAAAAGAATTTTCATGCACATATAAAAATCAATGTTGTGATTAAGTCATGAAAGCATTTTCACAGATATACTTGTTGCCAACAAATATCACCTTTACAAAACGGTGAGGGGATTGTGGTATTAAAAAAAGTAGAACAACGTGAACAGAAACATCACAAAATTCATACATAAAGAAATATAAATAACCACATATTAAGCTAGCAGTGTCTGAAGAACCACATGGTGAATGGATTTGTGTTGATATTTACATGGGTACACCTGCCATGCATTAATGAATTGCCTATTATGCAGTTGCCTTTTTTTTTTTTTTTTGCAGTTCACAGTTCATAACCAACATTATACACACAAGCAGCACAGGCATGACAAACAATCTTATCTTGAGGACACACATATAAGTTTTGCTCAGACCACAAGAATACTCAGACCTAGGCCTAGATGCATAGATAAAGGTGCAGCAGTGTTGCTCACCCTAGACAGTTGTCCTGAGTTGAATTACACTGTCATTTAGTGATACACATTCAGACACATTCCCATAAGTGTCATTTATCATAATATTGGAATGTGCATGACTGTGAATCACGCAGTCCCAACAGTGTTGCACTGGTCAGAAAGCCCTACCCACCTGTGCTACTTATGCCCTGTAGATTGGACATTATTTCATAGAAAGCAGCTTAGGTCCTAGCACACCACACATAGGCACATACTTCCCTCCCTAAACAGTCACACAGACAGACACAAACACACACACACACACACACACACACACACACACACACACACACACACACACACATACACACACACGCACACAAACTCATACAGATAGTTACCTACCTCAGCTGGCAGGGAAGGCTAAGATGAAAAGATTCACACTGTATACTGCAGTTCTGCTCTACACAGTCACCCTATCTGCACACACACAGACATACCTCTTGCACAGAGATGGTGACTCTTAGTAGCACACACATATACACACACAAACACAAATCTCTATACAAACTGCACATTCTTAAGAGCCACAGGTCACATCAGCCAGTGATCATCCACCACACAGACACAGACACAGGCATGTATATACTCTCAGAATAAGCATTCATGCACTCGTGCACTGACAGTCACAGACCCACTCAAATGCTGTCCTGTAGACAAAAATGCACAGGCACACACCAAACATACATGCTCACAAACACCTCTACACACATAAGTTATTATTTATATGGAACAGCAATCTGGGCATACTGAAGCTATTTTCTTTCCTCTGTACGGATTAAATTTGACTGAAATCATAGGTCTATAGGCGCACACTGTTAACTAGTAACATGCCGAGTCTATTACTTGCATATTATACAAGTTTCTTATCACAGCAGTGCACCAGGGTGCTCAGTGGCATCACATTAGCATTGCTTACACCAGTGACAATGGCAGTTATATGCTGGGTACACTTCAGGCCTTCCCAGTCACTTCCCATTTCACTGAATCACTATTGGTTCTTTCTTTATCACTTTATTTGCATTCCTTCCTAAGTTCTCACCTCATTCAAAGTTGCAGCAGCTAAGTAGTCTTTGGTAATTTATGGTGGGGTCAGAGGCAATAAAAGGATTGAAGGCATTAAAAACATACAAATCTGATGAAACTCTAAATGGGCTACCTTGGTGGGGGTGGGGGGACAGTAATGTGACTTACTTAAACTTAGTCCTTCCTTAGGAGGAAATGCGGCAGCACCAGTCACAGAAATGTCCTTTTTAAACAGGAATTCAATATGTAAGAATGAGCAAGTGCAACTCATTTTTGTTATTTTTTTCTCTTCATCAGTGAGCTTGGCAGCAGAGACCACCTGTATCAGGCACACAGAAGTAATGCCGTGTGCTGTTGAGAGGAGTTATTGGTGCAGAGAGAGAGGGGGGGGGGGAGAGAGACAGGGCAACACAGCTCTCATCTTCTTGACTCCAGAAATATTCAGGGATGGATGCTTTTTAAAATATTAGAACTAGCAACCTGTGAAGCTGACAGAATAAGATAAATTAACTTAGCATGCATTTTCTGAAATAAAACAAGTAAATTGCATACATTTTCTGAATAAAAGATGTCTACTACTCTAATTAATTTTATTATTAACCGAGTATAATCCATTACCTCTTCTCCCCAGAATCACCAGTTTTAGGAGCGATTAGGAGGGGCAGCAAAATTTTGAACCAAAATCTGCAACAGTTGACAGGTATGTAGGACAGGAAAGCAACTGTTTTTAAACTAAAATAACAAACTCCAACTGCCGCCCATGAGTCCCGTGTCCTGAATATATTAATGAATAAAATCAATCCAACACAAAGGTACAGGAATGGAAATTGGCGGGGCAATACAGGGTTTATAAATTCAAACGCTTTTATCTTGAACGGATTTTGAATTCGTTTGTGTTGAAGTGAACATAGTGTTGACTGGAAACCAGAAGTGGTTGGAATAGTGTATGTGGACTGTATTGCCCCGCCAATTTCCATTCCTGTACCTTTGTGTTGGATTGTTTTTAAACTAACATGGAGCTGCTTTATGCAGGAACCTTCAAAACAAAGTATGCATTGGGTATGTTTTTTGCAAGTTAGCAGGTGAATGTTACGCCACATTCCAGCTTGTATACAGTTTTCTTTTTATACCTCCGGGGGGGGAAATTGTTTAATCTGATTTGGCTTGTTTTTGAGTTTATCCTTGGTTAAAAGAATGAGTTGGTTAATTTTTAATGCTAAATTATCTTAATTATGGTTTGTAACTTGGGCAAAAATGTAGTGAAGTTAACTTCTGTTGCATATTCATTTCTTTTCACTTAGCACACTCACATGCTGGAACTTGAAATAGTGACCACAGGTCAGTCATATTTGTGCAGGTTTCTATTTTTAGAAGTAGACTGCATACTCTGAGTGTACATCTGTCTAGCTTAAGAAAAAAAAAAAAACATCCAGTCTAGCTATACAAGGTATATGGTGTTAACACAGCTAGAAAGGGGCACAAATCTGCATGCCATAATCCATAACCACTATAGAATCAAATAAGCACAACAGGAAAGTGACTAAAGCAGTGCAGCCTCAGTTTTAAAAGCTAAAGATGTAACAATGTAACATAGTCAGCACTCCAATACTGAGCAGTGCTGCATCTTTAAGGGTTGTACAGGCTTAATGAGCCGTCTGTGATGAGATTCACAGACGGCCCACCATCAATGCAGCACTAATGCCTTTAATAGCAAATGTTTACTTATCTAAGACTGTGTATGTGGTGGGGGAGTGAGTGTACAAGAGGGACTCATCATAAAAAAGTGCAGTTTTTCCATAAAGTAAAAGCACAGTAATGAGAATTTATTAGAGGGAATAGCAATTGTAAATAGAAATGTGTGTAATATTTAGAGGGGGATGGAATAAAAATGCATAAGTACATGACTGTCTCTTTTATTTCACTTTATTTATTGATTGATTGATTTTAATTGACAGCTTAAATGGCAGTACTGTCCCACAGCAGTGTTTGTTTTTACCACAAAGAGATTCTTTGCTAGAGACTACTGCCCTGGGTTGCCTTTATTATAGCCATATCCATGCATCAGTCTGACCAGTGTTACCCATATAGTGCTAGACTGATTTACTGAATGCACTGGCCAGTTAGTTAATAGCCCACCTTTAGTTGCCACAGAAATACTATAATTTTAGCACATATCAGCTTATCAAATGAAGATTAAGTCAATATCTTGTCACTTGCTCTCCGGCCATATGTGGCTACAACATTCTCTGAGAGGCTTGAAAATAGCCCAATGGTTGCAGCTATTAAGAACTGACAGATGCAGTACCTTGATCTGTGTAGCTTAGGACAAGCAATGTTAATTTACTCATTTGTTTATTAGAAGAATTATAGTCCTCTGAAAAAATTATGCTGACAATCGGTTAACTGCTGGGGCAGGACATGTTGTATTAGCGTATGTTACATTTTAAAGCTAGAAAACCACAAACATACCATTTTAAATGACATGTAATGCTTAAAGTGTTAATTATTTTCACTGTTTAAAAGGTTTGTTTTCACTTTAGTTTTGAAATATTTTTTCTCAGTATACCAGAAGTTAGTAAATGGGAGTTGTTCAATGATTTCTTGGTGCTCAAAGCCTCCCCTGCCAAGTTACACCATATTCTTTAATACTGGAGCATCAGATGCGAAAAGAAATTGTAACATTATATATATTCATAGCTTTGGAGTGCAAGTTCATGGAATGTCCATACGTTGATGAGTTTAATGCCCTAGCTTCCACTCTTGGACTTGTGGATCATCATGCAATCAACCAGTTCCTTCTGAAGATATGAACTGATCGAGGGTCAGTTTACTCTATATACATGGCAGTCATTAAGATATGAAATCATGATTCATGATATGGTTTTCATTTTAATAAAGTCGAATGTCTTCTTGTGTTCAGGTCACTAGGAGAATTCTAGACAAGAGTTGCTGTAGTCATTTGTTATAAGACAAATGTATTAACCTTTCTGTTGTTCGTGTGAGGAATCATTCAGCCTTATTTATTTACAGCAGACAGTGTGTGAGTAGGTTGCACAAGTGAGTACAGAAGTTTATGATTTGTCCAATAAGTGCTGTTAGAAGAGGAAATTACTTCTTTGACACATAATTCAGCCTCATAGAGGACCAAATGAGCATCTCCATATGCTTTGCAGATGGAAGTAGCAATATAGGTAAGAAATGAAAGGTCAGCAATCAATAAACTACTCCAAGGTATTTTGTTGTTTTATAAACTTGTAGTTATTACCCATTATTAGTGTATTAACCTGATGGGGTATGCCAAATAGGAGAATGATGCATTTTTTACATTTAAGACAATGTCACTTCTACTGCACCATTTGTGAGTATTGTTAAGTGCTGTTTGAAGGGATATGGTCTCACTGAGGTTGAGGACATTACCTCCAAGTTAGTAATAATTTGCACACCTGGTGAGTCAGATACTGGAATCAGTTTTAACAGCTGAAAAAAAATGCCAAAATGGAGTGGCCCCAGGACAGAGCTTTGAAGGACTCCACTGGTGACAAGAGATTGTGAGGACAGGAGTACATCCCATAAGAGGTGAGGTAGATGAGAAAAGAAGAAAAGACCCCCCCCCCTGTATTAAATGGTGATTATGACACTTTTGGCCTAAATAACAAACCTGATGATGGAGACAAGTTTGGTTACAGACTAACCTTTGTCACCACCTATTCCCCCTATAGTGATCATATTTATGAAATTTTGAAAAAGAACTGGAATGTTTTTTCATGTTTTCATGAAATTCAAAAGTTGATTGGGGTAGTGTCAAAATTGTTTACAAAAAGGAGAGGAACATTACGGAAATCTTAGAAAATGGAGAGGTTGGTGTTTCGAACAAGATCAATGGGAGAACTGGTACCCATAAATGTGGTTTTTGTAGCCTATGTAAATACATCATAGAAGGTGTCGACTCAAGGCCACTGTTAATGGTATTTACATCCAACTAAAAATTTTTTTCTGCATCTGTAATACTGTTGGAATTGTCTACCTGACCGTCCAGAGAAGGTTTAAAGATCGTACATATGAGCATATCAATGCTATCAAGAAAGGAAACCCCAACAATACACTTTCTAAGCATGTGGTTGAAAACCCTGGTCATAAATTTGGATTTTTGTGTCTTGAGGTAATTAATAAAAATGTAAGAGGTGGTCCTTGAGCTGACACCATTGAATATAAAGAGGTAAGGTGGCAAGTTAGGTTTAATGCTTGTTTTCCACCTGGACTCAGTGAAACTATATCTGTTGCCAGCATTTTGAAGCTTCGTTCCTATATAATATGAAGTTCTTGTATATACCAAATGTGTGTTTTTCGAAGAACATGTGTCTTTAAGAATGTTTGATTTTAATGCTTGGTACCAAGTCTTTAATTGTGAAGAATTTGTAAGGTATTTTAAATGAAGTGTGCATGTTATTGGTTTTGGCAGTACATGTGTTTTTATAGGGGAGGGGAATGTATGGTATTTAATGGATTTTTTGTATTAATATAATGTTTCTGAAGAAGTCGTGTGTTAGGTACAGATGAAAGCGATAAAACGGACATTAAAATGTGGTTCATCCTGTTTCCTGTGTGGTTGTTTCCAGCCTGGATTGTGCTTTTCATTTGGTACTCTCATTCTAATTTGTTATATGACCATGTAGCTAGTTGTAGACCCAAGATATGGCTTTGTTTGTCTTCAGATTCTGGAGTTTATACATGACTGTATCATGGGGTATAGCATGGAAAGCTTTTAGCCAGGTTGAGGAAGGCTTCATAAAAAGATAAACCTTCATTCAGTTTGGCAGTCCACACACAAAATATTTGAGGTTAAGTATACAGGACATACCGTTGATAAAACCATGCTGGATTACACCAAAAAAAGGAGGTTTCCTGTGTCTGTTTGTTCTGGGATTATTTTCTGCTTCTCCTGACACTATATTTGTTAATTGGTCTGTCTGTATGGGGGTCTGTGGAATGGCCATCCCTCTGGACTTGTTCTACAACAGCATGCTTTTAAATATCAGGGAAAGAGTCAGCTTTTAATGCTCTATTAAGGATATGCATAAGAGGGTATACTAGGCATTTTTTGTTTGCACAAATTACGCATGTTAGTACCTCTTCTGGTTCCAGTGAATTGTTTTTTCTGAACTTACCAAGGGTTAAGGTATCCATTTTGTATGCAGTTTCAGATAGGATCATGTTTCAGGGATGAAGACTGGGTAGGATTCCATATGTGGCCCAAATGTAGCTCCAATTCTATATGGTACTGTGTTAACTTTATTTCCTCTCTCTTATAATGATACTGTTTTGTTTTAACAAACTACATTTTTGTTTGCTTTCATTCATTTTTATAACTAATTGTAGTAGCTTTTATTATTTTCAGCCATCTTCACAGCAAGCTTTATGCTGACTGAAGTTTTGCCTTTTTTGATTATTTTAGTGAGTTCTTTTCGGATGGAGCTGACCTTAATCTACTGACACTGGGCTGGGCAAAGTTTTCCTGGTGCACTGTGCATTCCTCTGTTTTATTTTGTTTTAATAAAAATTGTTGAATTTATAACTCCAACATTTCTGTTTGTTGCAGAATTTTCCATCTGTATTCATTTCATCCCCATGAGGCATAAACATGAACAAATCATTAGTATGTTGCAGTGAGGCAATGCATGATCTCAGTTAACTGATGCAAGGTGTTTGTTCAGGGCACCATAATTAATGTTTGAAAGATCAACAGATATTTGCTTTGTTTGGTATATATATGAGGAATTTCATTAAATTGGGGTCTAAGTGAAAAGAGATTGGCGCAGTGTATTGTTTAGTGTACTTAATTGGGCATTTTCCAGGGCAAAATGCAACATTTTTCTCCCCCGTTGACAGTTCTGTAATTTATCTGAGGTTTTTACAATTTATGAAACTTAATGGTTTTTATAAAAGGTATATACATATGCTTAACCGCAAATATATTTGTGTGGGCTGCCACCCTGGACAAGGGTTTCATTTTTGCTTATGTTTTATTATAGTCAATTTCGGGATATTTAGATCACTGTGTAACAGGTATTTTACATTATGGGGATGATAATGAATTTATTAATGAAGTAGTCATATTCTTGAGATGAAAAGGAGGGGGAACAACAATGTTACAAAATTATGTTTTGTGGTATTTATTGTAACGTGGAAGTGGAGTACTTTATACCCACAGTTTTGTTTCTCTTCATAAGGCATGACAAGGGAGTTTGTTCACTAGAGCATTAGAAGAAGAGCTAATGCAAATCCCACTAATTGGTTCCTCTATGTATAACACCATAAGTACATGTCTCAGTGGTGAATGAACAGGTCTGCTTCCTCTCATCAAGGTTGGTTTTAAATAAAGCTAAGGAGTGACTTTGATGTGGAGTGGGAGTTTGTTCTCTGTGAGAGATTTCTGGCATGACAACTGAAGCCTGGTTGTGGATAATTTCATGTTCACAGCTTACACCTATAACTACACTTTTGAACAACTGCTTTATTAAAATACATGGTAGTACTTCCTTACTCAGTGAGATGGACTGAGTGAAATGGGTTGTAACTAAGTACTTGTGGAATTTAAGGTGGGTGTTAGAACCATGTCTCTTTAAGAGTACCTAAGTAACCTATCCCTCTAGACAGCTTAAGTTTAGGTTTATTAACACGCTTAATGCCTAAGCACAAGTACAAAGGCATTAGGAAAACAAAAGAGCAAGAAATAGTCAATGCACATAAACACAATAAGACAGAAGCACATAAGACAAGCTACAATATGTATAAGATAAAATACATCAATAAAATAAGGTGCATGGTAAAATGTGATGAATATTACAAAATATCAGTAACACCACAATGACAGCTGTTGAAGGAGGACATGAATTCAGTCACAGTTTGGACTATCTCTGCCATCTAGGTCACAGTGGGGGACTCTTTGACTCCTAAATAGAATGTTTCAGAGGTGATGTAAACAAAGGCCTGAAAGCCAGAAGACTCAAGCTGAATGAGTGGAAGTGATAGCATTAGCTGGATGGCCGAGCAAAGGGGAGAGGGTGGTTGATAACATGTGAGAAGGTCTCAAAGATAACGGGGGAACTCAGATCATGGGCTAGGTAAATCAGAGTAGGTATATGACAATAAGATGCAATAGTCTGGGAGCTATGGATACAGTGCATTGTAGGAATGTAGTTAAAAATACCATGGCATTTTCTATGGTGGGAAAATCTGCAGATGGAATAAGGTACTTGATGAGGGTGGTGCTGCTAAGCTGAAAACAGCAAAGTCTCATCTTTTAAAGATAGCTTGTTGTCAAAAACACCCAATTCACATATCTTTGACCAAATTCCAGTTTGTCACTGCTATAGATGATATTAGGGAGCAATAGTGGAGAACAAGAATCCCATGGCATGCAACTGGTTTCAAGGTATTATGCTTCAGGTAATTCATAGTCATCCAGTTATGAGTGCACTTCAAGTCCTCGGCTAGAGTGCAAATGTTAGGCACAGATTCCTGAGGAAGGAAGAGATAGAACTGTACAAGCTGGCAGGTAAGCTGCGTTGTATTTGAGCCTTGGTGTGAGTGGACCTCTGTGGACGGACTACCTTAATGTGGAGCAAGTTTTTTTTTCTTCATGGTATAACACTAAATGCCAGTTTAATTTGTGAACAATCATCTCATGGACTGGTTATATTATTGTGGTACATGAACTAGTTGGACTGCAATGGTGTTACTAAGAGCTGGGTTTACATTATTTATGCAAATGCATCAGTTTGATAAAACCCACAACGGGAAATTATATGACGTCATAGTGTTGCAGGCCGGTATGCAATCACAGTTTAATTATTTTTCCATTAACTGAACATATAGTGGTTTGGTGATGTGTCATAATTTGGAGATAGGATACCAGGGATGACTGCAGGAGATGGACACCATGCATTATGACGGTGAGAGGCAGCAGTTTTGGAATTTAGAGTACAAACTGAAAAAAACAACTGGCTACCCCCCTCCCCAAGTGACACCCTTCAACAACCGCATTAACCTGCATCACCAGTGGACTCCATGCTCAGCAGCAGAAAGTTGTACAACTGGTCCCCTAGTTACTTTTGAAACAGGACAGGCCTGCCCAGTATGAAGACACCTTGAACAGCTTTACATACCAGGCAACTTATCTTTGAATGTCGTCCACTGAGCCATCCAAAGGTTTTCAATGGCTGACACATTTATCCCAGAGATATACCAAACCTGAGGGGAACAAATGTAGGTCATCAAAGTCACATATACTTAAAAATCAACAAGTATTGATACTGTATGTACTGTACTACACTACATGTATGCAGGCATTCTAGGAAAAAACAGTCATGTTTATATTATCAGAAATGTTTTATTAACAAATAACTGAAACCTGACAAGTATTCAACCCATAAAGAAACTTAACATTAACAGAAAAAAATTACACATCTGTGTGAGAAGATTGACCACTGGAATAAAATCTAAATGGAGTGCATCTGCAATCTACTTCAGGAGGAACAACATTCTCCACAGACATGGTGCCAGTTCACTCTCCTACTTCTGTCTTTACTAGAATGTGTGGTCCTCTCTTCCTGGTTTATGGATAACACAGACTGTGAAAGCTGTGACTCAAGACAATTGAGGGTAAGCATTCTCCCTCCTCCATCATATATGGCACACTACATGTTGGTGATAACGCCTCTGGTTTAGGGAGTTACAGTGAGAAGAGGCCAGTGAATGTTTTCTGCATAGACTAATATTAACAGCAGACATGAACGTTAATGTTAAAAATGGAAAATGGTCACTAATGCTGCCGAGCCAGACATCTCTCTATCTCTCTCTGTTCCAGCCTGCCACACCGTTTCATGCCCACTACTCATGTTACAATGAAAGTGAATCATACCTTATTGCTCATACAGTGTTCAAACTGGCAGATGCATCTACAGTGTTAATTGTATGGGAGATACACAGCCAATAAGTGTTTTCTACACAGGCTTGCAATAGATCCTATATTGTCACCAATGAAATGATGACAGATATTAAGGCATGGGCCTGTGATGCAGACAGCATGTACAACATGCCTACATCATTCCTACTGTCAACACTCATGTGCATGCAGCAATAACATGGGCTCACATGTTCCATGCCACAAGGGTGTTCATGATCCCCAGCATTGTTACTGATCCAAACAATCACTCCTAGTGAGTGGGAACTGTAGAGCTACGATCCTAGCTAAACTAATTCCAAGGACATGAAACATGTCATTGCAACCATCAAACAACAGTGCATGACCAAAGTAGCTCTCATTCTTTATTTATTCATTTATTTATTTATTTTACATTTGTTGACCGGGCTAGTCTAATTGGATATATGTCCATTTTCAATAGAGGCCCGAGGAGAAAAGCTCCGAGAAAAGAAACATTTTATACAAAATGAAGAAAGATACCTATACATTCAAAATACAATTAGTTAACTATACAATCGTGTACAGTTGATTTTCAGCAGCACTAAGCAAATAGGGTAAATGTTAGATGTTTATGAAGTTGCTAAATGTAAACTAACCTAATAGACTGTAAAGGATGTAGAGAATAAGCTTGTACATCTACGCAACTCTGCCCTGATCTTCACCTTTCATTTCAGAAATGTTTCAGTTTGTCTGATCAGAAAGTTATAGAATCATAGGAAGTTACTAGGGAATTGGCCCTGAGGCCCTTATAAGCCTAGCCAAGAGTTTAACCCATGTTTAGACAAATTATCACCAGATGCCCCTATCCAGCAGGGGCACAGGTGGAATCCCAGGGATGTGTTTTCTATTTCCCATCCAGTTATCCAGGCTGCACTTAAAAAGAGGTAAAGAGGTGCTCTGCTTGACATGGAGAGGAAGTCTATTCCACAGATGGGGGAGTCTCTGGGACACAAATCTGTCCAGCCAACAATTCCTATTGATGTCACAGATCAGGTTGAGACCATGCGTGTGGGTTACTCAAGTGGAGCTTGACTTGTGGATATGCAGCAGTCCCACCAAGGCGGGGTCCGAGATCGCCTTGTACGCCAGACAGAGGTCACCTCTCAGGAGTCTATATGAAACTGAGTAGAGGGATAGGGCTTTTAGCCTATCTGTCTATGGTAGATTTTTGAGGTCCTGGATTCTCCCGGTGAGGAAACTCTGTGGTCTCTCCAGCTGCTGCATGTGCTTTTGTGAGGTACATGCCAAATGGGGCATTGTACACAATAATGGGCCTTATAAGGGAAGAATACAGGGATGTTATGACCTCCTTGTCCCTGGATGAGATACCCTTACTTATGTGGTAGACCATGTAGAAAGCTTTCCATACAACGGAAGCAACATGATGGTCAAAAGTCAGATTGCTATCAATCTGGGTGCCCAAATCCCTGACGACTGATTGCATGCTTAGGACATTGTTATTAATGTGATAATTTGTGGGGATGTCCATCTCCCCAAAGGGGAAGGCAATGCATTTTTTTGTATTCAGCTTGAGGCCATGTTTCTGGCGCCAGTCATTTGTTTGGGTGAGACCCTCTTGGAGGATGTCCATGTCACTAGGGAAATTGTCATCTGCAAACTTAGTCAGCCAAAGCCCATTGGTTTTGGCCTGCACCTCAGAAAATTATATTCCAAATAACAAAGGCCCCAAGACCAAAGCCTGGCCACTCAATACGGGTATACTGCTTGAGGTGGCTTCCCCTATTTTGACTAGGTCGGTTCTATCAGTGTGCCAGTTAGCTACCCATCTGGTGATATATGGATTGATGCCTAGTTGAGAGAGTTTATCTATTATGCCTGAGAGGGGAATAGTTTTGAAGGTGTGCACAGTCTTCCCCTCATCCATGGCTTTGGTGACTTTCTAAAAAAAAGTCAATCAAATTTAACAGACATGACCTCCCCTTGATGAAGCCAAACTGTGTGGGATTGAGTGTTTGGAGGTTGCCAATGTCCTTGTTAATGAGGTCCATGATAATCCGTTCCATGGCCTTGCAGATCAGGCTAGTTAGGCTTATGGGTCTAAAATTTCCCAGATCAGTGGACATTCCACCTTTGTGTAAAGGAATGACAGTGGCTGTCCTCCACTCTGCTGGGACTAAGACAGTACTCAGGCTTTGGCTTGAATAGGGCCCATAATGGTGCTTCAAGTTCCTGCCTGAGTTCATGTAGGATGCAGCCTGGGATGTTATCAGGTCCCATGGAGGCTGTATTTTTTACCTTTGAGAAAGCAGTGATGACCTGATCCCTAGATATAAGGGGAAGTGGGCAGGTAGTAGGAGTGTTCTGATTTACTGATGGGGGGGAACAGAGGGGTAAAATTATCACTGAATCTGTCAGCCAGCAAGTTTGCTATATCTACGGCATTTGTATATATAGTGTCCTTGACCACCAGTTCTGAACAGATCTGGATGCTACCTTTGAAATTACGGACCTATGTGAAGAAGGCCTTATGATTGTCTCTAGTAGATGTGGTCAATTGTGACTCGAAGTTTGCTTTGCAGGATTTCACTAGTGCACTTATTTAGTTGTTTAGGCTAGGTAGAGATTGTTTCCAATTGGGAGCCTCCTCCTTCTTGGTTCTGGATGGCAATGTTTTCCTTTTGTTATATAGTTTATTTATTGCAGATGTCCACCAGACAGGCTTACTCTTCCTATGATTTAGTCCTGTCAAGTATTCCTGATTCCATGAATCTATATAAATGTTCATATAGCAATTTGGTATAGTTTGGATACTGGTGCCAGTTCTTAGAGAGGATGAGGGGGGCTGTGAAGCTGTTTATACCATCCCTCAGGAGGCTGTAATCAGCTTTAGAGAAGTTTTTTTGCTTGACCCTAGCTAGAGGGTGGTTGGGGGAGATGGTGACTTTGAATGTGACCACTTTATGGTCAGATCTTACAAGGGAGGATGATAATGCAGGGATGCTGCAGTGGTTACTCATATTGGTTAATACCAAGTCCAAGATATTATCACCTCCTGTGGGGGTACTAACTAGTTGTTCCAAAGCATTTGCATTGACAAAATCAAGGAATCTCTGAGCATTTGTGTTCTGGCATTAGTAGTTCTTCCAGTGTATGTTTGGGTAGTTAAAGTCACCCAGGATCAGGGTAAAGGGCTGAATCTTGATAGATTCAAAGAGGTCCAGATAGGCAAATTGAGCATCTTGAGTCAAATTTGGGGACCAGTAGTTAGCTATGATTTGTACAGAGGTCTTGTTAATGGTTAAGTTCACCTGGAGTGTCTCCTGTGCGACATACTGTTTGACCAGCCTGGTGGTGTGTATGTCTTTAATATATTCAGAAACACCACATTTTTTGGCTTTACTACCCGCAGTTTGGGGTCTGAATGTATGATAGAATGAGTAACCAGGTATGGCTGGGGTGCTGTCTGCAGCTCTGAACCAGGGTTCTGTGACTGCGCAGATGTCAGCATTTTCCAGGGTTATCATAGCAAAAGTCATCATAACAAGTTAAACAAGTACAAGAGGGATTCATCAAGGGCATGTTTGCTATTTACCTGTATGGCTATGGATGCTTAATAAATAGTTGCAAATGTGCCCTTGTTGAACCGCTCCTGCAAGTGTCTAGCATGACCATTGCTAAGGGGTATGTCCCCAAAGAACAGCTGTTATAATAATCACAAAGGGGCTCTTACAGTAGAGCTATGTAGAGCTATGATCCTAGCTAAACTAATTTGCAAGGACATGAAACACATTATCTCTGGCTTTATAAGCTATGATATTCAAAACTGCATACAACTGGAACCACAACAGTTTGGCTTTGTCAGAGGTAAGTCAGGTCAATTTAATTTAGTAAATTTATTTGACATGGTCACAGAAGCAGTAGATAGTGCCATTCAGTCCATACAGCATATTTGGATCTGGCAAAGGCCTTTGCCACTATACCATAACCTGGCACTGCAAATAAGTTCAAAGATCTTAAGGTAGATGTCTCTGTGGTCAGATGAATTACAGACTGGAAGAATGATACAGTAGCACATGCCACTTCAGAAAGCAAGATAACTCACAGAGTACCCTAAGGATCAAGGGAGAAATCACTTGTTTTTGGCATATACTTATCTGCCTTCATACTGTAAACCCAGGCCTATGACTAAAGTTTTCTGAAGACTATAAACTGGGTGTTATTGTCTGTAACCCTCCAAATGCAAACTCCCCATGACAGCAGCTAACCCACGCTAATTGTAGATGTACATGAAAGGGACTTAAACTTAATTCTAAAAAAAGCAGTATTGCCATATTCAGTAATTACTTCTCATCCACTTCTTATAGTCATCACTCCACTTCAAACATTCACTGTAGTTAGAGACCTTAGTACACAGGTTAAAAACTCCTTCCCTTTTGACTATCATGTTGCAGAAGTAGTCAGAAAGCCATTCTATGTACACAAACTAAATGCTAAAGGCATCTAACCCAGGTCAAAAAAAGATAACATCCCATTGTACTCAGCAATTATTAGACCAATTATAATGTATAATTCCTCCTTAGGCATTTACATAGCCAAGCATATCCTGCAATTAGACATGCAACAAAGGTTTTTAACCACAACAGCCTAGGCATGAGCCTATATACCTATGAATCTCTAGCACAGCAATTTTGGGGGGGGACTTAAGGTATGTGTTTGACTGTGACAAATTGAATGGCTTCAATTTTTTGTCATTTATTTTTTGGATCAGTTAACGCTAACTCTTCTCACCATCTCCACCAGTTTCATTCTCCTGGAGGCCATGACATAGTAGGGTGTACCACAGACATTTCCATTCATACCTCTCAACCTCTTAAAGCAAGAAATCTGGACAAAGCCATAATCAGAAGTGGGACAAAGGCCCAAAAATAGGGACAATTTTTAAATATTGCTCTTATAAGCTTAGAAAGTTGATAGAATAACAGGTTTTGCATTAGCATACATTTTCTGAAGGATATGAAGTCTGAAACTCAAACGTCTGTCATTATTTTCTAATTTCAGTCTTTAATGATTTACTACTAATTTGCCAGAAAAACACAGTTTTTGAAAACTGGTCCAAAAATATGAGGCCAAAATTTGGACTTTCTGGGAAAATCTGTACAGTTGAGAGATATGCTTCCATTCACCAACTGAGTTTTGCCTGTCCAGATAGGAAGACCTACTATGCCATTACATTATGACCTGGAAGCAGATTGGAGGTGCTCCAGTCATCTTACTATAGCCAGCTGGGTATTTCTATTAGTCTTACTCTTCTCAATCATGCTGGACTTATATCAAAATATGGATGTATGATGACAAATAAGAGAGCTTCACTACCTACATGGAAGTGTGCAGCCTCGTCTGCCCCACCTCCCCACCCCCATATATTACAATGTGACAGCTGCATCTTGTCACGGCTGTTTTATGCCAATCAAAGTTTGTACTCAGGGTGCTCACTCCCAGCACTTATCTTCACCCTCTCCTCTGGAAGAAGCAAGCAAACCTTTTCACATCTTTCCTCTTCGCCTGTCTGATTCATCTAGTGTCAGGCTGCTAAGTGAACCCAAGCAGTTTGGGTTACAGTAGCACTTCATCCTTCTGTACCGTGTTCTCAACCAGTGCTTTTGGTATTGAACATTTAACCTAAGGAGAAGAACTAGGATGGAGTGCCTTGAGGTAGTTTTGTAGAGTCACAGTCATGTGAGAGCAGGATCACTCAGAGAATAAAATAACTATGTTATCAGCACAAAATCTTGCTAGAATGTCGGTGATGGTGATCCTGAAAGTGCTAATTAAAATAATGAAAAGAAGGGATCCAAAGCCAGAGCACTAAGGTACTCTACTTCAAATCCACTGAGGATGAGACAGGAAATATCTTACTCTGACTCTAAAACATTGCTGACTCAGGTTAGTATATATCCATAGAAGACGTTTGGGTGACAACTGATAATTATACTTTGTTAGTACTAGTATCAACAGGAGATGCTGCAATGAATCAAAGTGTTGGTCAGATCTATAAAATGTTCCACTGAGTTTGGGACTGAGGATTCCAATCTTCATTTTACGGTCCATAATACAGGGCATTTAACAGAGCCTGACTATTCTCAGGTTTTGGATGTTATTATAAATATCTTGGTGACAGGACCCCAGATTGTGGCCACACTCCAAATGGATGAAAATAGAGTCACAATATGCTCAGTCTAGACAGGTGATATTGAAATTATGGCAAAGAAGCCTGAACCACAGATAACTGTGCACTTGGGGTCCTCAAGAGGGATATTGGGGATTGGCATAATGGTTAAGGTACTTATCATACAGACATGAGGTGCAGGGTTGTATTCTCATGAAAGGAAATTGACTAGGCTTAAAATGGTCTTCAAGGACAGCTAGCCTACTACCTACTTAGGGTTGGCAGCTGGTATAATGTTTATAGTGTTTATCTCATAAACACAAGGTACAGGGTTTAATTCTCACCTTTGGAAGGAAAGTTAACTAGGCTTAAAGTAGCCGATAGAGGCAGCTAGCCTAGTAATTACCTGTCGTGCAATATTTAGTGGGGGTTAGTATAATGATTAAGGTGTTTACCTAGGAGTCACAAAGTATAGAGTTTGATTCTCACCTTTGAAAGGGAAAATGGCTAGGCTTAAAATGGCCTACAAGGGAAGCTGGCCAAGTACTAATCTACAAATCTGTGAATTTATGAATCAGGAAATGAATGATGGCACAGCTGCAGAGGCTGTTTCTGAGCACTGTGGGAACACATGGGATTAAGAACACTACCTATTCAAGTATAATCTTGCATTCCTGCCCAGGTCTGTCCCTTCCCTATACTACATAAATAGAGAAATCAAGGTGATAAATTGCAAAATTGGAAGAAGCATCTTCCAAGCCTAGACTATCGAGATTGCTTCCATGCATACCACCTTCAAGATATTTGTCCTTATGTGCAACATGCACAAAGGAACTCAGCAGTGCCATTGTGAGTTTATGCACTTAGGATGACTCTCACGGTCCACACAATCTATATTAACTGCACCATCAACAGGTTTACTATCAAAATGTAGAAGTGCAGTCAGGAGAACACAGGAATGATGAATGTGTGCTGGCTGATTCCCGTATGCTGACTTGCAATTCTACTAATGTCCTTTAGCGAATGCCACTGTGCATTCACTCATATAAGGTTGACGTTACGAATAGAGATCACAGTACAGTGCAGATTGAGAAATGTACCCTTTTCCTCACTGTAGTGTGATCTTGTATTTGGAATATATAATTTGCAGGGGATGTGGAGGGTGCCCCCTGCAAAAATGTGAATTAAAGTGATGTGCTGTACTGAACTGCATATGCTCGTACTGCTGTTAAGCAGGCAAGTAAGTGTCAGCAGGTAAACCTTTGGAAAAGTCAAAGCCGTTAGTTTGATCATTTCAAATTGATGTGTTTTCAACATGTTTACCTAATTACTATTCAAGAATTATGAATTTCTTTCAATGTTTGTGTACAAAATGTGTTTTGCTGTTCATGATTTTGATAGTAAACCCCCTCAACATTGTGTCATGAAACATTAATGCTGTCAGACATGGCTAAGGTATGCACAGATGGGCAGGATCTCAGGTTAATGGGGCACATGCATCTGCAGATGCTGGGTAAAGAAGACACACTGGCTGCATCTTTGAATTTAATGCCTTTCATCTTATAGAATGGTTGGGCTTGTGTGTCTCTCTCTCTCTATTCATATCACCAAAAACCTACACCCCACTCCCAGAGTGAGACACCATGCAGTGTAAGACAGCTACACTTCTCATCTGCCATAGGCCAAACAAGAGGATCCCATGGTAGGGGATTTCCATCCCTTGAGATGATTTCACAGTGAGATACCTCATTGTGGTACACCCACAAAACAATACAGGGCATAAACCAAAGAACACCATGTGTATCACCTTAAAAAACACATTAGGGAATTTCTCAAAGAACACCCTATAAAAACTCTCTGGGACACATTGGGACACAGCTCATTTGACAGCATTTGGAAAATCATATAGCACCAGTGGGCACCCGCCCATGGAAGCACCAGACAAGAATGACAAACTGTATCCTGTTCTGCCCAGTGTGTGTGTGTGTGTGTGTGTGTGTGTGTGTGTGTGTGTGTGTGTGTGTGTGTGTGTGTGTGTGTTCTGTTCCCTTCATAGTCTGAGTGTGGTCTCTGCCATTGTTTGATGTGTCCCTCTTTCACCTGTGCAAGTGATGGGTTGGCATACATGACACACTTCTCTTTGTCCTGCTGTGCAGTGCTCTGTGATGCACAGCTTGTGCAGTGTGTACAGATAATGTAGTCTACCATGAAGCATGTAATGGTTTTAGCATAGTCACTACTATAATGCTTCTATTACTATTACATTGCTCTATTTGGCTCTACTGCTTATGTCTTTTACATACATACATGTAAATGGTTGAATGGGTTCATTTCATAACACCAAATGCACAAAACACTAACGCAGAAAAATTCAACCTGAAAACGTCAATCCTCAAAAGACCAAAACTAACAAGAAACAAAAACTATGCTCTATGCAGGAGGGCAAGCATCCCTGCATCATCACAGCCCCTGCTAATTAGATATACCAAGTCCGAGATCACACTCCAGAGGGGAAAGGGCAACACAGCTGTTCCTCACTCTACATTGGTCTTGGGCAACTGCTAAGAAATGTGTTCAAAAAATATGTGGCTTGACCATTTCAGGTCAATGTTTAGTGTGTCTGTCTCTGTTTTGTGCATCCATTGTTATGAATGGAACCCAGTTTAACACAGGGAACATTGTTGCTTAACATCTTTTACACTAGGTCATAAAGTTTATCTCCCACAAAGCTAGCCAGAGCATTTCTAAATAAATCCACAAAATCTAAAACTAATTAAATTTCTCTAAAACAAAGCAATCTAATAAGAGTTTTTTTCTCTGCTTTAAAACTCTGAATAAACTTTTCCTTAAAGCACCTGTAAATCAGGGAGAATGATGCCATTATTTTAGTTTCATATATTGTTAAATATACACACACACACACACACTCACACACACACACACACACACACACACACACACACACACACACACACACACACATATACCTGCTTTCACTTTTTCCTTGACTTGCTGCTGTTGTGAGACTACTTCGGTATTCTACATTTTTGGTTTGCAATTTTGTCATTTTGTTTTCCTTTACTCTTATTTATCACAATTGTTTTACCTGAAATGTGTTTTGTTTTGCATTTGCTGTTTTTATATTTGTTTTTATCTTGGCATTTTTAAAGGGGCAAGTTAGGAAATATTTGCTTTCTGTTCTTTACACTGACTGTAAAGACACAAAAGCTTAGTGATCTGTGAATGGAGCTGAAGAGTAGCATTTATTATTTAAAGTTGCAATAAAATAAAATGATTTTAATTTTTTGAAGCTGCCACTGGTCTGCTGCTCTTATGAGACTACTGTACAAACTTTACATTTAAAATCTGCAATTTGTTTTTTTTTTCTCTTCTCTGTTATAAGACTATGGCAATGTCATCTGCCGGGGGGGGGGGGGGGGGCTGAGAAGCAATATTTCTTGTTTAAGGTTTGCAGAAAAGGAAATGGTTTAATCTTTTTGAGTGCCACTGACCTGCTGCTGATGTAAGGGCAAGTTTTTCACCCAGCTTTTTTCTGTTGTGCTGTTAAACACAGTGGCTCTTGACAGTCCCACCCCTTTTGTACCTTTGACTTTGGTAGCCCCGCCCAGACTCATCTTGTCTGCTCATACTATTGAGCACTAGAAGTTTAAATTAGAAAAGCCCTATTTTTAGACTTTTAAAACTTCATTTACTTTTTCTTTCATATATTCCCACAGTTTAGTACACACTCAATATGAAGAGTATTCATCCATCTTGTTCCATCCCAAACATCAGTCACTGGTGGTCTACTAACCACATCTCAGGACTCAGCTCCTGGTGACAGAAGCACAGGGGCATTATTTTCTACCCTTCTGAGAGGCTATTAATCTGCTTCTTATGAACCAGGTTGTGATTAGCACGGTTTTCTTCCTGGTGAGAGAAAGAGCATGGATACACTGATTCCTGACTATCTCTGATTGGGCAACATGTATGGGTCTTCCTTGACTTATCTGGTTTTGGAACATTGTGTAGCTTATCTCTTTTGCACTGACCTTCTGTGCATGCTATCTTGGACATCTACCAGGAGAAGGCTGTAAAAAGCCTACAGACCCTTACTGCATTTTAAACAAGACTGCTGATTACCAAAGATCTTGTCACCCACTTTTTAAGAACCAGCTTGGGAGAAGTGCTACTATTTTGATTCTGATAAGAGAAGGAACAAAGGGACATTGATTCCTAGCTAAACCTAGCAGTGGAGAGGCCAGCACTAGTAGCAGCTAGGTAGTAACCAATAGAGTAATCACTGGGTAACCCAAAGAGTTGCTAAATTATTGATCTTCTGCTGAAATTAGTTTACTGGTTCCTTCTGATGGCAGAAGAAGGTCCCTAAACTAGTTGTGGGCATTCCTTGCTACAGAAGCTAATTTCAAGTGTCTTGCTATTGACTGGTGTTCTCTACTGAGCTTTTTATTACTTATTTTCTGTATTTTATATAAGGCAGTTTAGTAAAGCACTGCCCACTACACTGTATATATGAGGAATTTGAGCCTTAATGTTCTCTATACGGCCTTTCAATTTGAGTTGTACTTTAAAGAGTCATTGGTTGCACAAGCAGGCTCTGGTTTCCACTAAGTGGGACATTTCTCTTTATGTATATACTTAGACTGTTTGTTTTAAACAGGTAGCACCGTCATTAAATCAGCTCCAAACCTAATCTATGCAACTACCTCTACTGCCTATATTAGTAAGCATCTGTAGCTATGAATTTGAACTTTCCAATCATGTCTGTAGCCAATGTTGTTGAAACTGCCTTCTGGAGACAATATAGCAATTGTCACAGTTTAATGACAAGCACCTACAACTTAAATCAGTGGGCACAGTGTGTGAGACATGTAATTATACAATGTTATTGGATGCAAATCTGTCACATAAAGCCACAGCAAATAACAAGCAGCTTGTTAGTAACACACAACACCACACTAAACAAAGCACACAAGCTCAGATCAAACACATACACCTTCATATGCTGAGGATCTTAAAAGTAACCTACCTAAACTACAAAGGTCTCCTAAACCTAATGTAAGAGAAAAAGTAGTACACTCAACAACCTCACAAACACACATCTCAAGCGAAACCATACATCTAACAGTCACAGTAACTCATTTCAAAACCCCTTAAGGCAAACCTCCACACAATCCAATATCCTAGTCATAGGAAAGGCTATCTATGGTGAGTCACAGCAATGTACCACTCACCAGGCTGCACAGGTAGAGGGTCACAGTCAGCTGCGTATCAGGCACCAGGATTTGCCACATTATGTAAGTAATCAAATACACATATGATACAGTTATAGCACACATGGGTGCAAATGATGTAAGATGTACATCCTAGGACTTTATAAAGAGAGAGACATGATGGAGTTATTGGCATAGGTGTCTGAAACAGGTATGAACTTAGCCTTGAGCAGCATTCTTCTATCATAAAGAATGATGATGGCACAATATGAAGAAAAGATTATTGTTTTCATCAGTTGGCTTAGCTTCTGATGTCATTCAAAGGGGGTACAATGTATTTTAACCTGGGAGGAAATAGTCAACAGTCATAACTGCTTTTCTAGGAGTAACCTACACCCCTGCCAAGGCTTTCGTATATTGGTTAAATCCTTATCCACCTCTATAGCGCCTTTTCTCATCAACATCCATCTTCTAAATCTTCCATCATAACAAAACAGAATGCAAATAACATTAAAGTATTGCTGCTCAATGGTAAGCACTTTAAAAAGCTCTACTCCTAAAAAGCATTTCTTACTCTGGAAAACATTGATATATGCATCATCACAGAGACTTGGTTCAAGACAAAGCACTCCATCAGTGCACACTTTCAATATCTATCACACATTCAGATCCATCGCATTAGACAAAGGCACAAAAGGTAGAGATATCTCTGTATTCTTAAAAAACATTTCACCTCCAGACTTATTAAACACAAAAATGATCTGAAACTCTTCTACATCTAACTTACTAGTAAAAAAACCCTTACAATACCATTGATAACTTCCGGACCTCCCTTTGATTCCCTCAGCCGATACCTCCTACCTAACTAGTATGTATAAAGCCAAACACCATTCTCCTAAGAGACTTTAACTACCCTTCATAAATAGCAAGTCTTATAAATCTTCAAACATGTATACTGAATCAATGGGTGAAGGCAAATCAGTACATACTGCACATTTAGACCTTACACTGGTGTTCCACACCATCCCATACTCCGGTATCGTGGATAAACTTTCTGAGCTAAATTTAAATTCCTAACTCATTGGATAGCAAATTGGCTCACAAAACAGAACTCAGGAAATAAAGGCAAGAAACTCTACCTCCTCCTCCAAAAGACCTATTACTAGCAATGTGCTCCTAAGATTAAGTCCTTGGGCCACTCCTGTTTGGCATTTGTGTCTCAGAGGTCAAAGTAGATGACTGCAAACTTAGTGTCATCACAGACTCTTCAGAAGACACTATGATCCTCCAAGACAGCCTGTCCCAAGCAAATGGCTGGTTTCAAAACCATGGACGAAACTTGAACTCCAAGAGCTCTGTAATAGCATACTTCCACATGCAAAAAGTCCCTTGCAGCTATCACATTGACAACACACCACTGAAAACCGATCCCATTTCCATAGTCTGGGATCTTGGGTCCTATATCAACAATGATCTGTCCTGTGATCACCATGTATCCACTGCTGTAAGGAAGTCCCTTTTCATTGCCCAGCTATATCAAAAGGCATGGTGTCCAGGTGCAGGGATATAATAATTTCACTGTAGTTAGCAGTCATTAGGCCAATCATTGAGCATAATGCCCTTTCAGTATGTACTTGTCTAAACACTTGCCACAACTAGAAGCACCATAATGCATCCTTGCTGAGAAAATCAAGGGCTGAAATCATACAAACTATATGAGCCATCTCAAAGACGTGTTTTCTTCTTGGCATCATTTTAGCTACTGAGAAGTGACGTCTGACAACTGTATAGAACCTCAACAGACCCCTATATGTCAGACATATTACACACTCACAAGTCCAATGGTAGCATAATCACCCTCTCACGGGATCTCAATCTCTTTGCATCATAAACAGAGCATGTTGGAAGGATAAATATGTATCGGAGAGAATTCCACTTCTGTGGAATCTTTTTCCACTATTCATAAAGCAAACTACTTCTTTTACTCTGTTCAAACTTAATTTAAATGAATGGATGGCTAACCACAAATTCACCCCCAGTGTAGCAACCTTGTCTCTCATGAATATGGACAACATACAAATGTGATAACATATCCTTATTCTGCCTGTCCGGTTATTTGTACACAAAACATAAGGGCTAAAATCTGCCATGGGAATGTAAGGATGTACTTCTTAAAATCCTCACAGATCAATAGCCTAGTAAATACCTATAAACCTATATATTCATATATCACCAGTGATCGTTACTAAGTCAGTGCTGAATTAACCCATGAGAGCCAGGTGTGTGGGCCACATGGGCATTTCTAAGGAGCACCATTTATTAGTATCTGTCCATGTACTGTTTTTATTTAGTATGTGATGTTCTTTCTCTTTATACAGTCTTGCAACGATTCTTCACATTGCTGTTGTGCTCAATAGTTTCCTATTTGCTGCATCAGTTTGTAGCTGATCATTGTATCTGAGCCAAAAGTATTTGAAATATTTCTGAATCACAAAACATTTGCATTCATTATCATCCTGTTTAATGCATTGTATATCAAACAGATCTTACATATGCAATACTTGTCTTTGACCACTTAGTAGCCTGTGTATGTTCATAAACTACACAAATCAGACTTTGCAGGCTATTTCTAAAATGTATCCATTACAGATTTTAACAACATAAATAAGTCTGACCACAAAACAAAACTGCACTAATAGAAATTGATTTAATAGTAAAAGAAAACTTCGGACTCACCACGAAATAAGAAATAAAATCCACTTTAATAAACACATAAACAAACGGTAAGCGCTTTCGCGTATTCAAAGATACGCTTCCTCAGACCATAATTTCAAACCAAATGCTGTGAGCTTATATAGTAAGGCATCCACATAATTGAACTTAATCAAATAGTTAATTAAACAATTAAGCAGTCAAAAAACTGGTCTTTTAAAGAGATAGCTTACGAAATATTTGATTCCTAAATATAAAATGCAGTAACACATTATAAGAAAATAGAATCATTTTTAACTATTTAGGAACATTAAAGTGCATTTATGTATATTCTAAAATTCTACCTAATGTATAGACAATCATATATAAAGAGGTATAAAACGTGTAGATTTAGTTATGTACATACATATATATATATATATATATATATATATATATATATATATATATTTTTTATACATGTTTTTTACACATATATTTCTATATTATCTTATATTTACATTTATTTTTAGTTCGGTTATATATATAAAAGTAAGTTCATATTGGCTTTGACTATGTTGTATATATGTATTTATCAAATTGATTATTTATGTATAAGCTTAAAATATATTTAATCAGATAGATAGTTGTTTTTATAAATACTGACATTGTTTAGAGAGGAATTTTTACCATCACCCTATGAAGTTATATGACTATAGAATCTATTTGATATAGTATTTGTTTTTTATTGCCTTATTGAACTGACTTCAGTATCATCTAGTTAGATAGACATTTATTTATCTATCTATTTACTTTATTAGTTTGTTTATATGTATATACATTTTTTTCCTACATAGCAGTAATGAACAGGCACTAGATTTCATGTTATATTTATATTCACAGCATCATTTTTACATAAATCTACACATGTTTTATACCTCTTTATATATGATTGTCTATACATTAGGTAGAATTTTAAAATATACATAAATGCACTTTAATGTTCCTAAATAGTTAAAAATGATTCTATTTTCTTATAATATGTTACTGCATTTTATATTTAGGAATCAAATATTTCGTAAGCTATCTCTTTAAAAGACCAGTTTTTTGACTGCTTAATTGTTTAATTAACTATTTGATTAAGTTCAATTATGTGGATGCCTTACTATATAAGCTCACAGCATTTGGTTTGAAATTATGGTCTGAGGAAGCATATCTTTGAATACGCGAAAGCTCTTACCGTTTGTTTATTTGTTTATTAAAGTGGATTTTATTTCTTATTTCGTGGTGAGTCCGAAGTTTTCTTTTACTATTTATTGCCTTGCATTTACTGAGGACTCTCTAGCTGGTGTTGGATTTTCTTTTGGACAGAAATTGATTTAACTGTACCTGCAAAAAGGTACATCACTGTATTCCCTACACTGCTAAGTTAAATGTTTAAAAGAAAATCTCACCCTTTCATAAACAGTGGTACTTGGACTAAAATGAGATATAAAGGTTAATATTTGAAAAAGATCCACACACCATCTGCAGATAGCAAAAATCCACCCAAGCAAATAGATATGTATACATTTCAGAAGGTTGCAGCAGATGTATTAAGTGGCTATACTGTGGTAGAATCCACATGTGTATGATAGACCCATATGCTAGATATTACTAAGTAATTCCCTAAACCTTAGAAGGGAAGAAACATAAAAATGTACTCTCAGATAAGTACATTATTCCAAAAAGTTATGACATTTATTTTTTTAAATAATGTGACTGCTTAACACCAGTAACTGTAGCCCAGGTGTGTGTGTAATGCAGGCTTTTCCATGGTTAGCTTTGTTTGATCATTAGAAATCATGCTAGCAGTGGGTAAACCTGTATATGCTATCTAAACTGTGAATCACTGTTAAAAATAGACAAATTTCAGAGTGTCTGAACATCTAATTAATATTTGGGGAAAGTAAAAACTAATGCTTTATTAAAATGTAGAATTTGGCACTTGTTTGCTAAATCTTCATTAGTAAATAAAGACTTTTCCTGTGGCATCAGCAGTTAACACAATGTTCTCTATATTGTGAAAGGCAGGTGTTTGAATCCAGCAATGACTAGCTAGTATGAGTGTGTGTATCTACAGTGATGGATTGGCTTATCCTATAAATTTGCTGTATACATTTCCACTTTGGAGAAACATTTGCAAAGGGAGAAAGCCTGACAATCAAGCTGGGGTTTGGCATAATGGCTAAGATGTTTACCTCTCAGACACAAAGAACAGGGTTTAATTCTTGCCTGTAGATTGAATAAAACAACCAGATCGTTATGTAAATCCTTTCCTAATGGCTTAACTTTCAACAGTGATTTACATAAAGATCTGGTTGTTTTATTCAATCGCCAGGGATGTGAATTGTTACAATTGCTGGTTAATGACAATGAGAAAAAATTTCTTGTTTTACAAGATGTTGTGAACAAATTAGATACTAGTATTGAGAATGATGTTAATTTTTCTAACAAGCTCAATGAATACAATACTATTTTTGTAAAAATTAACAAGGTTATGGACAAAATTAAAGAAAAGAAGAATAAGAAATTAAGGGATGCTAAAGATTACGAAAGTGGTGTAGCTTATCCCTTAAGTGTAAATGGTCATGTCAACAATGGCACCACTAACTCTAACAACAATAATGATGTCTTTATTGACGAGGGTATGGTTGAATCTGAGTATCAAGGTGACAATAAACCCAGTCCTATCCCTTTAGGCCCACCCCTGAGAAGGTCAGAGAGAATTCGGCAGCAAAATCGCCAGTTCAGGAGGCCTTCGAACATGCTATACCAGGGTGAACAACATTCTCATCCCCCACAGTACCAACAAGGGGGTGGGAGAGGGAGGGGGAGATGGGAGAACTGGCACTGAATACCAGTTTGTTACCTGATAGTACGAATGGCAAAGTGGAAATCATTGAAAATGACCATCTTGACTTCTAAATTTACAATTTGAGCAGTACCCTGGTTACTAAAGAATGGGCCAACCTCTTTCAGAAGGGCCTTAATTTTGTGCCTTTGAGGAAATTTAATTTAGAAAAAACATTGCTTGACGTAATGCTGTTTACCAGTAAATTGAATTTTAATGTGACTCTGGGTGACGGCAATCAGGTACACAATACTGCTAAGACATGTAGAAAAGCCAGTGTAGCAAATCCCCCTTTATGTCCTTCAATTCAGCTGTTTCAAAGTATATGCTCGAATGACATCAGAGACCTCGCTAGGAAAAAATCTTGCACCATGCCACATAACCTTACTCATAAGGAAACCTCCTTACTTAATAGTATATCAAACAACAAAACCATCCGGGTCATGAAACCGGACAAGGGAGGAAGATTAGTGGTTATGGACCAAGAGAGATACTCTGACAGTATGTTAAGTCACTTATTGGGGGAAGGGTACCAGCAGGTTTCCTGGAATGAACTCAATATTGCATACAGTCGTTGATATGGTCCTCATGGATTTACTTTTGAACAACCAAATTTCAGAAGTAGAATTCAACTACTGTACGCAAAAGCACCTGAGAATTCCCACTATTTTTGGGATCCCTAAGATCCACAAGAATATCTCACACCCACCCTTAAGACCAATTGTTCATGCAAAAGGATCTAAGACTCTCCCAATAGCTAAGTTCTTAGACATATAGTTAAAGAACTGCTTAAGTTCTTTTTCACATATCATCAGGGACTCCTGGGATTCTCTCAAAAAAATAAAACAGGAATACTTTGGCAATGACATTATTTTTTCCACTATAGACGTTAAGGATTTATTTAATGTAATACCTCACACAGAAGGAGTGGATATGTTTTATGATTTTTTTATATCAGCATACCAGTTTTTCACATACCAAAATTTTGACTCTGAGAACTTTGATGGAACTTGTTTTGGAGAATAGTTTTGTAATCTATGAGGGTCAATTATTCAAACAGAGTACAGGTGTGGCTATGGGTGCAGCCTGTGCCCCAGTTTTTGCGAACATAGTCCTGACTCAGTGGGAACTTTCCATAGTTTGTCCATCTACAGGGATGTCATGGTTTAAGTTTTATGGACGTTACCTTGATAACATCCTGATTTTATGGAAAGATAACCACGACCAGTTGGATGAATTTTTTTTGTTCCTCAATTCTAGCACTACATTTCTGGAATTCAATATGGAAACTCAGATTGATTCCATCAGTTACCTGGACATCAGGATTAGCAAGGATTATACCTCTGCACAATTTTATTCTACCATAAATCAAAAACCAACCTATTCGAACTCCCTTCTTCATTATGTGAGCGGGCATCCTGTACATCAGAAACGCTCCCTGGTTAAGGGGCAGGGAGTGAGGTTGGCTCGCATGACTAGCAGGATCATTGATTTTTATGCAGAAAGGGAAGTTTTATTGAATATGTTGGTACAAAGAGGTTATCCTGGGCAATTTGTGTTACCTCTTCTTGATGAAATGACTAGGAAGAGACTTGAGGGACATTTTTATCCCTTACTAGGGATTGACATCTCCAGATTGTGTGCTCCTTTGGAGAACAGGGATTCATCCTCTGGTCGTTATCACCATGGTTTTATATTAACATACACCCCTCAGTTCCCACTGATTCGGTACATTGTCTACAAGAACTGGTTTATTTTGGCAGGAGACAATGCCATAAGAGAGAGAGTAGGGGAAGCCCCTGTGGTAGTGTACAGAAAGGACACCAGGGTTAAAAATATCTTAGAGAGGAGGAAAGGTTTTGGAAGGTGACTGTTTTTCTTAACGAATATGGATGGGTAAAATTTCAGTATAAGTACAACTGTAGCAGTAAGAATGTCATATATGCTGGTATTTGTCAGAAGTGTGCCTGTTTTTATATAGGCAAGACCAAAAATGCCTTTAGTACACGTATTTACCAGCATTTATATGACATTAGGAAAATTAATTATCTAATTGTTGATTTTTTATTCAATTGTTCACTTTATGATTTTTTGTCATAATACTAAGTTTAAAGTACATGTTGAATCATGTTTTATAGTTAGTTTGTTTTTATCTTGCATGTATAATTGTGGAGCAAACAGGGAGTCTGTACCTTTAAATGCCTATGGTGTTTGTTACAAATTGGTTTGCAATGTGTTTGTAATGAGTATTTAAGGAGTGGGGTGGAGGCACTCTGTTTTTTCTGAAGAAGTCAACTGTAATCTGTGACGAAAGCGCTTAAGAATAAATGTTATCCTTGTTTCTTGTAACACCAGCCTGCTTTGTGATATATTCAATTAGCATTTAGTAAGGTATCAGAGAATTTCACAATACAGTTGCTTGTTAAAGAAGTGTATTGAAAAATATAAACATAAAATAATTTCCTGAATAGTATTGAAATGTTCACAGAAAAATGCATTTTCCTTTTCTCATGAGAAAAAATAAAACAAAGAAAATCAACAACACTGTGTCTGCTTTCTAATTACAGAGAAATCAGTGAGGCCTGCACTGACGCTTACAAGCCTGTCAGACTAGTACAGCTTCTCCAGTGTTGAATATGCCATGCTCATTATTAATCCATTTTTGGCACTAATATTGTTTCTAAATTACAGCTCCATGCAATTTAATGATGATGATTGTCTTTCTGACTTTAATGTACTGTCAGTGGTAATCAGAAATTTTTATTTTGCCAGCAATAACATTATCATTACTAGAAGTCCCAATAATAGAGTCCACATCCAGGAAGAAACATGAGTTGCAAAGGTGGTAGAGAAATAAAGATGGACGTTAGTCTGACTTTGTAAAAATACAATTAAATATGTAACATATATTATGTAGTAATCATTCCCAGTCCAAAAAGAGTGCATTTTAAAAAACATGTATCACTAATACAGTGCAGGCAAATATCATGACTCCAGCCATCCACAGAATTTACCAAGTAGTAAAAAAACTGTTGGCATAAGTTTATTTTTTGGTTTATAACTTGCACATCTGAGCATTAAAATCGTAGCACTGATACAATACATAAAGTGGTGCTTCTTTTCACACATGCATTGAATGCCTGCCTACAAAAATAAACATTATCAGCTGATTGTCTGTCATCATACAGACGGATAGACTTTTTATCAGTGCTGAAGTAGATGCAAAGCATAGTTTTACTACCATAAAAATCAGTCGTTTGCTGGCTAGTCTGTAAACAAACATGTATGATTGGCTCACACCGCATGCTGAAGTGTGTTGTATGTTCTGGGATACATTACTGAGTCCTGGTGCAGGTCGCGGGGGTAAAACTAGGTGGTTTTATTCATCTGCTGGCCCAAACTTCGCTGCAGTAATCAATTGTGCATAATCTAAGAAAGTTAGGGCTGGTACTGCAAGAGTCTCATCATAAAGGATTTCACAAGTTCATAATACTAAACAATATCACTGTGCTGATATCTATGACACCATTTGATTATATTACTGCTCAAAAGAAAAAAAAATTCACATGACATTGTTGGTGTCTGGTTAAGTGACTTGCTCAAAGTCATATAGAAAGAATCAAACCTTGCACCATTGAACCACAAGAAACAGCTTGTTAATAGTTCCTCAATCCTATAAGCCAACTGCCGGATATATAATGACTTTGTCTTTTTTTTTGTACTAAGCTCAAAGTCAGTGCCTGTATAAACCTTTGATACATATCAACAAATGATTTATCCTGCATATATTAAATTTACATACACAGTCTTTAATAATTAAAGACAATTAAAAATCTGTGAAAAAACTAAATGGTTTTACTAACTTTAATAGGGCAATAAAAATATTACCTCCACCACAACTATTACTTATGCAACATTAGCTCCATCCAAGCAGTTCTTTTACTTTTTTAAACCTCATATATACCAAAAGCAGCCAGTCAAACACAGATGATAGAGAAACAAAACAAGTGACACAGATTAAATGTTACTGTGCTTAGGCTTCTCACAAAAGAAATATTGCACAGCTTAAAATGACTTACTGCTCTGCCTACTGCCTAATCATTTTGAGCCTAATACGTGGGAGTTTTATTGAATTGTAGAGCAAAAATGCCATAATTTAAAATCATAGGGACACTAGATCTGTTCTATGTCTAAAATGTGAAGTGGAAGTAGAAAAGTCATAGTTACACTTTTGCAAAACTCAGCATAGCATTTTCAAAATAATATTTGTTGCAAAAATGTGTTTAAAGTTCCTGTGTGGGACAGTGGGTATACCAGCAGATTATTCTTATTGTCTACTTTAGAAACTAGAATACTGTCATTAAAGAACTTATTGTTTAAGAGTTTATATGAACTGTGGAAGACCTCACTACTACATAAGAACATAAATCATTATATTCTCCAACAGAAAAAAAATCTATTTGTTACTTAGTCACAATAAATTGTGAGTCACACAGTTTTCTCTTGCATTTGCTGAAATGCCTCTCCCTCTCTCTTCAGTCTATTTTTCTCTAGTATGTTGTTGCGTCTTTTCCCGGTTAGAGGTCGCCACAGCGGAACTCCAGTCCGCTAATGATTGGCAGTAGATTTTTACGTGCCGAGTTGATGGCCCTGATGCACAACCTTAAACGAAGGTATGCCCATTCACACATGTCTCAACACCGAAGACGCTTTAGCTCAGAATCGAACAGGACAACGTCTTACTATGAGGCGACAACGCTACCGCAGCACCACGTGCTTTGACAGGTAAAAGATTCTTATTTAGTCAACAGCAGGAACACATATAAAGAGACTGCTACAGTGTAAATTGTTGATTTTTCAAGATGGGATTAAGGTTTCAAGAACTGTTGCAACAATTTTTAAAGTCAAAATAATCAGGTTTGTTCTCATGCAATTCAGGCAAGTTAATTTGTTTTTGTACACTGAGCAGTTGTCATTCATTCAAGTTCATGGAGTTTCCAAATCTAAAGTAAATTCATTGCACCCATTGAATATGGTTACCAGAGGAAACAGAAAGATGAATGGCAACAGGAAATGGGGAGTGGACATCATGGATGGTAAACAAGGGTAAGTCAGACTTCCCTATCCATGCCACTACATCAGTCGGGCCAAAGAACAAGTGGTGTAGGAGCAGAAGCACTACCACTTAACTATTTTGTGTGTGTGCGTGAGCGTGTGTGTGTGTGTGTGTGTGTGTGTGTGTGTGTGTGTGTGTGTGTGCATGCGCGCGCATGTGTGAGTTTGTGTGTGTGCACATATGCATTTGTCTGTATCTGTGTGTTTTTTATGTCTGTTTCTATGTCTACATGAAAATTCAGGAAATAGATATCAAATAAACAATAGGGGAGAAGCAACTGTACAAGATCAGTAGCCATTCTTCATGCACATATTGTGATTGTTGTAATATGTTTCGCACAGTACAATTAATGCTGTCAAGCATTAGGACAGCTAAGCATCAAACTTTCCCAATCTATTAAGTCCCTTCCCTTTATCCATAATAAACTGACTAGTGGGGCTTCTCAGATGTCTGTTATGTACTACCAACTGGAAAAAATAAATGTAAACGTCTACTCAAGTTAGCAAGAAGAAGGGAAAGAATATGTTGACATGGCTGAAACCACTCTTCGACTCTTACAGATGTGTCAGTATGGGAAGTACAGAACTTTCATTAATGGCAGGCCAAAGATCCAACCTAATCTGTCTGGTATGAGTCTGTGGAAACACTCAACCACTTCTGTTACATAACTAGCCTACCAAGTGACTTATTTTATGGATGTGCAATAACCAAGTGCAATACTAAGGTAGCTCACCTACCACACTAAAGGACAATAAAGTGCAATATACAAACTGTGCAATAATTCAGTCTAATCATAGATATGCTGATATTGTTTCAAGTTTACTTTGGCAATATTATTCCTTGTCTTCTTTGTCTCCTGTCCTGGGATGGATGTGGTTCACTGCTGTCTTACTTTACTTACTAATTGCTACTCATTACATCTCTACTGTGATATTTTATTAATTTTTCTCTGCTTATATGGAACTGTTTCCTGCATTGAGAACGAAGCATTGCAATTTTGTTCAACTACACCGCTGTGTAGTTCTGAATGACAATAGAGTTTTCTTTGACTTTGACTTTTGACTTTGGTTGCCTCCTTCATGAGAGAATACCTCTGACTACTCTTACCCAGAAGAAAGAACTAGGTATAGATACCATGCTCCATGTGTCACATCTTATGAAAGTGTTCAAGGAAGTCCTGATAGCTGCTGCACAAATATCATCAAAAGCTGCACTGCAAAAATTGTCTGAAAAGTGATCACATCTGTAAAGCTATTTGTCCTGTCTAGTAAGCAAAGGCTTATTTTTTCACTGATAAATTTAATGGAATTAGTTGACCTCTTAGGCATGGTTACTTTTTATAACATGAGTTATAACATGAGTCCTGGGAGTCATTTGTACCCTTGTAATATTTTCTTTTTGAAGGAATGAGGGATAAAAGCTGCTGTATATTATACCCCACACACGTATATATATATATATATATATATATATATATATATATATATATATATATGTGTGTGTGTGTGTGTGTGTGTGTGTTGTTGTTGTTTTCTTTCGGCTTTTCCCGGTTAGGGGACGCCACAGCAGAACTCCGGTCCATAATGACTGGCAGTAGATTTTCACGAATGCCGAGGTGCCAGCTTGACGTTCAACCTTCAGAGAAGGCACGCCCATTTACGCATGTCTTTCGAATGTCCACCCAACCACGGGGAGGACATGCAGACTCCACACAGAAGGCACTCCCCACACTCCAGCTGAGAATCGAACAGAACATCTTGCTGTGAAGCAACAACGCTACTGCTGCATGACCGTGGAATATATATATATATATATATATATATATATATATATATATATATATATATATATATATATATATATATATATATATATATATATCGATATATAGATGTGTGTATATATATATATATATATATATATATATATATAAAATTACATACACACGTATATATATAAATATTTCTATATATATATATATATATCTATATATATATATATATATATATATATATATATACATTATCTATGTATAAATAAATAGATATAAAAATACGATTACATATTATATAAATATATATGTATGTGTATAGCTAGACAGCTATAGATAGATATGGTTATATCATGAAAAGTTGAAAACTAAAAAGAGAGAATCACAAATGGTAGAATAGGAGTACTGCTAAACACTGAATGACTTATAAGAGTGAATCAGTGAATATTTCTCCCCTACTAAAAGAGTCTTATATTGTAAAACCCAGCTACAAATCAATACTGATTTTTGGTAGGGTTAGAAGAGTTTTTAGTTATATAATGTTTTAGCTTATGGGCAGGGGTATGCTTAGGTTTACATCTAGGGTCAGAACACATAAATATGGTAGCACGGGGGAGGGGTTGAAGTGCTACTACTCAAGACAAAAGAACACAAAACATGCACAACACTGAATCTATCACCTTACCTAAGCTTTAGTCTAGCCCTAAGCCATATACACTTGCACTGACACTACTGCTATAACACTATCTGTGACAATATGATATACTGCCAGCCATGCCAGGAGAAACAGGGAAGTGGATTTGTAACATATGCCAGCACAGCTAGCTGGAATTTTGTAAATAATTATATGTCATTTGTATATCAAATTGATTTGTACAGATGCTTATGCTGAAAATGTATTTGTGAGGTTTGCTTGTGTTAAAAATTACCACCAGTGTGCCGTGCTGGAAGGAAAAGAAATGTACATGTATTACTGTAACTGAATTCAATGTATACAGTGTAACAGCATATACTGGAAGTGAAGAGGTTAATCTAAATCCACCTGCCTTTGTAAAATATTCTTGAAATTAAATTACTTTATGGGTTAAGACATAAAGATGCTATTCCACAGTTTTGAATGGAGCTAGAAACGCAGTGTCTGTGCTAGACAATAGTTGGTAGCTCTTGATTAGGAGTGTTTTACAGTTTTATGACTTACAGGAGATCAGAGTGAAGCTCTATCTGTCTGTATGGTAACATATAGGTGCTAAAATCCTGTAGGTTTCTAGTGTTGGTGATAGTATGAGAGAAAGAGTCAGATGACCAGATGTGTGTAATGTCATTCTGTAAGCCAAAAATAATATTTAGATATTAGTAGGAGTTTGCTCTTAGCACTCTGCATTCTGTCTTGCATCTGACTAGAACCACTCTCCCACAAATTATCTTGCCTTGCTCTATTCAGTAAGTAACTTAACTAGGGAACAGTAATTCTCTTTAGATTAGTTAGGAAAATAAAGTGGGATTAGAACTACTGTTTTTCTGTAATTGTGTGACTGTTTCCAGCTGTGTTATTTTCAGTACTCCGTATTCCTGTGTCTGAAACTCTGGTGTTTACTGTAAATAGATATTATTTATTATTAAATATATTGAAATTTCTCATTGTAGCTGGTCCTTTTAGAGAATATTTAAGCTTTGAGAGTATGTGCATATATTTATTTGAAAATAAAGATTTTTTTTTTACTAAATTCAGTTGAGAAAATTTGGTAAACAAATGGGAAATAAATAAAATAAATCTTTTGACTTAAACTGACTTATATATGTGTGTGTGTGTGTATGTATGTGTGTGTTGTGTGTGTGTGTGTGTGTGTGTGTGTGTGTGTGTGTGTGTGTGTGTGTGTGTGTGTGTGTGTGTGTGTGTGTAAAAAGAAAAAAGTACATGCTTACAAAAGCGAAGAAAAAAACAAAGTCTGAGGCACAAAACTAGTCCCGGTCCATATATATATATATATATATATATATATATATTTATAGATATATAGATATATACATATATACATATCTATATATATATATATATATATATATATATACACACACACACACACACACACACACACACACACACACACACACACACACACACACACACACACATATTCCGAAATAAAAATAACGAAGACTTAAAATTCCAAACAGCTGATTTTTCTCATCATGTGGAAATAATGCCCCTTTCCCCACAGTAGTGTGATGCCAGAATTAGTATACATATATTTATTTATTTTATTTATTTGCAGTTGGTTTACCAGGATAGTCCATTGGGCCAAAGTGAACCCGTTTTCAATGGAGTCCTGGGGAGAAAAGCTCCATAAACAATCAAGATTACAAAATGATGTAGATTATAAGTTTACATGTGTTGTAATATAGTGCAGACCAAAGACAATTAATATAACTATATGATATACATTGAAAATATATAATTAGATTAGACAAGAACAAACATTGCAAACAGTATAGGTTTTAGATAAATTAACAGGTAGTGTAGAATTTTAAGGAATGATTACAAAATATATACAGGAACAATAATATATAGGAAGTTTGAATTAAGAGGTGTAGACTAGAATAATATCCAGTTTGCAAGTAATTAAACAGTTTATGAGTTGGAAGAGAAGTTAAAAGGAGCAATGTTAATGAAAAAGAGGAGAAAAAGAAAATTTGCAGTGTAAGTTACGTAGGGTGGCAGCTGGAGCATTCCCACTGAGATACTAGGTATGAGTGAAGAGTTTTTTTTGAAGATAGAGTAAGTAGAGGTAGCATGAATGTGTGGTGGTAGGGAGTTCCAGAGTCATGCTAGACTAAAGGATAGAAGGTGTTTGCCTGGGGGGTGAGCTGGTTTGTATATTTCTAGAAGATTTTGGTTATCAGACCATAGTACTCTGTCAGGTAGATGCATTTTAAAGGCAGAGGAGAGGGAGGGACAGAGTGAGGGGTTGAAAATGAGCTTGTGTGCTACAGTGAGTTGGGTATAGATAAGGTGATTGGGTAGTTCTAGCCAGTTTAATTTATGGAGAGAGGAACAATGGTGAGTGGAGGACTTATGGCTAGTAGCGAACTTGGTGATTTTGTTGTAACAACATGAGAGTTGACTTTTCATTGAGGATTGTAGATTAGTTAGGAGTGGAGCTCCACAGAGAAGGGAGGGGATGAGAAAGGATGTAGAGAGAGTGAGTTTAGTGGTGGGTGTAAGATAATGGTTTTGTCGACAGAGCATACCTAGTTTTTGATGGGTTTTTTTTATATTTAGTTGTATGTGGGAATTCAATTTAAGCTGATTGTCAATTAGGACGCCAAGTAGCTTGGTCTCTGATACCAGTTCCAGAGTTGTGTTGTTATGACTAGAAATACAAAATTTGTTTTTGTTGAAAGGGGTGACTTTAGAGGGAGTAAATGCCATTAATTTGGTTTTAGAAGCATTGAGTGCTAAGTGATTATTTTTCATCCATTGTTCAATGGTTGAAAAAGCATCTTGAGTTAGCTTTAGAAGTATAAGGACAGAAGTGACAGAGCAAATAATAGTTGAGTCATCTGCATATTGGATTATGTTAGAGAATGGGATAGAGTTGCGGAAGTCATTAATAAATATGTTAAAGAGGAGGGGACCTAATATGGAACCTTGTGGAACGCCAGTTGGTGTATTAAGGAATGAGGAGGTGGCCTTTTTCCATTTTACTGCTTGATATCTGTTGGATAAGTAGCTGGAGAACCAGTTCAGAGAAGAGAGAGATAGGTTAAGCTTAGAGAGTTTAGCTAGAAGAAGATTGTGGGAGATAGTGTCAAAGGCTTCAGAGAGATCCAGTAGAAGGGTAGAAACAATATGACCAGAGTCTCGGGCTTTGTTTACAGTTTCCAGGAAGGAGAGGAGGGCTGTAATAGTACTGTGGCCTGGTCTGAAACCATGTTGTGTGGGGGTTAATAGGTCATTATCAATGAGGTATGGTAGGAGTTGTAGTTGGATACACTTTTCAAGGAGTTTAGAGATGGGAGACAGGATAGCTATGGGACGAAAATTAATGACATTGTTATTGTTGCCTCCTTTATATAAGGGTATGATAAAGGCCTTTTTCCAAATTTTGGGGACTGTGCCTTCTTGGATAGAATGGTTTATTAAAATACGAATGGGGTAGGCAATTGCTTTGGCAGCTATGCTGAGGAATTGCAAAGGAATATTATCAGGAGCATTTGAACCTGGTTTCAGTTTTAGAAGGAGTTTTTTTATGGTAGAAGTGGGTATGGGTTTTAAAGAGAAAAGTGAGGAGTGGGAAGAGTGGATATTTGGAGGTGGGAGTAATGAGGAGGGAGGGAGGGAGAGTGGGATTGGAGGTGGAGGGTGCAGAATTAGAAGATGGGAGAGGGGGTGAACTAGTGGATGGCGGTGGAAGGTGAGTGGATGAGGGTGGTGGTAATTTGGAGGGAGTGAAGATGTTAGAGAAAGATGAGGTTAATTTGGAAATAGAATCAATGAAGAAAGAGTTAAATTGAGTAGCCAGGTCTATGTCGAGAGCATTTGGGTCTGGGGTGGGGGTGTGGGTGTCTGGTTTACTGGGATTTAGGAGAGCGGAGATGCCTTTCCAGAATTTCTGAGGGTTTGTTTTATTGTCTTTTTGGAGTAAGGAGAAGTAATTTTGTTGATCAGTGGTGATCAGCTTTTTTACTTTATTTCAAAGTGTTTTGTATTCATTGTAGATGAGGAGGGTCTTATTTTTCTGGTAGTGTGTCCAGAGTTTGTCTCTGTGTCGCATTGTAGTAAGTGTATTTTTGGTAAGCCAAGGGGCAGTTTTGGTTTTTATTCTTTTCGTTCTTAGGGGAGCATGATGGTCTAGGAGGTTTAAGAAGGTAGTGTTGAAATGGGCGACTGCATTATCTAGAGGAAGTGTTTTTAGACTATTCCAATTTATTGCTTTTAGAGAGTTAGAAAAAGCTGTAGGATTAAAGTTTTTTAGGTTACCAGTAGTAATAAACATATGGGTACAATGAAGGGGTGAGGGGAGACGGTGTGTAAATGTGGGTAAGTGGTCACTAAGAGGATCGGGAAGAGTATCACTGTTGGAGAAATAATGGGGGTGAGAGACTAAGATCCAGTCTAGGATACTGCCACTGGAGAGGTTTTTTGAGGGGCGGGTTATAGAGTTGATGAGCTGAGAGAAGTTGTAGAGGTTAATGTTAAGTGGGTTTGAGGGAGACTGAATGGAGGCCCAATTGATATTCATGTCTCCTAGGATTATAGTTTCATTGCTGATGTTTGTGGAGAGCCAGGAGAGGATGTCTTCAAGTGTAGAAATATTATCACCTGGGGGAATGTAAAGGGAGGCTATACATATATGCTTGTGTTTGTTGATTTGAAGTAACGTTAGTAGTAATTCAGCGTTATTAAAGTGGGGAGTGGGTTTATTATAGGGAGTAACTGATAGTGAGAATGAGTATAGGAGAGCTACACCACCCTCTTTTTTATGAGACCTGTCTTTTCTAATGATAGAATAGTTTGGTGGGATTATTTCAGAGTCTTTTATATGGGGTTTTAACCATGTTTCAGAGATGGATAGGATGTCAGGTTTGTTGTGTGTAAGCCAGGCATGCAGGTTTGGGATTTTGTTGACTATGCTTTGGGAATTTAAAGAAGTAAGTAATATGGACTTGTTAATAGTTGTTGAGGTGGGGGGACCTGGGTTAGGGTGGATATCTCCTGATAACAGGGTGGTAATTAGGTATAGGATGGAGTTAGAGAGGTGGTTTGAAAGTTTAGAGTGTACATTGGGATCAATTATGATACTGGAAGAATTGCTAGTTACTATGGGAGTGGAATATCTTTGTGAGGTAAGCAGTTTATATGGAAAAAGTAGATTGTTTTTTATAGGATATAGGTGTGGAGAAATTGGGGTGTGTGAGTGTTGGAGAGGTAAGGTAAGATGGTTGGTTGTGTGGAAGGATTTGGAATGGTAAATATTAATGGGCTGGGTGAGGTAGAGAATAAAGGAACACTGTAGAAGTAGCAGTAGTAGAAAGGAGATGTGTAAAGTTTTTTTAAGCATAATGGGATGAGGTTGTTAA